>NW_020664984.1:3646350-3679868 GCF_002925995.2 Terrapene triunguis | reverse complement strand
CCTTCATCCCCATGCACCTCTTTCCATCCATCCAAGGAGCTCAATCTATTTGGTTTAACACAGAGAAGGTTACAGGGTGACTTGATCACCGTCTACAAGTATCTACGTGGGGAACAAATATTTAACAATGGGCTCTTCAATCTAGCAGAGAAAGGTCTAACACGAGCCAATGGCTGGAAGTTGAAGCTGGACAAATTCAGACCGGAAATAAGGCATGCATTTTTAACAGTGAGAGTGAATAACCATTGGAACAACTTACCAAGGATCGTGACTGGGTTGATCACATGTCGCTGATACAGATATTGAAGAGTGATGGTACCAAGACAGATCCCTGTGGAAGCCTATTGTTCAATAGATGAACGTCCGTTGGTCTGTTCCATTATACGTCTGCAAAACTTACAGCTGGTGGCAGTCTGCAACATGCTATTTTTGACATTTTCAAAAGCAGGCCATCTTGCCAAACCATGTCTTATTCTGAGGACAGGTCCACAAAGGCAGCTGCTGTTTTAAGCCTGGATTAGTAGCCGGCTCCAATGTAGATCATCGGTCTGATTACCTGATCACAGGTGCATTGCCCCAGTTCAAATCCAACTTGTTCTTTCGGGATGTAGTCCTCAGAGGTGGAGGTGAGTCTCTGGAGCAGCATCCTTCCCAAGGGTGTATACTTTTCACACAGTAACGATATCAGCCGGCAGTCTTTCTGATTCTTGGCTGCTTTCCCTCGTTTCAGGACAGTGGGGATTTTTGCCTGTTGCCCCATATCTTGGGCATTTGGCCAAAGGCAGGCACACTGGTAAGGAAGCGGGTCAGCCAATAAGCTGAGCTAGGTTTGCCAGAAGTTTTGGGAAGGTGCCAGCCGCACCTGTAGTCTGGCCAAGGTTGGTGCAACCCTTTGGCCTTGTCTGCATCTTCTCTAGTGAACGGCTTCGATGGGTTCGATGTTGCTGGGAGGTCGGACAGGGAGTGATACCGTTTTTTCTTCACTTTCCTTTTGTGACGACGACCTGCTTGACCCTTGTTAATGCTGGAAGGTTTGAGTGGTGGTAGCGGTGGCTGGGACATGTGGCACTCTGCTTTGGGAAGGGTGAGCATCGCCCAGATTACGGAGCAGCCTCCAGGCCTTCCTGCTTGAGTGGGTGAAATCTAGGCCCTGCATAGCTTGTATCCATCGGAGTTCAGTGATTCCAGGTGTGCGGTTGTAGCAGCAGGGTTACCTGATGTTACTCCTTTAGCAGTGTCTCCCTGTATGCCAACCAGCAGGGGGCGCTGGCTTTCCTGCAGTCACGGGGGATGTTCCTTTTCATGGCCACTTTAAGGAGGCTGATGCCCCTTGTAGTTGGTTACGTTTGTAGGTATTCAGCAAACCTCCGTTTCCATGCAGCCGTTGTCATAACCCTAGGATGTCTGGCGGCTATCGACGTCGCCAACCCATATGGGAGGGTTGCTGCGATTTGGTGGAGCCAGCGTGGGCCGGGCACAACGTGGTGGCCTATAGACAGTGGTGCTCATAAGTTCCCCGATTCTCGTGGTGGTGGCGAGATCGGGTCTCTGGAGCAGACATTCCAGACACAAGACGATGAGGGCGTGGGTGACCGTTTTAGCCGTGTGGAGGGAGAGGAAAGGCTGGAGCTTAGAGGTGGTAGGCAGGACTAATTGGTAAGATTTAGACATAGCCTGGATGGGAGGATCTAGAGAAAGGGCTTGGGTCCAAGATAACAGCAGAGCAAAGTCAGGAACTTTGGTGGCGTTTTACATGGTGGCCTGATTGGTTCACCAAGGGCCCAATCCAGGAAGGTGCTGAACACCTCTTGATGCTAGAAGTCAATGGGAACGGCGCTGAGGATGCTCCGCTCCTGGTGGGGTTGGCTCCTGAATGACTTGGCTGTACTTTCTTGACAAGGGACATTTAGTCCTGGCCTGATTAGAGAAAGCGGCTGTGGTCTGTGGGTTTCATTAGCACGACATCACCTCCTCCACTCTGATGCCTTTCAGCTGTCTAGCCTTGTGAACTTGTGCCGGAAACCCAGGTTTCCTGCCAGGCCTTCCGAGGAACAGCCAGCAACAGTTCCTAATGACCCCTCCCGCGGGAGGTGTGGATTCCAGCTCGAGGAGACCTACCCCAGGCTGGCTCCGAGCGAGCTAGCGCGCTAAAAATAGCATGCAGCCAGGGCAGTGACAGGGGCAGGAGGGGCTGACCGCCCCGAGCATGTGCTAGGAACTTGGATGGCCTCAGGGGCTAGCCCCTCCCGCTCCTTGCACTGCCCTGGCTACGCTTCTGTAGTTGGTTCAGCGCCAGCGCGGACACATCTCCTCGCTGGCACCTTCGCCCCCGGCTAAGGTCAGTGGTTGAAATTGACAAGGACCACGTCTTTGTTGAAGATATCCTTGGACTGACTCCCGGGGGGAACCAAGAAGGACAGAATCCCAAAGTTTCCAGCGGAGATTACTGCTGATTGACTAGTATTATTTGTATTCCCATCGCACCGAGGAGTCCCAGCCCTGCACCGGGACCCCCTAGTGCTGGGCAGAACAAGAGACGGTCCCTGTCCCAGAGAGCTTGAAATTTCAGCATAAGACAAGAGACAACAAATAGATCTGGACCGATGGGGGAGCACGGGGAAGCGACGGGACAATATCGGTCAACAGGACAGGCAGTGGTCTCTGCGCACCAGCTGTGGCGAAGGGGTTTGGAGACATCACGGCAAAGGAGGTTTTAAGGAGGGATTTGTGGATGTTTGTGGGGAGCAGGGGAGAAACCACAAAGGGGCTTGTTTGCAAATGTAGCAAGTGGGTGATGGAGGCTGCAGCCAGGGGCTGATCGGAGGCAGGAGCGGACAGTTTGATAGCGAATGAGAGACGGGAGGTCGGCTGGGGATAGAATGTGAAGGCCCTTCAACGTGAAGACGGGCAGCTTACGTTGGATGTGACAGAGAACCGGGAGCCAGTGGTGGGACTCAAAGAGAGGGGTGATGTGGCCAACGCAATGGGCTAGGAAATGATCTTTGCAGCAGCAACAAGGGCTGAGTGGCTTCAAGGGAGGCAAGATTACATTAGTGGAGGCCCAGAGCAAAGGACACGGCTGCAAGTGAGATGGGAGAGAGGACGAGAGAGGAATGGGGTTTGCATTCCATGGACTGCCGGGGGAGTTTGCTAAGAATTCAGGCTCTGGCAAGTTCACAAGGCATTGACCAAACTTTCGGATGGATTCCAGAACATGCCTGTGAGTAGGAAATGACCGGTTGTGTGCACACACCGATTCTGCTCCATTACTTAGGACTGTGACGTAGAACTTTATAAAAAAACAACAACAAAACATAGCCAAGAAGGGTGTGTGGATTTGATGGATCAAGTTCAGGGGTGAGCTTAGAGATTCAATTTACCTGCAGGATTGTGGTCACCGTCCGGGGTCCCGTTACCTGGGCAGTGCTTGGGTGACCTGTGGCTCTGAGACAGCTGGGGGGTCATTAAGGGCAGGGAGATTTCACACCCACTCCCAGTTTTCTCCTCTGTGATTGTACCGTTGACCCCGAGCCGGAGGGAGGCGTCCATCTGGAGATTACGCCTATGCTTTCTGCCCTGGCGTCGTGTCAAGAAGTGATGTAGCATCTTCCGGGAGGTGATGAAAGCCCCATAGAAATGACTTGGTGAGAGAGGAAATGCACAAGGAGAATGAAGAATTGAAGAGTGAATGCAGCTCGCCAGCCTGGAAGGCTCATATAGAAGGATGATTGGTTTTTAACTTTGCAACCAACCAAACATGGTCACACAGACACCCACAGGGACGCCACAGCCTTGCACTGACCCCCCCCCCGCCCCAGTCCCATGTACTAGGCACTTGTCAGCAGATCTCTGCGTGCCCAGCGCAGCCAGGGGCGGGATAGCATGCAGGGATCATTGGGAGCATGGGGCTGCTACGCTGGGTCAGACTATTGACCCATCGCCTCCTGCAACTAGCCGCGGCCAATAGCTGATACTTCCAAGTAAGGCAAAATCCCCCATGATGCACCTACCCACTTGTGCATTATTGAACATGGGCTGGGGAGAAGGGAACTGTGCCTCCCTGGCAACGTGATGGCTAGATAGATAACGGAGCCATTGCATGGGGGAGGGGGAATGGAATAGTAAATCAATCATAAAATAAAACCCATGCCTGTTTCTCATCTAGTGCTTTTCAGCTGTCAATCTTAACGCACTTTACAACCTGTTTTAACTGGTTTGATCTCTGCACACGTCTGGGAGGCGGGGCAGTACTATCATCCCCATTGTACAGATGGGGAAACCGAGGCAGAGAACGAGACTAAGGGACTTGCCCCTGGGCACACAGGAAATCCGTGACAGGAAATTAACCAGTGCCAGTGCCTGAACCAACCACTGGACCATCCTCCCTCCCCGTGCAAACATTGTCCAGCCTACAGCTTGGTGGCAAACAATTCAACGCCATCGCTGACTATTTGTAGCTGCTGCTGTGGGGTTTGTCGCCTGACTCACCACCCTTATGTGAGCACTGTGTGGGGATTCGTGAGCTTTTGCTTTCTGGGAACATTCTTACCATAATCAATAAATAAAACTCCCCCCGCCGTGCTCTGCCGGCCTGGGGAGCCGTCTGTAATCCACCTACATCCAGAGCATCTCGGATCAGCAGGGCGGCAGTTCTCAGGGTCTCTGGTCAGCAGGGCTGCATTTTGGGGTGGCCGTTGGTAGCAGCATCGCTCTGAGTGGCCTGGGGGGTCAGCAGTATTGTCTTGCATAGCAGCTTTTGGGGGTAGCGTTGCATGATAGCGGAGTGACGCCTCTGCTCTAGTTAAGGTCGGGACTCGCTCACTGTTTCATTTGCTAGCCACAGAGTTTCCTGTTCCCACTATTTCCCCAGCCTCGAATGCCCCTCTCAATCGCTCGTCGGCTGGCAGGTCCCTGCTGGGAGATCATGTGGGCTCTGCTTCTGGGAAGCACTACAGGGACTGTGGGCGTAATGCCCTCATGGGCCATAAATTCCAGCCGCTGACCCCCTGAGCAAGGCTTCCTGAGCACCAGCGCTGGACCTCACGCTGCCAGCGTACGTGAATTCTGAGCCCAGAGCCGAGCGGGCCGGAACCCCCTGCTTATCCACGGCCTGGTGCCCTACCCAGCAGCGGATATTTTTGTTTGCCAGTCTCCCCCCTTTTTCAAAGCCAGCACACAGAGTGCAGCCTGGAACACACCCGGCCTGGGCAGGGCTGTTTCTCTTCCTGTCTCACAATAGAGCCTAGTGTTTATAAGCCACACCGAATGGACTTCTGCTGAACGAGGACAAATAACCAAGGCCAGACATTTGCATAAGAAGGTCACCGTCACCACGGTGGGTGGGGACAGTTTTAGAGCCACATTTTTAAAGCTTCCCCTTGTTTGTAAGAATTCCTCGGCCATATGCGTTTCTTGCACAGCCAGATTAGAACTTTGTTCCCCATTGGACAAATATTGTGCTTTTAAAAATAGTCTGGGGGCTGATTATCTGCCCTGCGAAAGCCCGTCTATGCCATGCCCTGAGAGTGTAATGGGACTTCCCGAATATTCCCCTGGCTCTCATTTAGATCTGCCCGTCTGTGTCGTGTTGCTGCATGCTGCTAAACAGCTGCCAAGCTCCGCTCCAGAGGTGGCTGCTTTTATGTGGCAGACAAAGCACTCCTGGTGCCTGGTTTGCATATCAGCGTCACCTGGCTGGAAAGACACTGGGGCTGACAGGTACTACGCACGAGTAAGATCAGCCCAAGACTTTTAAAATGCTGTCTGTGCCCACAGCAGAGTCATTCGTGCCTCAGTTTCCTGATCTGGAAAATGAGGATTATGACACTGCCCTCCTTTGCAAAGAATACTTATTATCATCCTCCAGGCTGATGGAATTTCCCCAGCCTCCCTGCGTAAAGGCCAGAATAACAGGACTTACTTTCGCTCGCAATATCTCCCATTTATCCCTATCTTTTTCCTCTCTCTCTCTGTCATTTCTTCTTTGTCTCTCCACCACTCATCCTCCTTCTGCTAGCTCTCGTTCTCTCATTCCTCCCCTCTTCCTCCTTGCCAGATCCGCTCCATCCCCTCTCCTCAGCCTGGTAATAGACAGAGAGTTCGCTGCAGTTCTGAAAGGCTCAGGAATGCTTTTAGGTGGCGGGGTACCCTGGCCTTGCTATCGCTTTATTTTTGACTCCGTGGTTTAGTTCAAGGCTCCTTTGTCCTGCCGCGTGGCAGGGAGGGGCAGGGAACACGTCCTCTGTCTGCCTGATGGGATCGCACACGTACTGGAGAGGTGTGATCTCCTGGCCGGGAGAGGTGGGCGAATTTAAGAGACGCGTCCTTTGCTTAGCCACTGGCATGAACCGCAGGGAAATCGGTCTGCAGCCTCCCCAGGTCCCCACGCCAGGTTCCAATGAACGGAATGGGTGATCTAGGGAGAAAGGCCGTTCGTTACTACACGGCCCCTTCTAGCAGGTGAAGAAAGCCTTGTCAGATACAGAAGAAGCAGGCAGGTCACAGGTCTCCAGCATGTTCTCCTTGGACGATCCTGGGCTCACGTTCATCTCTGAAGTTTGGTGCTGGTCTGAAGCTTTCTCTCCACAGAGCACGTCCCTCCCAAACACCCCCCATGACTCTTTCTCATGGCAAATAGTCTTTATTGTGGCCCTTCCAGGACTTAGCTCCCCCCAGTGGCCGTTGAAGGAGGAGGCTCAGATATGGGGGCAATTCTTATGCTGTGGACACAGGCCAGAGTTTGAGACCCTCCCGTTCGTTGCAAACAGGGCCCCACCCCCCAAGCAGCCAGCAGATGGGGACGGCTCGGGGTGCTACTGAGCTGGGCCTGATGCTGAAGCGAAAGGGTCTGTCGGGCCTGATGGAGCCAGGCAGTCCCCAGGAAATGATTTCAACCCGTACTCAGCCTGACTTCCAATCAAGCTGTTGATGTCATCAGAAGCTAGATCTGAACCAGACGCCCCCACGGCACACTCAGCCGCCTGCCCACGGCAGACGCTCGTGCGTTCACCCATCCATACACGGTCCACTCGGTCCCACCCATGTGCAATACACTCCCTGTCCTCCATCCACTGCACGCTATCCCGGCAGATACACAGCCTGCTCTTGGGCACGTGCTCTCCTAACCCTTCTCCCTCTGTCACCCCCCCCCGCTCTGTGTCCACTAGGGTGTGTGTGTGTGTCCACACTGGCTAGAACCATGTGTCCCAGCCCAGGCAGAGACTGGTGCGTTAGCGTCCCTCAATCTAGCATGCTGCAAATAACGGCATGAACGTGGCCACCTGAGCTCAGACCCAGGTCGCCGGGGGGGGGCTTAGACTCAGGCTGCGTTTCTGAGCCATGTCCACACCACTAGTTTTACCGCGCGAGCTGAATGCTGCTGGCTCAAGCCTGTCTGTTTCCCTGGGCTGGGAAACACGCTCCCAACTGCAGCCTGGGGCATCCCCAGAGCTCTGACGAGGGAGGGGCCAGAGGTGGCTGGGTCTCTTTTAGGGGATCCCTCGTGTCTGTCTGCTGGCCTCTGTACTTCTCCTCATGGTTTAAATGAAAGCAGGACACTGGACATTCAGGGGGCCCTGACCCCCCCCCCCAATTCAAGCCCTGGACATCCCCATAAACTTCACCCTTTTACAGTCACACACCACACGCTCCGCTCACGTACTGCACACACCCACAGCCCATAGAATGGTTCGTCTCAGGCCATCTCCCTCTTACCCAGACACACACACTCACTCCTGACTTCCCCAGGAAATCGCCGCTGACCTGCCTTCTTCTTCAGTCACGGGACCTTTAATCTCTCCTGGCCACCCTGAACACGCTATTGTCCCCAGCACCAGCAGCATGATGCCAACTTCCTTCCCCTGGCCTCACCTCTTCCCCTCTTGAGCCAACACAGCAACAATGAGTGTGGATTGCTGGGCATTTATCCAAGTGAGGGAGGGCTCTGAACAGACACTTGTCTGTCTTCAGCCGCGTTCCCCAAGGCTGATTGGACAGACATAAATAGAGCAGCCGAACTGCTCGGAGTTCTAAAATAGGAGACAGTGTTGTCTAGTGGTTAGCTCAGGAGCATGGAAATCAGGACTGCTTGGTTCTATTCCCAGCTTCGCCTCTCACTTGCTGGGTCACCTTGGTCAAGGCACTTAACTTCTCTGAACCTCAGTTTACCCACCTGTCAATTAATGGATTTATCCTGCGTTTAACTACATGACACAGACAACGAGAGGCTTAATGTTTATAAAGTGCTTTTGTATCCTCAGGTTACCAGTATCCAAAGGCCAGAGAGAACAGATGTTGCCACTACCTCGGGTACGGAGGCTTTGTTGGCTTTTTCAAAGGTTTCTGTTTTTCACAAAATTTTCCATGACATATTAATTGACATTTTTTATCAAAATAATTTTTAAAAGTTTTCATTTGCAGAAAGGCTAGCGGGGAAACCCTGCTTTGTACCAAGTGAAAAAGGTCTGTGACAATTTCAATTGAAAAAAACTGGCAACAATTCTGCAAACAAACATTCAAATCCATGTTCCTGTTTTTCAACCAGCGCCGAACGTCGCAGCGGTGCTGGATCCAGCATCGCGCGGTGGGGACAGAGCACAGCGTGGGCGGGAGGCGTCAGGGAGTAACACTGACAGCGAGTGATTAATGAGTCTATAGCGGTGGTAGCTGGAGCGCATCAGAGCTCAGCTCCAGACACTAACATCTGGATTGTTATTAAGGTGCAAAGAAAGGAACAATTTGGGGGGAGGGGTTAGCTCAGGGGCGGGCAAACTTTTTGGCCTGAGGGCCGCATCGGGTTTAGTAAATTGTATGGAGGGCCGGTTAGGGGAGGGGGTCATGGCCCAGCCCCCACCTCCTATCTGCCCCCTCCCCCGGGACTCCTGCCCCATCCAACCCACCCTGTTCTCTGACGGCCCCTCTGGGATCCCTGCCTTATCCACACACCCACACTCCCTGCCCCCAGACTGCCCCCAGACCCTCGCCGCCCCATCCAACCCCTCCTTTCATTCCTGACGGCCCCACCCAGGACCCCTGCCCCATCCACATACCTCCGCTCCCTGTCCCCTGACCGCCCCCGGACCCCCACCCCTGACTGCCCCCCGCCACCCCATCCAACCTCTCCTCTCATTCCTGACAGCCCCCCCCGGGACCCCTGGCCCATCCAACCCCCCCTTCTCCCTGTCCCCTGACTGCCCCCCACTGCCCCATCCAACCCCCCCTCCTTCCTGACTGCCCCCCCGGGACCCATGCCCCAGACCCCATTCCCCCCCGACCGCTCCGACCCCTATCCACACCCCCGCCCCCTGACCACCCCGAACTCCCCTGCCCTCTATCCAACTCCCCCACCCCCCCCCGGCTCCCTGCCCCCTTACCGCGCTGCCTGGAGCACCGGGGGCTGGTGCCGCTACAGCTGAGCCGCCCAGCTGGATCCCGGCCACGCTGACGCCACCACGCAGCACAGAGACCGGGTCAGGCCGGGCTCTGCAGCGGCGCTGCCCCAGGAGCTCACAACCCCACCGCCCAGAGCTTTGCGCCTGCGGCAGAGCGAGCAAGCTGAGACTGCGGGAGAGGGGGGACAGCAGGGGAGGGGCCGGGGGTAGTCTCCCAGGCCAGGAGCTCGGGGGCCGGGCAGGATGGTCCCACGGGCCAGATGTGGCCCGCGGGCCGTAGTTTGCCCACCTCTGGGTTAGCTGGAATATGCTTTCCATGTTAATTTTTATTTACTCAAGTGTGCTTTTTGTTGGTTAGTGCTTGTTATTTAACGGCAGGGAGAGGGAATGCATAGCCCAGAAGGACAATAGAATCAGTGACAGACTTCTCCTGATGGCAAATCCACCATGGTAAGTGGTACCAGTGGTTAATTGCTCTCATTGTAGAATAGCGTCCTTGTTATTGCCTGGCATCATAGACCTCTGTGTAGCTTGAAAGCTTGTCTCTTTCACCAACAGAAGTTGGTACAATATATTACCTCTAACCTGGCACAACCTCCCCTCCCTTGTCTCTCATATCCTGGGACCAAAACAGCTACAAGAACACTGCAGACAAAAGATAACAACTGACAGTTGTCTCGGTCGACACCAGGGATCGAACCTGAGACCTCCAAAGCTAAAGCATAAGTCAGTATAGCCCAACCTAAAGAATTAAGTCCCTGAGCTATACATTTTAGTAGACCCCCTTCCCCTGTGGATTAGGCACAATGGGAGACATGGAATGCACCCTGAACAGTAAGTTATAGGAAGATGATTGAGGCTATACAACATCCTTAGTCTTACTGGGTTTATTTTTCATGTGTGAGGTCAAGGATGGCCGCAGAGCCGTCTGAAACCCTCCCCTTAAAACACAGTTTTTAAAATGGCCTTTTTGGATTCAACAAAATTTTTTTGAAAAAAATCTCATTTTTCTCAAAGAGTTTGGGGCTTGTGCCAAAAAAAAAAAAATGAAACCGATGCAGTTCTTGGCCCCAAAAGTGAAACGTTGCAGTTGCCAAAAATGGAAAGTATTGGTGGCTTCCAGGGTTTCAAGGAAACCCACTAACTTTTAGCGGGGAAAAGGAAAAAAAAGTCATTTCCCAAACAGCTCTGCGCTGATTACCCTGGAGACCTCTCTTGAACAAACGAACAGGAACAGCATGGCCATTGGCATGGCAAGCTTCTCCCAACCCAACCCCCTTGCCATGGTATCTTAATGCTGTCCTGACAGGACCCCTTTCTAGAGGGCAGATGAGCCTCTAACACCCATTCAATCATTGGCCTCTCTGCTGAGACTGCCAAGAGTGTGGCTGGCAGTGGTGGGTCTCACGGTGTGGATGCATGCCGACTAAGCCATGCTCTGAGAACCCACCAACTCATTTCATGCCACTATTGCCACCAGCTGTTCTTAAACCTTTGGTGTAAGAAACTGATTAGCAATCAGAACCGCCTTCACCAAACAAGGACATTCCACCAAAGAAGCAGATCACATCTTGGAACAGGCGACCTAAATACCCTGAGAGAACCTGCTACAGTACAGAAATAACCCTCTCCCTGCAGACCGCGCACCCCTAGCCGTCTCCTACCCCCCCACACACACACTGGAACCCACACAGGGGTATCATCAAACAACTACAACCCATACTCGATGGGGACCCCATCCGGAAAGAAATATTTCCTGAACCCCCCTCTTCTGGCCTTCAAACAACTCCCCAATCTCTCCAAGTCTCATCATCCAAAGCAAGCTCCCCACAGACCAGGACACACCAACTCAAAGCAGCACCAGACCCTGCCAGAACAATAGATGCAAAACCTGCAGCCATATCTTCATTGCTACAATGATCAACACCCCCCACAAAACACCTTTCGAGATCCATGGGACTGTCCTACAGATGCCCATCACAACATGTGGCGTACCTCATCCAGTGCACTAAATGCCCAATAACCACTATGTGGGTGAAAGCAGACAATCACTGCGCTCTCGAATGAACTCACCCAGGGAAATGATCAAAGACAAAAACAACCTATTGCCTGTGGGCGAACACTTTTCACCAAGCGATCACTCCGTATCTGACCTCTCAGTCCTCATCCGCAAAGGAAACCTGCACAACACTTTCCAAAGACGAGCCTGGGAGCTTAAATTCATTACTCTGCTAGACACTCAAAATCACGGACTGACCAGAGACAGTGGATTTATGGCTCATTACAACAATCTGTAACCCACTAACCCCCTCTTTTTGTCCTATGACTACAGGAGTTTTAATGGACCGCTTCACCTTGAATGATCCCTTAGGATATATGCTAACTATTTATGCTAAACTATCTGTTTGATCTTGCATTTAGCTGCAACACTCCGAGTACCTTTCCCAGACCTGACCAAGAGCTCCGTGTGGCTCGAAAGCTTGATTCTCTCACCAACAGAAGTTGGTCCAACAAAAGATACATAGGTGCCAACTCTGTAGGTGCTCTGTGGCTGGAGCACCCATGGGGGAAAAATGCAGCCCCCCCATCAGAAACTCTCCCTCCCCCCAGCGCCTCCTGCCCGCCGGCTGGGCCCTGCGGATCAGCGCCTCCCCCTCACTCCCTGCACCTCCCGCCCACCACAATCAGCTGTTTCGCGGCATGCAGGAGGCTGGGAGGGAGTGGGGAGGAGCGAGAACGCGGCACGGTCAGGGGAGGGGGCGGAACAGGGTGGGAAGAGGCGGGGCAGGGGCAGGAAGAGGCGGGTGGGGTTAGGGCCTTGGGGGAAGGGGTGGAGTGGGGGCAGGGCCTGGGGCAGAGCCAGGGGTCGAGTGCCCTCCCAGCACATTGGGAAGCCGGCGCCTGTGAAAAGAGATGACCTCCCCCACCTTGTCTCTCAGATTAGCAACAGACAGCCGGAACTGGCCAAAGGTCCTTCTGGCCTAGAAGATGCTAATGGAAACAATTTGAAGAACAACTCCATCCCCACCAAACCTGGGGGAGGGGGAAATCAGCTGCCAAACTCAAAGCAGGTCCCCTGGAAACAAACAGCAGCTCCTCCCCTGTCCCTCGTCCCCCCGGGCACGGCGATGAGGCCTTGCATGAAGGGACTGAAGGCAGTTTTGCAGTGGCAAAGGCTGGGGGGGGGGGGGGAGCAGCTGAGGTTTGTCTGCTGCAGAAGGTTAACATTAGTGCTCTCATTTTTGTGTGTGGTGGTATATTACACGCACACTCTGCCTGTCATATTTCCAAGCCAGATCAGGCTGCGTGTCTGGAAAGCATTATCCGAATGGCATTATGCATTAGACATTAATGAAGAGAACATGTGAGCTCTGCTCTCCAGCGCGGAGACTTCAAAAACGGAGCTGGGTTTGCATTAAAACCTACCTCGGTTCCCTCCTCGTTCTCCGCGGCTTGAGTGACAGGTCGGTAAATATTTGCTGAACTGGTTCATCCGGAGTTCTCTCTGGAAATGAAAATAAACCCAGGGAGAGGGACAGTGTTGGGGAGATGGGTTAGGAACATCAGAATGGCTCTCACGTCCGAGACACATACAGCCCGGTGCTTTCGATTATGGGACTGGGAATCAGGACTCCTGGGTTCGCTGTCTTGGCATGTGACCTCAGCCAAGTCACTCCGTCTCACTGTATCTGGCTTTCCCTGTCTCTATCATGGGGATAATAGCACATCCTACCTCTCAGGAGTGCAGGGAGCTCTCAGATGGAAGCTGCTATAGAAACGCAGGGGGGTTGGTATTTAACTTGGTGTCCTACCTCTGACTTCAGCCAGGGCTTTTTTCCCCTTCCAGAATGAAGTACAAAGCCCCTCTCCATGTCCCTGCTCAAAAAGGCAGCTGGACAATAAAGCAACACTTCTCCCACAGGGGAGAAGAACATTTCCTTCCTGACCCCAGCTAGTTCTTAGTTTATGTCTTGAAACATGGGCCAATGGCCCTTGTAATGTTTTCCCTAAGCCAGTTACTGCAGCTACTGTTCCTTATTCACATGTCAAATCCTTTTCTGAGTCTTAATAAAATATCTGCCTCATTAATGTCCTGCAGTGGTGAGTTCCACGGGTTTATTATACTGATGTGGCAGGTGTCAGTAGATGGCGCTGTTACTCAGTTTTTTCTTAGTGGGTTTTCTTCTCATAGAATCATAGAACTGGAAGGGACCTCAAGAGGTCATCTAGTCCAGTCCCCTGCACTCAAGGCAGGACTAAGTATTATCTAGACCATCCCTGACAGGGGGTTATCTAACCTGCTCTTAAAAATCCCCAATGATGGAGATTCCACAACCTCCCTGGGCAATTTATTCCAGTGCTTAACTACCCTGACAGTTAGAAAGTTTTTCCTAATGTCCAACCTAAACTGCCCTTGTTGCAATTTAAGCCCATTGCTTCTTGTCCTATCCTCAGAGGTTAACAAGAACAATTTTTCTCCCTCCTCCTTGTAACAACCTTTTATGTACTTGAAAACTGTTATCACGTCCCCTCTCAGTCTTCTCTTCTCCAGACTAAACAAACCCAATTTTTTTTCAATCTTCCCTCCTAGGTCATGTTTTCTAGACCTTTCATCATTTTTGTTGCTCTTCTCTGGACTTTCTCCAATTTGTCCACATCTTTCCTGAAATGTGGTGCCCAGAACTGGACACAATACTCCAGTTGAGGCCTAACCAGCGCAGAGTAGAGCGGAAGAATGACTTCTCGTGTGTTGCTCACAACACACCTGTTAATACATCCCAGAATCACGTTTGCTTTTTTTGCAACAGCATCACACTGTTGACTCATATTTAGCTTGTGGTCCACTATGACCCCCAGATCCCTTTCCGCAGTCCTCCTTCCTAGGCAGTCATTTCCCATTTGGTATGTGTGCGACTGATTGTTCCTTCCTAAGTGGAGTACTTTGCATTTGTCCTTATTGAATTTCATCCTATTTACTTCAGACCATTTCTCTAGTTTGTCCAGATCATTTTGAATTTTAATCCTATCTTCCAAATGTTCTCGTGTCCTTTCCCACGATCATATGATATGGCCCTGTCTGTAGCCTGGCAAGATCTTCCACGGTGCATGGTTCCTCCAGGAGCTCAGTCAACCAACAACATCACATAATCATAGAAATACCAGGCTGGAAGGGACACTGAGAAGTCATCAAGTCCAGCCCTCTGCACTGTGGCAGGACCAAGTAAACCTGGACCAGCCCTGACAGGTGCTTGTCCAACTTGTTTTTAAAACACTTCCAGTGATGGAGACACTCCACAACCTGCTTTGGAAGCCTATTCCAGAGCTTAAAAACCCTTAGAGCTAGAAAGTTTGTCCTAAATGTCCCTTGCTGCAGATTAAGCCCATTACTTCTTGTCCTACCTTCAAAGGATTGGAGAATAACTGATCACCGCCCTCTTTATAACCGCCCTTAATATATTAACATAACATACAAGACAACAACTTAACTCTAGATAAAGCTACGGCACCATCTATTGGTGGAGGTGCTGTCTACACTGATCGTTACAACAATGTCAGAAGGGACCATTGTGATTCTCTAGTCTGACCTCCTGTCTAACACAGGCCATAGGACTTCCCCGAATTAATCCCTGTTGGAACTGGAGTAGAAGTGGTCAAAGCCTGGACCCTGGGATGTTCAGAGAACTTTCTATGGTTTTGATTGGACTTTCTCTGCCTTGTGCTGATTGGCGGTTTGATCCAGTCCTTCCCCTCCCTCCGTCTCTTCACCTCAGCTTCACTCTCCCCCCAAAAACTGTGGTTCTAACTTAGAGTTGGCTGCCATCCCACAGTTCACTCGGCTCGTGTGTTCAACCCCATCCCCACCTGTCCTGTCTATTTAGATGGTAAATATTTATACCTTGTATGGAAGCCTCCTTCTCACCCCGATCTCCAGACACCTCTATCTCAGCAGGGCCTTTCAGTAGCAGATGAGGAGAGCAGAAGTGAATGAGATCCAAAGATCAGGGGGTTGCACCTTCATACCCATGAGTTACCCCAGCCCAGGTCTCGAGAGATGGAATTTGCCCTTCCTGCCAATCTGGGTCTGTGGGACAGGGAAAATTCTCACTTCATTGCTTTGTATTGTGGTGGCACTGGCTGCTCCAACCGAGATCAGGGCCTATTGTGCAAGGGGCTGTATGTGCACATTGAGAGAGGCCCAAAGATCTAAATGGACTTGACAGATGCAGAGTGGGAGGGAAAATTCGGAGAGAGGAAGTGACTTGCCCAAGATCACCAGCTGCGCTGGATGAGAACCCATGGCTCCTGAGTCCCAGCCCAGTGCCTGACCCACCACACCACGCTGCTTCCCCTTAAAGGGGCCGGGCACCCTGTTACATTGGCCACCTTTTTGACAGACATTCCAATGGTGCTCAGGCCACAATAGCCACCATGGGAAATGGAGGCTCACGGCCCTACTTGGAGTGGGTAAATACGTGTCCACGTCCCATTCAACTGGGGACCAAGAGTGCACCGCAAGCCATCGGCAGAGCCAGTAACCATCCTTCCTCCACCATTCACAGCCCGGCAGCCAAGTGTGAATCGATTGGAAACGTGTCCCTCTTCGCTCAGCTGCATTGAACTGAACTGTGATTCTGACCAGCACAAGGCCTTCGGGGCAGCCAATGCCCGGGGGCGGATTAGAGACTGAAAAGACTAGCAACACAGAGACAGCACCTCATCTCTGGGGCAAAACCACCCCGCTGGCAAGAGCTCCTTACCGAGCGAAGGAGCAGATTGTGCGGCAGTGCCGGTGCGAGGTGCCGCTGGGCTACTGCCGTTTCCAGGGTAGAATTGCTGTGTTATGTTGCCGCAGAATGACTGACGTGAAGGGCTGGTGTTTCTCCACCCAGCTGGGCTCCGTTCCTAGCCAGGCCCCAGGCTCGCTTGGGCAAGTCACTTAAACGACTTTGTGCCTCAGTTTCCCCCACCCCCTGGTAAAATGAGGCTAACAAGACTGGGAGCTGTAGAGTTTTTTCAGTATTCAGAGTGCTATATAAATGGTAAGGCTCATTTATCTCCAGATCATCTCTCCAGCTATCCGTCTGGAACCACATTCATTATTCCCATTAATTATCGTTACGGTTGCAGCAGCGTCTCATGGAGCAGGACCCCCCTGAGGCTCGGCGCTGTACAAACGTAACCCAGGAGCCGGGCCCTGCCCCAAAGACAATCTGCAATGTGAGGGACGGGTCCTCATTTATCTAATCTACCCCTCATATAGGATTCCACTCACTGTAGCGTGTAGCCATGAGATACAGCTGGGATGGGCACAGAGGGATAAGTAACCATCCTGCGCTTGCCAGCCAGATCCCAGGATGGAAAAAGCAGGGTCATTATTTATCTTTCTGTGACTGCAGGCAGGTGACCCCCCTTGTACCTGCCCAGGAACAGCTATCCCCACACAGGTTTGGGGAGGGCCATCCTAGGGTTTTTAACTCATTGATTGCCAGTTTAAATGAACAGGGCTCACCGCCAGCCTGCTTGCTCAGGAACAAATGCTTGCGGAGAGCTCGAACATGTCAGCAAACTACCCTGACCTGGCGATCTGTTAAGGAAGGAGGGACCCGTGGTTCCAGCCCTAGCTTGGAGATTGAAGTTCCATTCTCTGCTCTGCCACAGATCGTTGGGCAAGTCTCTCAGGCTCAGATCCCCAAAGGAATTGATTCCCAAGGGAGTTAGGTGCCTGAAAAATCTCTGCGTGCACTCAAAGCCTCTGTACATTGCTTGACCCGCAGCCTGTTCCCTGTACTCCAGCCCCACACCCCGCTACGTGGCCTTGTCACTGATCATGGGCTCATGCGGGTCACTCGAGCTGTTCCACACTCCCTTTCTCCAGCTGCCCTTCAATGCAAAAAGATCCTCTCGGCCCTCAGGCCCGGCTCCAGCTTTTTTGCCGCCCCAAACGGCGAAGAAAAAGAAAAAAAAAAGATTGAGCTGCTGCCGAAGTGCCGCCGAAGAAGAAGAAGGGGAGTGAAGGACCCGCCGCCGAAGACCCAGACGTGCCGCCCCAATAATGGCCGGAGTGCCGCCCCTTTCTATTGGCCGCCCCAGGCACCGGCCTCCTTCGCTGGTGCCAGGAGCCGGCCCTGTCAGCCCTGCTCAACCGGAATCCGGGTCCAGCTGGAGTCAGAACAGCCAGGCTGCTCCATGCAATCCAGAGAGAGCCCAGAGAACCCTTAACTGACGGGTCTTGGGGGGCCTGGTCCCAGTGTGGAGCCAGGATCTGCCCATGTGGATCCAACTGCACAATCCGGGCCTGCGTCAGAAGGAACACTACTACTAACTCAGACACGGAGCTCCGGAGCAGCTTTTCAGACACGTTTTAATAGCCAGGAAATACGCTGCTGGTTTTGTTTGAAGGCCCCAGTTTAACCTTCCCCTGCAGCAGCGGAAATACAGACACATGGTCTCAATCTGTGGATCCAACTGCTTTGCCCCAGCCTTAGCAGCACTAAACTGCCCTAAAGAGGCAGCCAGGACCCCCCCCCGAATGGAGGACTCCTTGGATAGCCACCTCCGTCCTTCTCCGGCTTTGTGTAGCGGGAGTAGAGGATGCAGGAAGAGGCAGGACAGTGCACAGTCCTTGGCCAGCAGCACGGTGATCCGTATGAGATTGCTGCAGTCCCATATAGACCACTGTGCTGGTTATGCCCTAAAACCCTGTAGGCGGCTCTAAATGACACCAGGCAGGCCCCAGCCAATCCAGAACTGACGGAGTACAGAGGTGGCTTCAAGTCACCTCCCCTGACCAGCTCTACGCAGCTAGCCCAAGAATTGCATCCAAGAGTTGAGTCAGGTTAAGAAGGATTAGAATTGTATTAAGAATGTCAATTTCACGCTACACGCACAGACTGACCAAAAAAAAATTCCATTGATCATAAATCAAAATGTACACATAGGCAAAGTCAGAAAAATGCTGCTTGAAAACGTGCTGGACTCCAAATGCAGTGATTTACGACTAGGAAGCCAGGCTTGTTACAAATGGACTAGCAAAGGGAGAGTCATTGTTGATTTAAAGATATTTACTTTGACTACTTGCACATGTGCTGTTTACTGTTACCTGAAATTGGGCCAGCTAGTAAGCTTAGGGAGGACTAATGACCCACCAGAGTTTGGCAGAAAGCAGCACGCTTATTATATTGATAGCTAAGCTCAAAAGAAGGGGGAGGGGGCACACTCACCCTCGCATACTCACGCTCCCAGGACACGGCACGGCACGGCACTGGAGATGTCAGGATCCTTCAAGGTAAGTGTCCCACAGCACAGCGATGGACGGTGTGATGAAGGTCAGTCTTCCCGATAAAATGCAACGCGGCGAACCACTGGCCCGGCGGTCCGGGCGAAGGGCCTTCACGGGAGGTCCAAGCTTGTGAGTGCACTGCCGAGCACATGGCCCCTTCCCCTTTTAAGGGCCTGCTCCTCATGGCCTGCGACTAGAGATGACTTGGCCGCGTCTGGTTGGGCACACTCCACCTCGGGCAGTGCCCATGCATTGGGTGTGCGACTGCTGCCTAATCAGAGTCCCAGACACCTTGCCTACCTTGGGAGCTCTTCTGATCTTCCAGCTGCTCCAGCAGCCCATCCATCCCACAAGCATTCCAGGAGGGAGGGGGAGGGGGAAAGCCACTTCACAGGTATTCACAGAGGGTGAGGAGACAAAAAGGGGGGGGAAGGTGTAACAGACCTTTTGAACATACCGGTTATACAGAGCATAGTCATACTTTTAGCCAGGATGAATAAGGAATGGTGTCCCTAGCCTCTGTTTGTCAGAGATGGACGGCAGGAGAGAGATCACTTGATCATTGCCTGTTAGGTTCACTCCCTCTGGGGCACCTGGCATTGGCCACTGTTGGCAGACAGGATACTGGGCTAGCTGGACCTTTGGTCTGACCCGGTATGGTCTGACCCGTTTGGTCTGACCCGTTCTTATACCGAGCATACAGATCACTGCTGCTCCTACCAAATTTACAATTGGTGTTTTAACGGTTCACAAAGCTTTAACTTTTTGAATCTCAACCTCGACTCTCATTAAGTTATTGTCTCCCCTCCCCCCCATTAATTTCCTGCAACTGTGAAAATTTAAATCGCTCAAAAAGGCTGAAAAACAAACCTCAATATGAGCCGTCCAAATGATACAAAACTAAAAATCAAATTCCGCCGAGATGAAGTTTAGCACTAGGGCGCTAACCAAGAAGTGAAACTAGCAAGACCGAGACATTGAAACTGACGTTTTGCCCTGCCCTTTATGAGTCAGGCCCTTGGAAATCATGAGACTGGCTTAAAAATCATAAGATTTGGAAGATAATCAATGGGGGGGGGAGTCTTTTTATCTGCCCCCCCGGTGCTGGAGCCTTCGAGGTTCATGTTTCCAAGCTTTTCTCTGCCCCCTGGAGAGCTAGAGACGTACTTTCTTTCTGAAAACAAAAGGGAAGGGTAAGGCAAAGTGACCCGAAGAACCGGCTGTAGCAGGAGCTGAGCGAACTGGACATTTACTACAATTCTTTTGGTTTCTTAGCAATCTCGGGCGCGATTAGCAAGGCAAAGAAGGCGAGAACTGTGTCTGAGACATTGGCTCATCGCCTTGACAGCTGCCCTCCAATGGCGCTTTCGAACATGAGGCTCCTTTTAGGCAGAACATTATCCCCTGCGCTCGCTGCGGAGGGCGCGTCACTCCTGGGCAAGGAGAAATGGAGGTGGCTAAATGCCATGAGACTGAGCTGAGCAGGGCTGAGTTATTGCTCCTTGTGTCGCTGTCACAGAGGTTTAGGCTCCGGGGCTTTGAGAGCCGGGGAGATACAAGTCCCTGCTTTGCTGTGTCTCGGCTCTGCCAGCTGCATAAATGGATGTGGTGTAGCTATTAAGGCAGTTCATGTCGTAGCAAGGCTCTTTGACAATATCATGCACACTGAGTGCTGCTCGGGTGTCTTCGCTCAAGCTCACTTACTCCGCTTCAGCCTTCATGTTATTCTGAGTGATCAGCCAGAGCAGAAGGGACGGTCAGACAGGGGGAGAGAGGAGGGGAGGGCAGGGAGGATTTTCCAACAGAGCAGGCCTGTGCAAAGCCTGGGCACTTTTCATTTGTCCTTAGTTCGCCTTGAATGCTGGGGCTGTATGAAAGGATCAGAGCAAAACTCAGAGGAACTCCCCCAAGAAATTCAGATCCCCGAGAGCGGCCGGCCCGGCACAGCGAGCCCCCGCCACCCAGCCCGGCACAGCGAGCCCCTGCCACCCGGCTCCCCGCCACCCAGCCTGGCACAGCGAGCCCCCGCCACCCGTCTCGCCAGCGGCCGGCCTGGCACAGCGAGCCCCCGGATCCCCGGCGGCCAGCCCGGCACAGCGAGCCCCCACCACCCAGCCCGGCACAGCGAGCCTCTGCCACCCGGCTCCCCGCCACCCAGCCCGGCAGAGCGAGCCCCCGCCACCCAGCCCGGCACAGCGAGCCCCCGGCTCCCCGGTGGCCAGCCCGGCACAGCGAGCCCCCGCCACCCAGCCCGGCACAGTGAGCCTCCACCACCTGGCTCCCCAGCGGCCAGCCCGGCACAGCGAATCTCAATAACTAGGCTGTCTAAAGAGGAAGAACAGTGTCAAGCAGTGGAGCAATGGGGCTGCTCTTGCTCTGGCCAAGAGTCCCAGCCTGCCCCTCACATCCATCCTGCCCCTCACATCCACATCCATCCAGGTGCCCACTGTCCCCAGGTGTCGCTCCCTGATCCCCTCTCTCCACCAGTTCCCCATGATCTTCTGTCCCGGAATTCACCCTAGAGCCTTCTGTACAGGCTGCAGAAGGAAATGCCTTAGAGCAGAGGTGGGCAAACTACGGCCCGCGGGCCACATCTGGCCCCTGAGCTCCTGGCCCGGGAGGCTAGTCCCCAGCCCCTCCCCTGCTGTCCTCCCTCCCCCGCAGCCTCAGCTCGCTCGCTCCGCCGCTGGCGCAAGGCTCTGGGCGGGGGGGCTGTGAGCTCCTGGGGCAGTGCAACTGCAGAGCCCGGCCTGACCCGGTCTCTGTGCTGCGCCGTGTGTGGCTGGCTCCAGCCGGGCGGCGCGGCTGCCTGTCCTGGTGCAGCCGTGCCGCCAGCCACCAGTGCTCCAGGCAGCGCGGTAAGGGAGCAGTGGGGGTTGGATAGAGGGCAGGGGAGTTCAGGGGGTGGTCAGGGGCCGGGGGTGTGGATAGGGGTGGGGAACAGGGGGGTTGAATGGGTGTGGGAGTTCCAGGGGCGGTCAGGGAGAAGGAGTGGCTGGATGGGGCAGTGGTGCGGGGGCGGGGGCAGTCAGGAAGGAGAGGAGGGGTTGGATGGGGTGGCGGGGGCATTTGGGGCGGGGCATCTGGGGGCAGTCAGGGGACAGAGAGCGGGGGCGGGTGTGGATGGGGCAGGGGTCCAGGGGCAAGAAGCGGGGGGATCGGCTAGGGGGCAGGGGCTGGGCCACGCCTGGCTGTTTGGGGAGGCACAGCCTCCCCTAACCGACCCTCCATACAATTTCTGAAACCCGATGTGGCCCTCAGGCCAAAAGTTTGCCTGCCCCTGCCTTAGCGGTTGGCCCGAAATACTCTGGGGTTCAAAGCCCCTCCCTGCCTGTGAGTGGACAACAGAGGATGGATCGCACAGTAATTGCCCTGTTCTGTTCATTCCCCGTGAAGCACCTGTCATTGGCCACTGTCAGAAACGGATTTTTAGTTTTTTACTCAAATGAAAAGAATAAACAACAAACCCCAGAACATTTTGACCAAAAGGAACATTTTTTTACAAAAACGCTCATGTTGGTTAAAAAGCCATTTTTCATTGGGAAAAACATCTTTTGACCGTGTGTAATTTATATATCCAGCAGCACCCTGGCTAGGTGTGTCCAGTCCCCCTCTAGTGGACCATTCACCACAGGATAACACCCTACTATTGCCAGCAGCTAATGGAGTTACTCCCTTAGCTCAGGTGATAGAAAGAGGTACATTGGTGCTAGAGATCCTGGGGGATCCCCTCTGGTGGGGATTATTATATGTATGTGTTTGTCAGGCACTCCGATAACCCCAACAATGGGCAGGGTATTGTTATGACAGGTGTCGTCAGGTGGTGCTGTTACACACAATCTTCCAGCTTCTTTTTCTTAGCATGCAAGCAAGTTTTGACACCTGGGAAGACATGCTGTGCAGTTGTTAGTTTGGGGTATATAAATGTCTACATTTTGGCAGTTTGAGGAGAGAGGGAGCTGTGTGAGCAGAAGGAGCATTTGCTACCTGCTGTGGGCTCTGATTAGAGTAAGTTCTTGAGGCAGAGCTGTTCCTGGAGAAATAGATGTTGGGCTGAGATTCCCAGGAGAAGGGATTGCCCTGCATGCTGTTTGACCGGCTCTGTTCCAGGACTAGGGTGTGTATAAATAAAGCAAGGGACGCTTAGAACATACCCAGACTCCACCTCACTGATTTCTCCTCTGCTGGGAAGTTGAGCTGGAAGGCCCTGGACATCTGCTACTGCTCACCAGCAGAGCAACCCTGCTGTGAGAACAGGACACTGGCATCAGTAGAAAGGGCAACAATATAAATACCTAGACAGATGGGCCCCACCTGCTTAGCATATGCCTAATGTAACCCTTGCTTCCAGCTGCCAAAAGCCCATTCCAAATCCTTGTCTACACTCAGAGTGGCAAACCCCTGTGTGGCTGCTCTGATTTCCATTTACACTAGGCTGATTTGGGTTTCATTTAAGTCGAGTGGAATCAGGTTTAAGCTAATCTGAATTGAGCTGCTTTTAACCCCAAATCAGAGCAGCCCCACAGGGCTCCCATGGGAATGAAACTGGATTTAAAACCTCCCACCTTTAAACGGTTGCAATTCCTGGTCAGGCTCCAGAGAATCTTCCCCCCGCCCTCCAAAGAGTTTGCCAGGGTGCCTTGCTTTCAAAGGGTCGATAAAGCCGGTGGGTCCTGTTTGGGGTGTAGGGGTTGGGAACAGCTCTGTGCTCCCTGGAAAGGGCTGGCCTGAGAGGAATGAAGCTAAGATGCCTCCTTTCTCTTTCTGTCTCGCTCCGATTCTCTTGCTCTGTGTCTCCCCCACCACCCCTTCCTCTCTCGCCTCTCCATTCCTTTGTTCCCGCCGAGCAGTAGGCCATGTCTGTCTCTGGCACTGTTACAGGCCTTCAGGAGTGCAGCGACTTGAGCAATAACAAGGTGCAGGTGTAATCAATCTGCCAAGGACAAGAAAGCTTTTAGCCCTGGAAATCTCAGTTGCAGACACATTAGCCAGGCTGACGGCCTCCTGGAGGCGGATTAGGTTTCAGCTCGGTCGTTTGCATTTCAGGAGCCGAGTGCTTGCCCAGTTGTGAAACTTTATTACATGGAAAATGCTTTAACCCCCATCCACGCGCTTTGGCAAGGAGGGGAGGTCTCGGGGGCTTTAAACAAGGGACAGGAGGGGGATTTTCCTGCTCGGAGAAAGTATGAATTCTCTTAATAAACCACCTTTTGCTCAGCCTCTGTAATGGTGCCAGATCCCACAGCTAGCTGGGAGAGAGACTGTCCAGCAGGATCGTGCTATTTCCACAGGAAAAGTTAGCCCCAGAAAGGTTCCTTGTGATGTGAGGAGCAAGCCAGCTTAGAAAGTGACCGAGGGCTCTGTCCTGGGGGGAAACTGAGGCTACACAACTCCCAACAGACTGGCTGCCCCACATCTGGTCAGGGCCCCGTTCAGAACATGCTGCACATAGACAGTCAGTTAGCAAGAGATCAGACAGCAGAGATGGGACTAGAACACAGGTTTTCTGACTCAAGGCCCTTGGCCTGCTCCCAAGGGGGCACCTTGCCCTTCCTAACTAGAGTCTTGGCCAGTGTTATCCTTGTCCTCCATCCCTTCGGTGTTGCACTAATTGCTTGTGTCTCTTCAGCACAGGGCCTGTCTTTCAGCCCAATGGGCCCCCCATCTTGGTTGGGGCCCTCTAGGAGCGACTGTGATACAAATATCAAATAATAGCAGCATGGGCTGCCTCCCATCTCAAGATCTCCCAGCCTTTATGTACCACGGCCAGTCTTTTCCATCTACTAAGACCTTGCGATAGGACGGTGGGATAGAATGGACCCCTGTGGTCACACCCTACACACTACTGTAATAATTGTTGTACCAGGCATGTCTTGTAAGTTACCATAGAATCATAAAATATCAGGGTTGGAAGGGACCTCAGGAGGTCATCTAGTCCAACCCCCTGCTCAAAGCAGGACCAACCCCAACTAAATCACCCCAGCCAGGGCTTTGTCAAGCCTGACTTTAAAAACCTCTAAGGAAGGAGATTCCACCAGCTCCCTAGGGAACCCATTCCAGTGCTTCACCACCCTCCTAGTGAAATAGTGTTTCCTAATATCCAACCAAACCTCCCCCACTGCAACTTGAGACCATTACTTCTTGTTCTGTCATCTGCTACCACCGAGAACAGTCTAGATCCATTAGTCTAGTTATCATTGGCAAACTCATAATTTGCTGGTCAGCATCATCCTGATAAAATGCGTGTGGCAACACTGTATGTAAATCAGTAAGATGTCCCTGTATGGTGTTATTAACACATGTTCCAAACCCCACCGCCCAGCCCAAACTGAGGTCAGCAAACAGGTCCCTGCACAAAGGAACGTGTGCTCTGCTTCATTTGCATTTAAGCAGCAAACAGAGTGGTCAAGCAGGAAGGGGAACAATGAAAGCTCAAACAGGTGAGAAAAGTCTGCAGGGAACATCCTTCTCCATAGACTCTTTGTCTCCTAGTGCCCAGCTGGAAATGTCTTTCAAGAGAGGGGCAGAAACTATAAAAAGGAGAGACAAACACCCCAAGGCGCACGCGCGCGCGCACACACACACCCATCGCATTCACTGCACCTGAAGTGACAAAACAGGAACTCGTTGGACTCTGGAAACATTGCTTGAATCTGATATCGTTTGTTAAATTCGGTATTAGTAACCGTCTTATTGTTATTTGTCTTGTAACCATTTCTGAGGTTTATGCCTCGTTACGTGTACTCGCTTAAAATCCATCTCGTTATAGTTAAGAAACTTGTTTTATCTAATCCAGTGTGTTTAAACTGGTGTGTCTGAATTACTATTTGAGCTAAAGAGCTGGCATATTATTCCCTGTAAGGAATCATAGAATCATAGAATATCAGGGTTGGAAGGGACCTCAGGAGGTCATCTAGTCCAGCCCCCTGCTCAAAGCAGGACCAATTCCCAACTAAATCATCCCAGCCAGGGCTTTGTCAAGCCGGGCCTTAAAAACCTCCAAGGAAGGAGACTCCACCACCTCCCTAGGTAACCCATTCCAGTGCTTCACCACCCTCCTAGTGAAATAGTGTTTCCTAATATCCAACCTAGACCTCCCCCACTGCAACTTGAGACCATTGCTCCTTGTTCTGTCATCTGCCACAGAATGATGGACTTAAACTATTCTGTACTGTCCAGGAGCAGGCTGGGCAGTACAGGACGTACATTTCTGGGGGAAATCTGGGACTGGGCAGGTGTTGGGGTCACTCTGCAGTATAACCAAGGCCGGTGAGAGCCAGCGTGTAACCCCAGTGTGGCTGGCAGTTACACAGATACTCAGGTTGTGGTTTGCAGGCTGCTTGGTTGATCCGTGTGAGGAGAGATGAATAAGACTGGGACTTTTCAGCTTGGAAAAGAGACAACTAAGGGGAGATATGATTGAGGTCTATAAAATCATGACTGGTGTAGAGAAAGTAGATAAGGAAGTGTTGTTTACTACTTCTCATAACACAAGAACTAGGGGTCACCAAATGAAATTAATAGGCAGCAGGTTTAAAACAAACAAAGGAAGTATTTCTTCACACAGCACACAATCAAAATGTGGAACTCCTTGCCGGAAGATGAAGTGAAGGCCAAGACCATAACAGGGTTCAAAAAAGAACTAGATAAATTCATGGAGGATAGGTCCATTAATGGCTATTAGCCAGGATGGGCAGGGATGGTGTCCCTAGCCTCTGTTTGCCAGAAGCTGGGAATGGGCGCCAGGGGCTGGATCATTTGATGATTCCCTGTTCTATTCGTTCCCTCTGGGGCACCTGGCATTGGCCACTGTCAGCAGACAGGATACTGGGCTAGATGGACCTTTGGTCTGACCCAGTCTGGCCGTTCTTATGTTCTGTGAGTGGCCCAGGTGGGAGCCACTTCAGCAAGGCATGGTAAGACAGCCAAGGTTGCAGAACAGGGCTGACAGCTGCTCACTTATCTGGATTATACCCTGGTGTGTCCCAGATGGGTCTTGGGTGCTCTGGATGACCGGAGGTTGGGGATCTCCTGGGGAAAAGGTGACCATGTGGCAAACCCCCCACCCCCGTACTGGCCTTTCTTGTGGGATGCTCCACCAGGGATGCCAAAAACTGGACTCCCCCCTCCCCCATTAGAGGTGGGTCTGGATTGCAGGGTGGCACGAGGAAATCTGGCTCTGATACTACCCGTGACCAATGAGGGAGCATGTATCCCAGCACCAGGCTTGTCACAAGCCCTGAATTCCCTCCCGACACCCCCGATGTGTATCTCTTTCCCAGCCCTGGGACCCCTAGAAAGTATTTCCCCTTCCCCTCTGCTTGCTCATATTCCCCGCACAGCAAGCGCCAACGAAGGCAAACGTGTCTGTAACAGCATTTATTTTTCCAGCGGAGGAGGAGAGATGGATTTCAGCCTGGGTCAGACACCTCCTTCGAAGCAGAATGTTTAGCCTTCAAATTCTTACTATAAGTGTTATACCCCCTGGATTCCTCAGCCTTCGGGCCTCTCTCATCCCCAGCCCCCTCCTAGCTCTGGACCCAACCGACCGCAGAGTTCCTCTCCGACTGCAGTGCGCTCGCTTCTGGGGTTATTTCTTTTAAAGGGACCCTGTCAAGATAAAAACCATATAACTCAAGAACAGCTGGATGGATTTCACTCCCAATAATTGCCCTTTGGACTGAGACCAAACAGGCAAATTCCAACACAAAAGGAGAATGTTTGAGGGGGCCATAAGAGAGCAGAGACAAGAAATCTGTATAGACAGAGGCCGGAGAAACTATATTAGATTAATAATCCATTTTCTTGCCTATGTTATTAACAGCTCTTTAGATTATTAGTAATGATTACAGTAGCTTCTAGCCCCAACCCAGACTGGATTTTCAGTGTGCTTGGTGCTGCACAGACAGAGGGGGGTGAGTCTCTGCCCCAAAGAGCTTACAACTGAAATAGACAAGAGAGGCACAGGAAACACTCTCATCCCCTTTTACAGATGAGGAACGGAGACACAGAGTTTAAGTGACTTGTCCAAGGTCCCACAGGAAGTCTGTGGCAAAGTGAGGCCTTGAGTGAGTGTTTGTTAAACTCAACTTCCGCCCTCCCCCCCCCAAAATCAAAACATGTTTCTGACCGTAGAAAAACAGAAAATATTTTGGGGGTTGGGGTTCGAAAATCAAACACTTCTGGTGTTCCACAAGTGAAAAGCTTTCAGGTTTGCAAAGTTGGACGAAACCCCAGTAAATCACCCCCGAAATGAAACTGTTCATGACGATTTCCACTGCGTCAAAAAGCCATTTGGGATCGAGAGGGTTTCGTCGACAGTTTTTGCGACCGCCTCTCGAAAGGAATGAGAAAGCCAGTCCCGTCGGCATCCGTGCCTCGTTCGAGTCGTTTTCAGCTTTCGAGGGCGAGCGTGTCCGGGGGTGGGGCGGGGGCAGGGGGCAGTCTGGCGACGGAGGGTGTCCCTTCCTTTAGCGCTGCAGATGTGAGGAGGGGGAGGAGAGTTGCAATGTTCATTGGGCTAGGTCAGAAGGAAGGCGTGTTGGCAGGCTCCTGTGCTGTGGGGGGGGGAGCAGTTACGTTTACTCTGTGACTAGCTAGGGGAGTTCAGCCTCCGGGGGAAAGGCCAAGAAGTGGATTTCAGAAAACGAGGCATATGGATCAAGGAGGAGGAGAGTCCGGTAATTAGGGCACTAGCCTGGGACTTGGTTGGCCTGGTTAAAATTCCCACCTCTGCCACAGACTCCCTGTGTGACCCTGGGCTTGCTGGAGGATTCTCAGCACCTTGAAGTCTTTAAACCATGACTTGAGGACTTCAGTAGCTCAGACATAGGTCAGGGGTTTGTTACAGGAGTGGGTGGGTGAGATTCTGTGGCCTGCGTTGTGCAGGTCAGACCAGATGATCATAATGGTCCCTTCTGACCTTAAAGTCTATGAGTCTATGGTTCTATGACTTTGCCCCCGATCCTCAAAGGTATTGAAATCAATGGGAGTTAGGCACCTAAATACATTTGAGGGTCTGTGCCTCAGTTCCCCGTCTGTACAATGGGGATCCTCGCACTGCCCTGCCTCCCAGGGGGGATTATGAAGCTAAATCCACTAAAGATTGTGAGGTGCTCAGGGCAATGAGGGCCAGATAGGTACCTGAGACCAATGAAGTGGTACCCTTGTGACCCTTTGTACCCGTCAGGCGCTGATGCCTATTTCAGGTGGCTTCAGCTTCGGCCTAGGTCCCCCCCTTCCTCGGACACACGCGCCTCCACTTGACAGCGGGCACTTTCGGAGAGTCCACCGCGTGGTTGCCCAGTGACACCCTTCGTCTTGGAGCGACACTTGCAACTACCTGTGGACTTTAGACCTTATTCCTTCAGCTGCGAGCAGGCTCGACCCAGGAGAGTCGTGCCGGAGGCTTCGTTTGGGCAGGAAAGGCTCGGCGTGGGGGAGCGAGGAATGCCGGTTCGAGTGTAGACACACTGAAAAGGAAGAGCTGAAGCTAGCTGCTCTGGAGGCAGCGTGTTGATGTCAAATTGGTCACTCGCCTGACGAGCCGGCTTAGCAATAACCTCCCAGCAGAATCATAGAAATCACAGAATCGTAGGATTGGAAGGGACCTCGAGAGGTCATCTAGTCCAGTCCCCTGCATGGAGACAGGACTAGGTATTATCTAGACCATCCCTGACACCCCTGCCCATGCCCGTTGAGTTGCGAGTGCCCAGCACTTCTGAAAATCAAGCCCTAAGCATGTCAAGATATGGATCCAAAGCTTGAACAGCTCAGATGAGCGGACACCTTTCAAAACCTGGGCCAAGGTGACATGCCAGAGGACACGGTGTAAGAGCCACCCTCAGAACGCAGGAGTCCTGCCTCCCGGCCCTGGGCTCAGATCACATCACTTTCCCTTCTCGCGAGGAGGGAAAAACCATCACACACAATGCAGCAATGGCCGAAGTGTGAAATGCCCTGTTTGGTTCCGTTTTCACCAAACAGCTCAGCAGCGATCGGACGACCAACGTAGTGAACATCCGTGTAACCGGGGTAGGATCGGAGGCTAAAATAGGGAAAGAACAAGTTAAGAATTGCTCAGACAAGTCTACACTGCTCAGGGGCCAGGCCCCACCTGTCCCTCCAGCTAATGAACCAACGAGCTTGAGCGACGCTTGGTCAGCTCGGCAGCCTCCCAGAGACAGGGATCTGCCCAGCGGTTACTCACAGCTGAGTATGTCAGGCCCCGGCAATGGGCAAGCTCTGCCTATGGGCAGCTCTGGCAAAGCATTGCCAGCTTGGCCTGCCCCTCCCACCCCCCACTATCCCAGTCCTGGGCTCCCCTCGGCAGATGCCCCTCAATCCATCCCACAACCCTCCTGCTACAAACACTGCTGCTGTCCTGGAGCCAGGAGAGCTGCCGGCACTTCTGCCCGGGCCTCAAGAGGAAGAGGCTCAAGAACCACTTTTTCTGGGCTCTCGGGATAGGTAGGTTTTGTCTAGGGATCTACCCACTTCCCGTCTCCTCAGCACCCACAGTGGGCAGCAGGGCCAGGCAGTGGTGTGCCGTGGGGCCCCTAAAGCTCATGGGGTCTATGCACTGATGGGAAGGCTACGGCCTCTCCTGTCGCCTGCAGGTTCGGAGATACAGGTCCATTCCAGAGACACGCCGGTGATGAAAAGCCTTTTGCAATAAGGAGGAAGAAGCAGGGTGGAATTATCCTTCCTGCCTGTGCTGGGCTTGGGATCAGCGCACCAGGGGCCCTGAGTTCTCAGCACAACCTTCCCCCAGAGAGTCGCGATTAAGCACGCCCTCCGCTCGCTCCAAAGCCCTACTGCGGGCAAACCTCCCAGGGTTCCTCTGCTGAGCGCATGGGAGGGCTCCCATCCATGTGCCTGCCAAGAAAAATATTTACCCACAGTCAGAGCTCTCCAGGCTGCGCTACCCTTCCCAGCCCGTGTGTGTATGGGGGGGGAGGTCACATTCCTACAGCTTCATTGTGAGTTTCAGCTTTGAAAAGCTCAAAACAAAAGCTTTAGAGCCCCCAAGTTCCAGCTGGTTTTCTGTGGCACCCCTGCCGCACCCCAGGTGAGCTTGGGAATCCCTGAATAGGTAAGATGTGCAGTGACACGGCTTTAAATAGCAAAGCACGTTTAGGGGAAGGAACATCGAATCGTAGGAATGGAAAGGACCTTGAGAGGTCATCTAGTCCAGGGGCTCTCAACCTTTCCAGACGACTGTCCCCCTTTCCGGAGGCTGATTTGTCTTGTGTAGCCCCAAGTTTCACCTCACTTAACAACGACTTGCTCACAAAATCAGACATAAAAATACTGATGTGTCCCAGCCACACTAGTACTGAACAATTGCTGACTTTCTCATTTTTACCATCTAGTTATAAAATAAATCAATTGGAATATCAATCTTGTACTTACATTTCAGTGTATAGTATATACAGGAGTATAAACAAGACATTGTATGAAATTTTACTTTGTACTGATTTCACTAGTGCTTCTGATGCAGCCTGTTGTAAAACTAGGCAAATCTCTAGCTGAGTTGATGTACCTACCCCCTGGACGAGCTCTGCCTGCTCCCAGAGGTACGCGTACCTCTTGTTGAGAACCACTGATTTAGTCCAGTCCAGTCTTCTTATGGCAGGACTAAATATTATCTAGACCATCCCTGACAGGGGTTTGTCCCACCTGCTCTTAAACATCTCCAGTGATGGAGATTCCACAACCTCCCCAGGCAATTTATTCCAGTGCTTAACCACCCTGACAGTTAGGAAGTTTTTCCTAATGTCCAACATAAACCGCCCTTGCTGCAATTTAAGCCCATTGCTTCCTGTCCTATCCTCAGAGGTTAAGGAGAACAATTTTTCACCCTCCTCCTTGTAACAACCTTTTATGTACATCTTTCTGTCTCTAGTCACCTCATTAGAGTACCGGAGCCCAGAGGCAGAGATTTGGATGCTGTGGGGAAGCTGGCTGCTTGGCAATATTTGTGGGAGTGTGTGTTGTGTGGGAGTTTGCACACCCATGCGGGCGCTTGTGTATGTTCATACACGTGAGAGTGGGTGCTGTGTGTAGAGATGTGAAGGTCCGGGAAAAAAACCTGCAGACTTGTGGGGAAAAAAAACAATTTTTTCCGTGTTTTATCCAAGGCCCCGAAAAATTGGAAATTGGGGGGGAAACTGAAAAGCAACTGCTCTGTGAACTATTTTCTCTCCAAATGAGCAATGAAAGAGGAAGAAAAGAAGGAAAAGCTTCAGCTAGGCTAGCATTTCCAAGAATACATTTGTAACTGTTTCAGTTATCCACCTCTACCCCAATATAACGCTGTCCTCGGGAGCCAAAAAATCTTACCGCGTTATAGGTGAAACCGCGTTATATTGAACTTGCTTTGATCCGTCGGAGTGCACAGCCCCGCCTCCCCAGAGCACTGCTTTACTGCGTTATATCCAAATTCGTGTTATATCGGGTCGCGTTATATCGGGATAGAGGTGTATTATACTGGTTCATGGCTTCCCTTTGCCAGAAGCTGGGAATGGGCAACGGGATGGATCACTCAGTGATTCCCTGTTCTGTTCATTCCCTCTGGGGCACCTGGCATTGGCCACTATCGGCAGACAGGACACTGGGCTAGATGGACCTTTGGTCTGACCCAGTCTGGCTGTTCTCATGTTATGCAGGAGGGCTAGTTTTCACTGCAGTTACAGCACTTACTCTATATATGATGACAAAGCACTGTTAAAGAGTCTGGTGTTATTGCTACTCAAAAGTTTGGCTATATACCTGAATTTACTGTTGGTCCTTAATAGTGTGCTCTGTTAACGACATTATTCGGACGTTGATTTTCCGAGCTTTTTCTCTAGAAACATGAGTTTCTTCTGTAGCTGCCTGAGAAAGTCAGGTCAGGTCTATTTACACACTGTTTCTGAGCCCAAAGGATATAAACATCCATGTTGTTTACAGCAATAGCGATGCTTTCTAATTTTAACCTTTAATATTTTTTTCCTATTTGCCAGCAGGCAAAAAAGAGAAAGGCACCAAAGTACCTTAGTGTGCAGCTGCAGCCCTGTCCCTTATTATTCAAATCAACACTACAGAATGTATCCAGATTTATTCCATAAATGTACCCCCCGCCCCGCTCCCCCCTCCTTCCTGGGTTACTGGGGAGCAGGCAACACTCACCTGTGTGCCCAGGCACCTGACGTTGTCGGCAGTGACGGAGATCCAGAGTATCCCAGTGGCGCTGTTGGATAGGTGGGAATCCTCTAGCCACCCCTCTGCCGCAGTCCCTTAACTTTTATAAAGGAAATTAACCTTGGCAGTGCCCCCACCTGGCTGGGCCCTGTGCACTGGGAGGAATAAACCTGAGCTGATCTGTACTATGGGTCTAAATCAAAAGTACCGATTAGAACCAATATACAGCCCGTCTCCTCTTGGCTGAGCATTCACACACCTTGACTTACCTTAGAAAAACAGGAGAGCAAGGAAAATGTCACAGCCACTTTGAATCAGTAGAGGGCACTTCAATAAATCAGCCCGTAAAGGCAGTTCACAGCCGTAAATGAAACTTCACCAAGGTCCCTTTACACTGTCACCAGCGTCTCTGGAGTTACACCTGAGGACAAGGGGGCGAACAACCAGCCCCAAACAAGCCATCAGGGTCTCTTCCTTCGGCAAGCCACGGGCCAGCCCCACTCCTTTGGCCACCACCAGAAACAGGGCCGGCTCCAGGCACCAGTTCAGCAAGCAGTTGCTTGGGGCGGCCAAGGGAAAGGGGCGGCACGTCGGGCTCTTCGGCGGCAATTCGGCGGCGGGTCCCTCTCGGAGGGAAGGACCTGCCGCCGAATTGCCGCCGAAGA
>NW_020664984.1:3629658-3646250 GCF_002925995.2 Terrapene triunguis | reverse complement strand
TTTTTTTTTTTTTCCCCGCTGCTTGGGGCGGCAAAAACCCTGGAGCCGGCCCTGACCAGAAAGCAGCTTGGTAATCATTGATAGCCTGGCCTGCCTTTCTCTCAGCGAGTTCGGACAGACCATCACCACGACGCAGGCTTTGTTGGGCTTCTCCCCTGGAGCTGGAGAACCAAGGGTCAGTCTAGGGTGACCAGATGTCCCGATTTTATAGGGATAGTCCCGATTTTGGGGGCTTTTTCTTATATAGGCTCCTATTACCCCCCACCCCCGTCCCAATTTTTCACACTTGCTGCCTGGTGACCCTAGGTCAATCCTCCCCAAGCCACCTCCTATTGAGCTGGGCTTCCCCCCGTTTGAACCCTTCCTTCAATCCCAACATGCCTTGCAGCTGCAGCAGGGCGGGATGGCTCCGGCCCACAGTCCCTTCCTGTCTAGTGCGGGGTTTGTACAGCCTGGCACAGCTCTTTGCAGCCGCTTTACGGGATGTAGCTCTCTCCACTGCCAGTATAACTGTATCTGTAGGGGGAGGGTGGGTGGCTGCTTTAACTAGAGCAGGATAGCGAAAGCAGCAAATCTTTTCAGAGTAGACAAGGCCAGAGGTAAACAGCAGGGCTGGCCAGGAAGCAAGAATTCTGGGGATCCCTACACTGATCACTGAGCTATTAGTCATTTTCACCTGCTGGAGCTGCTGCACCTTGTATAAATAATTACCTATATCCACTGGGCAAGGGAAAGAGAAGCCGAGCAAGCACGGATTTGAACCTGGGTCTCCACAGTCCCTGAGCATGCCCTAGCCACCAGACTATTGGCCATTCTTCAGTAACCTGTTCTCCCTCGCTGCCGTCGACCAGAGACTCCAGCCTGGACCTGAGAAACAAAAGTGTCATCCAAACCGCTGGGTTTCCACACAAAGTGCCAGTTTTGACGAATCGGCTTTTTCCAATGAAAAGACATTCTGCCGAAAAATTCCCGACTAGCCAGAGCAAACTGGGCCCAGTCTCTCCCGATTAGACTGCGAGCGCTTTGGGGCGGAGACTGTCTTTTTGTCCTGGGTTTGTACCTAGTAACTAATAATGGTCTCTAATCGTTTCCAGCGCTGGTCTGGAAACCGCCTTTATTTCTCCGCTGGCCTTTGAGACAGGGTGGCTGGAAGGGGACACTGCATCCCAGGTGAAGGCATCCGAGTGGCCTCCAAACAGTGTCATTGTTATTATTCTCCTTCGCTGTAAGTGATCAGGGCCTCCGGATTTGTGTCCCGCCCCAGAGGAGCCAGGTTTCTAAGCTAACAGTTATTCTCCCTTCAGCAGAGAATTCCCACGGAGGGAGGGGACCAGGTGCATTTCTGCCATGCAGGATGGAAGCTCTGGCTGATTCTTGCTCTTCTCCAGCACAGATCCCCTCCGCTGAATTCCTGAGACGCTCTCCGGGCCCCTTATCGCCGCGGAATGCAAACCATTCCAAAGTCCTCCCAGGAATCAGCCCTTGCCCAGCCACATCTCCCCACTGCTCTTATTGCAGCACTAGACTGGGAGTCTCCACTAGCCGTGGCATCTTCTCCTAAAGGGCTGCATGAATCCTCCTGCAGGAACTGTCACGGCACCTCCCGGCCGTTCACAGTACTGGCACCCTGCTGCTTACCGCCGTATCTGGGCCACTTTCTCTCTGGCTTCCCCAAACCCCCGCTTCCCAGACCCCAGCGTAAGCAGTGTGCTACTGGCCACCTTCGACGAAACACAGACACACCGACTCCACCAGGAGCTAATCCAGCCCAGCCCTCCCCCCATAGCATCGCTGGAGCCAGTCTCTTTCTCCTCCAGTCCCTGCGGTTCCATGACTCACGGTGGGATCTTAGCCAAGCCAGTGGTAGAACTGGGGTTGTAACTCGGGGCTACCAGCTCCCTGCTCCAGCCACTGCACCAGCACCACAGCCTGCCCACCTTTCCCTGGGACCTCTCTAAAGACCTGCCACCAGATGTTGCTCAGACCCAGAATCCAAAGCCCACTGGACAACAGAGAGTCTGCAGCGCATAAAAAAACCATGCACAAATATTCATGGGCAACATCACACGGCAGCACATGTTTAATGACGGGGCTAGAAATGGCATCACGGTTTGTTTGTTGGTTTCAGCTCAGTGTCTGGTATTTTCCAAGCACTGCAAGTGCGTTACCCCGGTGTAACTAATGACCCTGTTATACCCTCCTCTGCAGCATCGTGTGTGGGGCACTGTCCGAGATGGGCTACTGGAGTAGATGGCCCGTGGGTGTGAGCCAGTCTGACAATGCCTGCGTTGCCTACTTGCATGAATTAATCATCAGTCTCGCGGTATTTGGTGGGATTTTTTTTCCTTAAAGCCCCAGCTCCTGGAATCAGGAGAGTTCAATGAAAGCTGAGATTCCCCCGTAAAAGGCAAAATAATTTCCTAGCCCTGCCAGTTGTGGAGCAAAGGTGGAAAACGTGATCCAAGTGCCCCTGAAGGCTCAGAAACCTGAAGGTAAATAAAGAGACCCCCAAACTCTCATTTTTTAAATCTCGTGATTTTAAGCCAGTCTTCTGATTTGTGGGGTGGGGAACTGACTCATGATTTTGAGCACTTGGGGTTAGCAACGCTGCTATCCTCATTTTACAGATGGAGAAACAGGCGCATGAGGAAGCAAAGTGAGTTACCCAGGGCTACTTAGCAAGTCAGAGGCAGAGGAAGGACCAGCACTCAGGCCTCCCAGATCCAAGCGTGGCGTTCTAGGCACCAGTCCCGCTCCCCAGGCAGAGCTGTGCTTGCAGGCTCTGCACCAGGAAACCCAACGCCTGGGTTGAGGCCCAGCAGCCCAAGACGAATGGGAGCTTTGCTCCTGGGATTTAGCCCCTTGATGGAATTCGCACCGCCTTGAATCATAGCTGCCAGTCGCTCCATTGTGGTGCAGCGGGTGTGGTCCCCCATGTCATGTACATTCACTAGTTTCCCTTTCCCCAGAACTTCCTCTTTGCAGATGGAAAAGTCCCCTCTGGAACGTGCCCAGAAGGGTCTAGGAAGAACCACCGGGTGCTGCTGCCACCTGGAGACCACCCAGGCGAGACTGCTAGCAATTCCAGTTACTGTTCTCTGTTCTTTCCTTGTGACATAGTCCCACCCAACCCCGTATTGCCCAACGGGTGCTGTCAGCAACTGAGTCGCGGGCGGTCTGGCCCAGGGGTTAACCGGACTTCAGTCAGAAGGCATAGCGGAGGGTCAGAGCTGGGGGACAGAGGTCAGGAAGGAGCTGGGGGCTGGAGCAGGTGCAGGCTGACGCTGGACGGAGCAAGCGCAAGGCTAGAGATGGTGGAGGCAGCGACAGGCCCAGGCCCAGCTGCGGGCTAGAGAGCATTGAGCAGCCACTGAACTGCTGCCGCTACTGAGCTTAAGTATCAACCCGCTGACTCCTTCAGCCCGTCAGGCGGTGCAGTCAAGCAGACAGCTTCTCTCGGGGCCAGCTGCGCTCGTCGAGGTGCCAGGAGTCTGAGGCCCCTGACAGGTGTGTGGGCTGCAGGACATGGCAGTGTGGGCCTGGGGCAGCTGGAGCCTCCAGGCTCGTCGCCATGATCCCGAGCAGCCTCTTGGTGATTAAACGGCACAGCCAGGCAACTGACCGTACTTGTGGTTCGATATTAAGAACGTTCAAGAGACTCAAATAACCACGATCAGTGACATCGCCGCCCCTTCCCAGGCAGTGCAGTCTCCCCGCATCTTTCCTTCACCTGACCCAGGTGTGCTTCCCAAATGCCCCCTTAAACTAGCCACCTGGCATTTACAAAGCACCGCTTACGTCACTTTCAACGGAACTAGCCGGCTTGTGCCAGCTTTGTCTTCGGTGCCTCCCTGTCCTTTCCCATCTTTTGCCTGAATATTAACTTCCAAATGTTAAGGGCAGGAAGGGGTGCTGCGGCCAACCCAGGGGAAATCTTTATCAGCCCCCGGCTTGACAGGTAAAGAGGAGCTGATCACAGAACTAAAAATGAACGGTAGCTTAGGTACAAGTGGTCATGACTTGATCCCATTTATAATGTGCACGCCGAACAAAGTCCAGACCAGTAATATAGAGATGACTCAGGTAATTATAGACCTGTTGGCCTGATGTCGATCCTGGGCAGGATAATGGAGTGACTGCTACAGGAGTTGATCAATAAAGAATTAAATGAGGGTAAGGGTATGTCTACACTACAAAATTAGGTCGAATTTATAGAAGTCGATTTTTTTAGGAAGCAATTTTATCTAGTCGATTGTGTGTGTCCCCACTAAGCACATTAAGTCGTCGGAGTGCGTCCACAGCACCGAGTCTAGCGTCGACTTTCGGAGCGTTGCATTGTGGGTAGCTATCCCACAGTTCCTGCAGTCTCTGCCGCCCATGGGAATTCTGGGTTGAGCTCCCACTGCCTGATGGGGCAAAAACATTGTTGCGGGTGGTTTGGGGTACATGTCGTCAGTCGCCCCTCCCTTCATGAGAGCAACGGCAGACAATCGTTTCGCGCCTTTTTTCCGCGCAGACACCATACCACGGCAAGCGTGCAGCCCGCTCAGCTCAGCCACCACTGTTGTGTCCTGGGTGCTGCTGGCAGCAGACAGTGCAATAGGGCTGTAAACCATCATCACACTTCCGCTGCCACTCTGCTCTCCTGCAGACGCCATACCACGGCAAGCATGGAGCCCGCTCAGATCACCACACCAGTTATGAGCACTGTAACCACCTCGCGCATTATCCTGCAGTATATGCAGCAACGGAACCTGCAAAAGCAGGCGAGGAGGCGACGGCAGCGCGGTGACGAGAGTGATGAGGACATGGACACAGACTTCTCTCAAAGCACGGGCCCTGGCAATTTGGACATCCTGGTGGTAATGGGGCAGGTTCATGCCGTGGAACGCTGATTCTGGGCCCGGGAAACAAGCACAGACTGGTGGGACCGCATAGTGTTTCATGTCTGGGATGATTCCCAGTGGCTGCGAAACTTTCGCATGCGTAAGGGCACTTTCATGGAACTTTGTGACTCGCTTTCCCCTGCCCTGAAGCACAAGAATACCAAGATGAGAGCAGCCCTCACAGTTGAGAAGCGAGTGGCGATAGCCCTCTGGAAGCTTGCAACGCCAGACAGCTACTGGTCAGTCGGGAATCAATTTGGAGTGGGCAAATCTACTGTGGGGGCTGCTGGGATCCAAGTTGCCAACGCAATCACTGAGCTGCTGCTACCAAAGGTAGTGACTCTGGGAAATGTGCAGGTCATAGTGGATGGCTTTGCTACAATGGGATTCCCTAACTGTGGTGGGGCGATAGACGGATCGAATATCCCTATCTTGGCACCGGAGCACCAAGGCAGCCAGTACGTAAACCGCAAGGGGTACTTTTCATTGTTGCTGCAAGCACTGGTGGATCACAAGGGACGTTTCACCAACATCAACATGGGATGGCTGGGAAAGGTACATGACGCTCGCATCTTCAGGAACTCTGGTCTGTTTCAAAAGCTGCAGGAAGGAACTTTCTTCCCAGACCAGAAAATAACTGTTGGGGACGTTGAAATGCCTATAGTTATCCTTGGGGACCCAGCCTACCCCTTAATGCCATGGCTCATGAAGCCGTACACAGGCACCCTGGACAGTAGTCAGGAGCTGTTCAACTATAGGCTGAGCAAGTGCAGAATGGCAGTAGAATGTGCCTTTGGACATTTAAAAGCGCGCTGGTGCAGTTTACTGACTCGGTTAGACCTCAGCTAAACCAATATTCCCATCATTATTACTGCTTGCTGTGTGCTCCACAATATCTGTGAGAGTAAGGGGAAGACGTTTATGGCGGGGTGGGAGGTTGAGGCAAATCGCCTGGCTGCTGATTACGCATAGCCAGAAACCAGGGCGATTAGAAGAGCACAGCAGGGTGTCCTGCACATCAGAGAAGCTTTGAAAACCAGTTTCATGACTGGCCAGGCTACGGTGTGAAAGTTCTGTTTTTTTCTCCTTGATGAAAACCCACCCCCTTGGTTCACTCTACTTCCCTGTAAGCCAGCCGCCCTCCCCTCCCCCCTTCGATCACTGCTTGCAGAGGCAATAAAGTCATTGTTGTTTCAAATTCATGCATTCTTTATTAATTATTCACAGAAATAGGGGGATAACTGCCAAGGTAGCCCAGGAGGGGTGGTGGAGTAGGGAAGCACCGGGTAGGGTGGTGGAGGAAGGGAGGAGGGAAGGAAGGCCACACTGCACTTCAAAACTTATTGAATGCCAGCCTTCTGTTGCTTGGGCAGTCCTCTAGGGTGGAGTGGTTGGGTGCCCGGAGACACCCCCCCCCGCGTTCTTGGGCGTCTGGGTGAGGAGGCAATGGAACTTGGGGAGGAGGGCGGTTGGTTACACAGGGGCTGCAGTGGTGGTCTGTGATCCTGCTGCCTTTCCTGCACCTCAACCATAAGCCAGAGCATATCAGTTTGATCCTCCATTAGCCTCAGCATTGCATCCTGCCTCCTGCCGCCACCGCTCCTCTTGCTCCCGCCACCTGTCATCTCATGCGTCCCTCCTGTCCTCTCATTCATTTTGTGCTTTCCTGGACTCTGACATTGTTTGCCTCCAGGCATTCTGCTGGGCTCTTTCAGTGCGGGAGGACTGCATGAGCTCAGAGAACATTTCATCGCGAGTGCGTTTTTTTCACCTTCTTATCTCTGCTAGCCTCTGGGACAGAGATGATAGTGGCAGCGTTGAAACATTTGCAGCTGCGGGAGGAAAAAAAGGGAGAGTTGGGTTCGCCATTTAAAAGGAGGGGCTGCGGTTTTGGGTTAACATGCAGCACAAACCCAAATAACCTCCCCCCCCAAATTCTCTGGGATGATCACTTCACCCCTCTCCCCACCGCGTGGCTAACAGCGGGGATGATTTCTTTTCAGCCACAGGCACACAGCCCAGCAGGAATGGCCACCTCTGAATGTCCCCTTAATAAAATTCCCCTATTTCAACCAGGTGACCATGAATGATATCACTCTCCTGAGGATAACAGAGAGAGATAAAGAATGGATGTTGCTTGACTGCATTCCAGTAGCTTTACTGGCCACGAATACATCCCAAGTCTTCAGGGAAAATTAATCATTAAACACGCTTGCTTTTAAACCATGTATTATATTTACAAAGGTACATTCACCAGAGGGGCCTTCTCCGCCTTCAGGGTCCGGGAGCCTGGGTTGGGAGGGTAATGTCTCCAGGCTGATAAACAGTTCCTGGCTGTCGGGGAGAACAGTTTCTCCGCTTGCCTGCTGTGCGCTGTCTTCCTCGTCCCCAAAATCCTCATCCCTGTTGCATGAGACTCCCTTGCAGGAGTCCATGTACAGGGGTGGGGTAGTGGTAGGGGCACCCCCTAGAATTGCATGCAGTTTCATGATAGAAGCAGCATGTCTGGGGGTCTGACCCGGAGCGGCCGTTTGCATCTTTGGTTTTTGTAGGCTTGCCTGAGCTCCGTAAGTTTCATGCAGCACTGCTGCGGGTCCCTGTTATAGCCTCTGTCCTTCATGCCCTTGGAGATTTTTTCAAATATTTTGGCATTTCGTCTTTTGGAACATAGTTCTGATAACACGGATTCCTCTCCCCATACAGCAATCAGATCCAGTACCTCCCGTTCTGTCCATGCTGGAGCTCTTTTGCGATTCTGGGACTCCATGGTCACCTCTGCAGATCAGTTCGCTATGCTGGCCAAACAGGAAACAAAATTCAAAAGTTTGTGGGGCTTTTCCTGTATACCTGACCAGTGCATCGGAGTTGAGAGTGCTGTCCAGAGCGGTCACAATGGAGCACTCTGGGATAGCTCCCGGAGCCCAATACCGTCAAATTGCGTCCACACTACCCCAAATTCGACCCGGCGATGTCAATTTCAGCGCTAATCCCCTCGTCGCGGAGTACAGAAATCAATTTTAAAACCCTTTTAAGTCGACAAAAATGGCTTTGTCATGTGGACGGGTGCAGGGTTAAATCGATCTAACGCTGCTAAATTCGACCTAAACTCGTAGCGTAGACCAGGGCTAAGAGAATTAATGCAGATTGACATGGGTTTATGGAAAATAGCTCCTGTCAGACTAATTTGATATTTTTTTGGATGTGATTTGGTTGATAAAGGTAATAATGTTCACCACAGGCACCGGCTTCCTCCTTTCCCTGGGGGGACTCAACACCCGCTCAGCCACACCCCACTCCACCCCTCCCCTCAAGCCCCACCCCCGCCCTGCCTCTTCCCACCCCTGTTCCACCCCCAGGCCCCGCCCCACCCCCAGGCCCCGCCCCACCCCCGCCCCTTGCCTCCCAGTTCCGCCCCCTCCCCCAAGTGCACCCCGTCTCCACTACTCCCCCTCCCTCCCAGTGCCTACTGCATGCCACAGAACAGCTGATCGCAGTGGGCAGGAGGCACTGGTGAGGAGCAGGGAAACTGGCTGCTGGTGGGTGCTAAGCACCCGCTAAAATGGTGTTCGCATCATATACTTAGAGTTCTGTACGGTGTTTGACTTGGTACCGCCTGACATTCTGATTAAAAAACTAGACCAATAGAAAGTTAACATGAAATGGACTAAAAGCTGGTCTCAAAATGTGACTGTAAATGGGGAATCGTCATTTCGTGGGTGTGCTTCCAGTGGGGTCCCGCAGGGATCAGTTCTTGGCCCTTTGCTATTTCACATTTTTATCAAGGACCAGGAAGAAAATATAAAATCATCGCTGACAGAGTTTGCAGATGACACAAAAACTGGGGGAGCGGTAAATAAATAAGAGGACCGGTCACTGATTTCGAGTGATCTGGATCGCTTGGTAAATTGGCACAAGCAAACAACATGCATTTTAATATAACTAAATGTAAATGTCTACATCTGGGAAAGACGACTGACGGCCTCACTTACAGGATGGGGGGCTCGATCCTGGGGAGCAGGGATTGAAAAAGCTTTGGAGGTCCTGGCAGATAATGAGCTGAACATGAGCTGACACTGTGGCCAAAAGAGCTAATGCGATCCCTGGATAGAGAAACGGGAATCTCCAGTAGGAGCAGAGAGGTACTTTCCCTCTATAGTTGGCACGGGTGTGACCACTGCTGGAATCCTGCATCCAGTCCTGGTGCCCACAATTCAAGAAGGACGTTGATAAATTGGAGAGAGTATTCGAAACCATCCCTTCTAGTGATAGACTCAAAGAGCTCAGTCCATTTTGCACAACAAAAAAGAAGGTTAAGGGGTGACTTGATCCAGGGCCAGCTCTAGGCACCAGCCTAGCAAGCAGGTGCCTGGGGCGGCAAACGGGAAAGGGCGGCTTCCCGGGCGGCGTTAGGGCGGCACGCCGGCGGCAGCTCCTCCGGGGTTCCCTCTTCAGCGGCACGCTGGCGGCAGCTCCTCAGGTTCCCTCTTCGCTCTTTGGCGCCAGCTTTTTTTTCCCTTCGCTGCTTGGGGCGGCAAAAAAGGTAGAGCCGGCCCTGACTTGATCACAGCCAGTTAATGTAACCCTGCTGCCAAGTGGATTCAGCGGCCGGGTTCAATATCTCGGGGCTCCTTTTCAACAATACAACACAGAACCAGCTCGAGCCCCCACCCCGTAACCTGGGAAATTTACACACCACCCCTGGGCGCCTCGGAGAGGCAACACTTCCCCTCCTGCAAGCACAGAGTCTGAGTGTAGAAAAGAAACTTTTAATGAAAGGAGGGAAGTCAGCCGACATTAATTAGGGAAAATGCCACAAGCAGGATTTCTAAACAAAACTGTGAGCAGGACGCCCACCCCAGAGTGCGTGGGGCAGAGCCTTCCGCGTCCTGTTCTTCAGTTCTACAACCAACTGTTCCTTTTCTGTGCCCCTCTCGGCTCCCTCTCCACACCCCACTCACAGTGGGTGTCCTGGGTCAGTGAGGACCCAGGGTTCAGAGGTGCAGCTGTGTGAGTTCCCCTCCCACCCGGGGGAGGGAAAGAGGGAGGCACCTTACTTGTTCCGCCATCCGAGTACTTGCTCTGCCGTCCCCGCCCTGCTGACCAGCCGTTGGCCGCTCTGCCAGCCGCTGTGATGCACACGGTCACCTCCTGCTGCCACCTGCTTCTCCACTGTGACCTCTGTGGGTCCGTCTCTTGCGGTTCCCCCCAGCTCTCAGCGATTGTCAGCTCTTAGTGGGGGAACTTCTTTGCTGAAGCAGGCTGGGAGGAAAGGCTGTCCCACAACAGGTGATTTCAGCTCTAGTGAGCACTTAGCAAAACAAAAGACTCCTAATAGAGTCTTAATTAGCTCTACCTTTGAACAGTGGGGAGGGGATGGTTAAACGGTGCCTGGGACTCTTAGGTAGAGCCCACACCTGCTGGCAGGGGCACCTGTCCCCACCCCCTCTTACCCTTCACAGGGGTCTGGCATCCTAGCCCCCTACTCTGCAAATTCATTTCAGTTGAGGGCGGCCCCCTCCATCAGGACCGGCTAAGTGCCGTTCTGCTCCCCTTTACTCATACAATAAGGGTAACAACATGTCGCTTCCCCAGAGTCACTTTCCCAGTTTCATCTGGTGGCTGCTGGCTTTCCTTTGGCGGTCCCGGTTATAAAGGTGCTGTCCCCGCTGAGCCGATTGTCACGCACCCTGGTGGGCTCAGGGCTTGCGGAAGCCCCCAGAACCTGGTCAGATTGTTCACAGAAGAGGCAGGTAGAAGGGGAGTTCCCGGAGGTGCGGTTACTCACTCTGGCTGTGCAGTTGTCGGTTTCAAGCCACTTGATTCGCTCGCTGCACTGATGGGCGGTCCGGTGGATTCCCAACGCCGCACGCTCCTGCAAGATTTCTTTGTACCCACAATCATTTCTTGCACTCTTACTGGAGTCAAATGTCTTGCTTGTCTCGGTTAGGATAGAGATATTCAAGCCTGTCTGCAAAGGCCTAGACTTTAAGCATTTTGGTGTATTCCTATCACTTAGCTAGTTATAGAGGTATAAAAGAGAGAATCAAAATCACTGTCTGCCGGTGTAAGGGCCTTCTCTTACTGTGACAGTCTGAGGCCTGGTTCTTAGGCTAAGGCCTTCGGCTAAGCAGCAGAGGCAGCCATAAATTGGGAAGTGTCTGGTCACATCCTCACATCCCAAACCAGTCACATTGAAATAAGGTGCTATTGGGCTGTTAGGAATACAGTCCTGTCCTGATATTCCTATCACCTCCAGAGAAAGGGAAGAGCCTAGAAGATGTAAAAGGAAACTTAGTTTAATAGCATCCTGTCTGGCAAGACCACACTTATCAATAGCTGGGATGTCAAATCCTCATTTCTGTATTGTTCTATCACTGTAGTCTCCACTTCCCTATTGTTTGTCTGTATAATCTCTGTCTGGTTCTGTGATTAATTATACAGCAGACAGAAACAATTTTGTTGGGTGTTAACCAATTAAGGTGGTGGGATATAATTGGTTAAATAACCATGTTACAATGTGTCAGGATTGGTTAGTTACATTTCAGTAAAATGATTGGTTAAGGTATAGCTAAGCAGAACTCAAGTTTTACTATATAGTCTGCAGTCAATCAGAAAGTAGGGGGGGGGGGGGGGGGGGGGGGGGGGGGGGGGGGGGGTGGGGTGGGGGGGGGCTAGGGGGGGGGAATGGGAACAGGGAGACAGGCAAGGCTCTGTGGTGTCAGAGCTGGGAAGGGGGACACTGAGGAAGGAAACTGGAATCATGATTGCTGGAAGTTCACCCCAATAAACATCAAATTGTTTGCGTCTTTGGACTTCGGGTATTGTTGCTCTCTGTTCATGCAAGAAGGACCAGGGAAGTGAGAGGGTGAAGGAATAAGCCCCCTAACAGTCTCGCACTCTGATTTACCAGAATTTGGCTGTGTTCCTATGGCCAGGTAGCAGTGCATTAGGGTCGGGCATCTGTCTGTCCGTGGGTATAGCTGGCACAGGAAACTGATCCGTGGATTTTCAGGTGAGCATGGAAAGGAAGAGTTAAATGCACAGCAGCTGTATTTGAACCAAGTAGGCTTGCTTCTGGACTGGTTCCTGGGAATCAAATGGCAAGTTTTGGGGTAGAAGGGCTCAGATCCACAGGCCCAGAGGACTGTGGGACATTGGAGGACTTTCTGGACACGAGCAGGCTTGAGCTGCATTCACACTGCAAAATGACGGGGCTTGGACCCAAGTCTTGATGGTCCTTGGTCCCGCCAGAACTTGGGCTTGGACCCAGCCCTCCAGGTGGATCCTAGGATCCGGGTCCTGACGGCTTACAGACCTGATTCAGAAAGATTCATGCATAGATGCTCTGGGGGGGTTAGGCTCAAATCTGAGCCCAGGTTTACAATGTGGTGTAGAGACACCCGCAGGACTGCTAGACTCCCCGGCAAGCGTTCTGCAAGTCCTCAGAGGCCCAGCTGGAGCAGAGAGCGGCTAGGGCAGCCCTGAGAGACCCAGCTCCAGGGCGGCTGCGGGAGCTGGCCGGCTCCTTGCCACGGAGCTGCTAAGTGAAATTGACGTTATTCTTCTGAATCGGGACAAAAGCAAATAAGAAAATACTGGAACTTCAGGTGACCCCAACGCCTCGCGTTTCAGCCAGCTCTCTTCCCGAGCTGCCCAGGTAGAGATTGGCATTTGGCTGCAGCCTGGCTGTAGTTTGTGGTTCAGGACTGAGAGCCCCTGGAGAATGAAGATTACGAACAGGGATCAAGTTCAGATCCAGCCGCCCTGAAATCTTGCAAGCCAATCATGCGAGACTGCAGCTCAACTGAGACCGTCCTCCCCCTCTGGCACTGGATGTTGTGCAAACCCAGCGTGAGGAACAGCCCCTGCCCCAGAAAGCTCACAGTCTAAACAGACGCAGAGCGGGCGGGGAACCACAGGCAGAGACAAATTAAGAGATTTATGCAAGGTCACAGAGCAGATCAGTAACAGAACCAAAAATGGAACTTGGGTGCTCTGAATGCCAAGCCAGGGCACCGCCCACTAGACCACACTGCCATCCTGAAGTCAGGGACAGCATCGCTCCTGGCCTCTGCAGTCCTGGGACGCAGCTTCATTTAGTATCACTTAATAAATGAATATCCTAACTCTGGGTTTTCACATCAAACGCTGGAGCCAGCAGCTTCTCCTTTTAATGCTGGCTCAGCACTCCTGGCCCGTGAAGTCAGCTGACTCAGATCTGATTCACACCCGACGCCAAGCAGTGGAGCTGCCCAGGACATTGTAAGTTACTTGCTACGGTTTGGGGCTTGAAAAGGGGGATTTCCCAGACACCCACCCCATTTGCACTGGATTTAGAAGTGAAGTTGAGCCATAGAGTCCAGTAGTATGTGGACTTCCTAGGGAATCCCGCAGGAGAAGTTAATGCCAATTCCCCTACTCCAGGTATGCGAAAACCCAGCCTATTGAAGCTACACTCTGAGGAGATGGTCATTGTCTGCCCATCACCTGTTACCAAAGGCCAAGACCAAAGACCTGAGCTGTATGAAGAAACAGCTGATCTGCCCAGTCTCTACCCTGGGTCCGGACCTAAGTCGGATGAATGGGAAAACCCAGGTGTAGGTTTGGAAGGACTAATACCTGCTATAGCCCTAGGCTGGGTTTGGGGGTGACCTTGGGGGAGCTTTCTGGCATGCGTGTGGGTTCTTTTATCGTTTCAATATGCTTTCTCTGCGATGCTTTTACCTTAAGAATGAATGTGCTTGCTTAGAAGCCGTTGGGTTGTAACTTGCAGTTGTGGGCGATACACTGAGCATAAACCTCAAAGAGAAAGCAAAGCACAGGTGGCAGTCTGGCTTGCTGGGGATATCACGGCGTAAGGCAGGGACGTGTGCTGCTTTAAAATCCCCCGTCAGGAGGGAGGGAAACACGGGGCTCCATCCAAGAGAGGTGCCGGCTGGGAACCAGAAGCCGGAAGTGGGTGCCCTTGGTGAACCATGGAGGGGGAATACAGGTGCATCAAAGAGCAAGGAGAAACAACTGCCCCCGACCATGGGAGAGAGACAGCACTGTACTATGGAGTGACCTGCTACCCCCCAGGAAAGACCATAGACCCAGGGAATCAGCCCCCACCCCTCCCACCAAAGCATCTGACCCTGTGCTGGGCGTGTCATGCTCATCTCTGACAGAGCCCAACATGCAGAATCATACCATAGGGTTAGAAGGGACTGCAAGGGTCATCTAGTCGAACCCCCATGTCTAATTTGCCCTGCCAAAAAGTCTCCTTGAATTGCAGTGACTAAGTGTATATTGAGCACTCATCCCTTAGCCCGGAGTTAGTGCTTAGTATTTTCCTGGTGCTGCAGCCATGCCGAGAGATGGGACAGCAATCCCGAAGTGATGTGCAAGGGGGTATAACTGCATCTAAGTGAGTATGATGGAATCTAAGGAGAGGTACGGGTGTGTAATGCAGCCACAACAGTGTCTAGGGGCCACTGACAGAGACGAGGGATGGTCCAGTGGCTAGGGGAGATTTCCTGTGTGACCTTGGGCAAGTCACTTACCTGCTCTGTGCCTCAGTTTCCCCCCTGTACAATGGGAGGAATAGCACTGCCCTACTTCCCAGGGGGGTTGTAAGGATAAATCCACTGAAGTGTGTGGTGCTCAGATAGTGATGGGGTTCGTTAGGAAGAACAATAAATTTGGCATGTGCCACATGGCCAGTTCATACGCCACCCCTCTAGCCTGGCAGCTGGAACTGCCTCTGCTCAATCTCCTCTGGGCACAGAGGGGCCAGTCTGGAGCCATGCAAGCCCTGCTGTGGCCAAGGGGAGGTTGGGCGCTTGCCAGGGCCGTCACACTGGTACTTCCTCCAGTACCATCCCGATCCCTGCACTAAAAATATTGCTAAATATGCAAAGGGTGAAAGGAGCAAAACAGCTGACGGCATCAGCGACTTCCCCAAACCAGAGTCATTACAAACCCAGCAAGGGGAAGTGACATGCTCTCCTGGATTCTTCTCCAGCCCTGGGATTAAATCGCTCTCCTGGAGTCAGCGTGGGCAGACGCCGTCTCCTAGGTCCGGGGCTCTGGTGCTCTGGCTGGGGATTTCCTAAGGGAGCCGCTCTCTCCTGGGGACCATTCCGTGAGAAGGTAACATTTCCTGCTTCTCCAGGCCATGCCTGAGACCCCTGGCTGGGGGGGGAAGTAGCGACCTGAGTGGCAAAGGCAGGGGACATACCTGGGTCTCGGGGCTGGACGCCTGGATAAAGGGGGTTTAAAATGCGACGTGGCCATCTTGCACAGGTTGGATGCCGACTGGTACCTAGCTGCCGGGGTAGATACATAGATTCCAGGACAATACGGATCCCATCCAGAGCTGAGCGGAGGGGATGGCACAGGCTCAGGTTTGGATCTGCTGGTGCAGAACTCAACCAAGATGTGATTTCCACCTCCCACCCAACCCAGACCCAGGAAACAGGCTCCCAGACCTGATCCAGAACCAAAACCCCAGGGTTGGGATCAGACCCAGGGGTTCAAACCCAAACGGCCCCCTCCTGCCCCACCAGGGAACGTGACCAGATGTGGCATTCCAGTCTGGAGCCAGAGCTAAGGAAGGGTATCGATAAGACATGAGATTGTGGTTAGATGACACAGGCCTCTGGAAAGGATGCGAGGAGTGGGGCAGGCTGAGGCAGACATCTGGGAAGGGGAAGGGACCCCACCCCACGCAGACACCTGCAGGACCACAGCACACTGGTGGGACCTGGGAAGGTCGGTGGGGAGCCCGCGACCCCCCCAGGGTGCGGCTCAGTGAGGATGGCGTTGGATGTAGCCAGGCGAGTGGGAAGAGTCTGGTTACCTGTTGGCTTTGTACGGGGCAGGGAGCTGCTCACCTTCACCAGACACAGGAGTAGAGCCTGGGGCAAGAGAGTCAGCACCTAGGTGCCACCTTCCCTAGAGCAGAGTACATCCCCTGGCACCCTGATACGTGGGCTGCCTCTGCAGTCAGAAAGGTCTATGTCAGGGGTGGGCAAACTTTTTGGCCCGAGGGCCACATCTGGGTGAGGAAATTGCAGCAGGGCCATGAATGTAGGGCTGGGGCAGGGGGTTGGGAGGAGTGCAGGGTGCAGGAGGGGTGCGGCGTGCAGGAGGGGGCTCAGGACAGGGTTTGGGGTGCAGGGAGGGATGTGGGAGGGAGCTCAGGGAAGGGGTTTGGGGTGCAGGAGGGGTTCGGGGTGCGGGCTCTGGCCCAGCGCCACTTACCTTGAGCAGCCCTCGGGTGGCAGCGACGCGCAGCAGGGCTAAGGCGGGCTCCCTGCCTGCCCTGGCCCCGCGCCGCTCCCAGAAGCAGCCGGCACCATGTCCCTGGGGCCGCTGGGGGGCGGACGGACGGCGCAGAGCGCTCCGCACACTGCCCTCGCCTGCGGGTACCTCCTCTGAAGCTCCCATTGGCCGCGGTTCCCCGTTCCTGGCCAATGAGAGCTGCAGGGGGCGGTGCCTGCAGGTGAGGGCAGCGCACGGAGACCTCTGCCCCCGCCCCACCCCCTGGGGGGCCGCAGGGATGTGGTGCCGGCTGCTTCCGGCTGCGGCGCGGGGCCAGGGCAGGCAGGGAGCCTGTCTTAGCCCCACTGCGCCACGGGGCTGGCAAACCCACGGGCCGGATCTGGCCTGCAGGCCGTAGTTTGCCCACCCCGGTCTATGTGCATCCTATGACAGGCCCACTGG
>NW_020664984.1:3588474-3624658 GCF_002925995.2 Terrapene triunguis | reverse complement strand
TCCAGGAAGTGTGAAAATTGGTAACATTTTTGACCAGCTGCATTTTTCAAGCACTGGGCGGAAGTGTGCGTTCTTGTCCCCTGCAAGCGGTTGGCCTGCACAACAGATAAAAGCCTTCACTGAAGATCTCGGGGTCTGTCTTTGCTGGGGTCCCAGAGTGGAGGGTATTCGATGGTAGCTGCTAAAAGGTGCCCACAGGAGGCCATTTGCTGTGTAGACTAATCTAGCTCCAGGACTGATACTGCTTCCATTACCGTAGCATCTGAACATCTCACCGCCTTTCTGTATCTATCCCCACAACACAGGAACCGGGAGGCAAAGCAGGGTCTTGAACCTAGGTGTCCCATGTCAGACTAGCTCACCTAACTGCTAGAACATCCTTCTCCCTAACAACATCTGGGTCCTGCCTCAGCACAAGGGACTGGACTAGACCTCTCTAGCAGACATGCCAAACTTGTGAAAAAACGCAGAAATCGGGCTTGTTTTTGGCTTAATTGGCTTGTGAGGTGCTTGTTTTTAGCTTGTAGCCTGTTGGGCTTGTAGCATCTTTTTTTTCCCCTTTGATCGGCTCCCAGCAAGCAGGGGCAAGGGAGGGAGAGAGTCAGGGGTGCACAGTGGGCCCACCATAGTCCCAGACTGCAGGCCGGGGGGGGGATCTAGTCACAGAGTGTTGGGGTCCTTAGGGATTGGCTTGTTTTGAAATGGGATCAGCTTGATTTTTGGCATATTGTGAAAGTCGGGTGCTTATTTACCGCATGAAAGTTGGCAACTGTGCTCTCTAGGCCCCTTCCACCCTTACATTTCTATGGTTGGACCTACACATTTAGGAGTAAAACAACAGGTGCTATTCTTATTGCATGCACTAGGTGGTGCTCTTTTGACAGACTAACTACATACACCAGTGATACTCCGACCACTTGGTTCCGGAGCCAGATTAGTGATCAACGTTGCCCGAACGGTAGTGTGAATTCGCTGATTCGTTTACTAGAGTGCTATTCATATTTAAACAGTATGACGGGGAAAGATTTAGTGTGTTATTCTCACAGCTAATACATTAATAACGTGCCCAAATCAATGTGTTAGTCTCTAAGGTGCCACAAGGACACCTCGTTCTTTTTGCTGATACAGACTAACACGGCTACCACTCTGAAATTAATAACGTAGTGCAAGTTAATAACTTCATTGGCTAATAAAGCATCTTGGTTGGTTAACAACTTAGATTGGTTACTAATTAAAATCACCCAGTGTTTGAATATCACCTGCTGCAAACAGCTGCAGGAGAAACATTAAAGAGCCTCTGTCCGAGAGTCACTGATATACAGCCACCCAGCTGCTGCATTTTATACACTGGGCTCCTACCACAGACATTTCCCCATGGCATGGTTCCTGCCTAGAAGGGCTTACAGCTGGGGATCCCATCCCCACAGTATGTGCAACAGGAGAGGGCCAGTAGATGAGCCCCTCACCTTCTGCCCACGCTATGGTTTCACCGAGCTTATGCTGAACGTCCATCAGATCAAAACTGGCCACTGTGGGGAAAATTTTGCTCTGGCTTCGCCAGTGTCATGGTGGAATGACTCCACTGACTCCAACGGGGCTACTCTAGATTGACACTGGATTGACACTGAGGGCTGGGTCTCTTCTCATCCACAAGGAGGCTGCTATTCAAGTCTCTGCGATGGAATACACCGGCCCTATCCTCTGTCTAAACTCAGCGTCCTTCAAACTCTCAGGCTTCTCTGCACTCACAGAGGGGTTATGTCAGGTCGACCAAACCCCTTATCTCCACAAAGGGCCCATGGCCACTCCCCGGCACTTCAGGGCAATTTGGGGGTGGATGCTCATTTAATCAGCCTGGATCTGATCTCTACGCATGGCCAAACCAAAATCCTGGAGCTGAGCTGCAGGGAAATTTGGATCCAGATCTTGGATCCCATCTGTCGTTGCAATCTGCACCAACACTCCGGATCTGAACGCCTCCGAACAGGGGGCCCGATGTGAACGGTGGGGCTTGCGCCCAGCTCGGGGACATCCTATGACCCTCTGCTACCAAACGTCACATGACAAACTCTCTGCATTGCCCCATCAAGCCATTGTGTAGGTCTGAGCTGGGCTCACCTGGCTGAACCCAAGTGCCCTTGCTCCCCTTGCTCCCAGGCAGAGGACGCAGAGAGATGACACCTGGAAGAGCCAGGAATGCATTTACACTTGTACACAGGAGGCATGCCCAGTGCCCACGCGCTTTGCAGAAGATATTTGGGGCTGAGTCTTGCAAATTTTCCTGTTAATCTGGGAGTTTTTAAATCTCAGCTATGGGCTTTCTTCCTTTCCCCACAATCAGCTGTAGGTTACAACATTGTGAAGAATTTGAAGGGATGTCTTTGACTTTTTTGGGACTGGGGGGAGCTGCCAGCAGCCTTCTTATCCCCTCCCCTTCCAAAAAACTAAAAAAAATCTAAATATTCCCAGTGTCTGAGTCTGTGGGGGCAGGACATGGTCCCACAGCTGGAGTCCTCAACCCAGAGACATCAGAGCTTCCAAACAAGCCAAGCAGAATGGTGGTTTTGTCTAAGGTCTCTCATTGGCCACCCAGAACTAGTGGGTTATCCAATCAAGAGTGGATCATCTCCAACCAGCAGGTAACTGATAGATGGGGTCTCCAACCAACACCCTCTGTAGAGGTGTCTGGTTTAACAATGCTATGGAGCTGGGCTATGCTCATCCCAAGGTCCCATGCCTCCATCCCTGGGATGCTAGGTACATGCTTTTGCAGCAGCAACCACGTCATTGTACAGAATCGGGTGCAGATTCCGATAGCTGCACCAGTGTGAATCCGGAGTAACACCAAAGGAGTCAGCAAGTAACACCAATAACCGGGGGGTTATTCCACCGTGACGCTGGTTCAGTTGAGAGCGACATTTATCCCAGAGCAATCCAAAGCGGTTTTCATCTGATGGACGCTCAGCATAATCTCGGTGAGATGAGCGGGGTCCCGGCCCGAGGCCTAGCGGGTAGATGACCACCAGTCCGAGCAGAGGAGCCAAGGCCTCGCTGGGCCATGGAGACCGCACTCCTCTTCCACCCTGGTTTGGGTTGCAGCACGTTGGCAGGTCAATATGGAGGAAGCCTGCTCTACTGCTACTCATCCTGCCTCAAATCTTTGGTTAAGCAGAGGCCTGTAGTCTGCAGGGCCTTAGACTCGGCTCCTTTCGCCAGCACAGCTTCCTTTCCCAAACACTTCTTATAAAGACTAACCATCCTGCAAGAGCCTATTGCATGATCCTCTTTTCTCTTCCACCAGGATCTCCCATATCGTTATCCAGTGGGAGCTGTCATGTCCTTCTTATTTCAGCTTATCTTCCTGGCCAATCACGCCCAGCAAGGTACGGTGCCATGTTTAACCCTAATAATAATGATCAATCGTGTTCTGTTAGCTTCTGCCTGCATGCAGCCCTCCCTCCGTTGCCTGCAGCATGGCAAAGGGTTTGTACCATTAGGAAAGGGATAGACAATAAGACAGAAAATATCACAATGCCACTATCTAAATCCATGGTACGCCCACACCTTGAATACTGCGTGCAGTTCTGGTCGTCCTATCTCAAAAAAAAAAAAAGCTATATTAGAATTGGAAAAGGTTCAGAGAAGGGGAACAAAAATGATTAGGGGGATGGAACAGCTTCCGTATGAGGAGAGATTCAACAAACTGGGACTGTTCAGCTTGGAAAAGAGATGACTAAGGGGGGCTATGATAGAGGTCTATAAAATCATGACTGGTGTAGAGCAAGTGAATAAGGAAGTGTTATTTACTCCTTCTCATAACACAAGAACTAGGGGTCACCCAATGAAATTAATAGGCAGCAGGTTTAAAACAAACAAAAGGAAGTATTTCTTCACACAACGCACAGTCAACCTGTGGACCTCGTTGCCAGGGGATGTTGTGAAGCAGGGCTCAGAAAAGACTCAGATAAGTTCATGGAGGACAGGTCCATCAATGGCTATTAGCCAAGATGGGCAGGGATGCAACCCCAATGCTCCGGGTGTCACTAGCCTCTGTTTGCCAGAACCTGGGGATGGGCAACAGGGGATGGATCACTTGATTCCCTGTTCTCTTCATTCCCTCTGGGGCACGTGGCATTGGCCACTGTCGGCAGACAGGATACTGGGCTAGATGGACCATTGGTCTGACCCAGTCTGGTCGTTCTTATGTTCTTACCCAGAGCCTGTAGGATTCTCTCTCCTAGGTTCAGGAGCAATCTCTAACCGACCCCTGTATATTCTCCCAGGGCAGTGCACGCTCCTGTTTTACACCAGTAAGAGTGGGAGTAGGATCAGACACTGAGCGTTTACTGGTCCTAAGGCACGGTACAAAAACCAATTAACCAATCCCTTGGCAGCAGGTGGCATTATTTATTTGTATTTCGGTTATGCCTCAGACACAGAACACAGGCAGTGCATCATTATCCCCATTTTACACGCAGGTAAACTGAGGCACTAAGACAGCAGCCCAAATTTCCAGCATGGCCCCTGATTTTGGATGCCCAGCTTGAGAGCCCAATTTACAGCGGTGACATGCACCAGCTGCTCGCAGTAGGACAAATTCAGCTCTGGGATGACTCCACCAACTTGAATGGAGTTACCCCAGAGATCAGATGCAATTCCCATTAAAGTCAATGAACCCAACTGGTCGGCGCGTCTGAAAATCTGGGCCTAAGTGAGATGCTCAAGCCCCTTCCCCCCTCTCCCCGCCTCCACCCACAGACATGGCAGATCAGTAGCAAGGCCAGAAGGGAAGAGATCTCTGCCCAGGAGCCAGGTCCCGCTGGCTGGCAGAGAGGAGAGAAGCATGTTGCTGATGGAGTCAGCAGATTAGCTCTGTCCTGACTGAGGTTTCTGCTTGTGCCTTGTCCCTCTGTCTGTTCCCCTCTGTCCAACACAGCCTTTGGCTCGTGGGGCGTCACCTACCCCCAAAGCCTGCAGAGCGTGCAGAACTCCTGCCTCCAGATACCCTGCACCTTCAGCTACCCCAGCACAGTGACCGCCGGGGGTGGCATTGTGGCCATCTGGTACAAGGATTACGAAAGCCAGCGCGCCGTGATTTACCACTCGGCCACTCCCAGCGAGGTCGACGGCAGTTTCCAGGGCCGGACTGAGCTGCTGGGCGACCTAGCCGGGCACAACTGCACCCTGCTGCTGAGGGGCGTGAGGAGCGAGGACAGCGGCAATTACAACTTCAGGTTCGAGATCAACCAGGGCGACCGGTGGTCAGACCTGCGTGGGGTGACGGTGACGGTTACTGGTGAGTATGGAGACGAGCTAGCCAGAGCATGTAAAATCACAACTACTCCACTGTGTGTCATGGGCCCTGTACTGCTGCCAGCCTTGGGCGAGTTTCCTGTAGCTTGAGTGCTTGTGGAGCAGCTGAGTTCTATCCCCACTGCTGCCGGGATAGCTCAGTGGTTTGCGCATTGGCCTGCTAAACCCAGGGTTATGAGTTCAATCCTTGAGGGGGCCATTTAGGGAACTGGGGTAAAAATCTGTCTGGGGATTGGTCCTGCTTTGAGCAGGGGGTTGGACTAGATGACCTCCTGAGGTCCCTTCCAACCCTAATATTCTATGAATGTCCAAGGGTACCGCGCCGTGATGGAGGAATAAACTGGAATCGCTATTATCCCATCGCAGATTCCCCAGAATATACCTGTTCTTTCCATCCCTAGATGCCCCCACCAGCCCGGCCATTGCTGCCCCGGAAGATCTAAGGGAGGATGTGAGAGTGAACTTCACCTGCTCCAGTCCGTACGCCTGCCCATACGAGAGCACCGCTCTGCAGTGGAGCGGCTACAATGCCCTGCTCTCGACCGTATCTGGGGCAGTGCAACTGGACACCGCTGGAGTGCTCAGTTGGCAGATCCTCGTTACCTCCTTGTCATGGCAGGACCACTCCAAAAAACTGCTCTGCCAAGTGTCTGTTGGCTCCAAGCAGGCAACCGGGGAAATCGTTCTGTGGGTGAAACGTGAGTAGTGCTGCTTTTCAAACACTGGAGCTACGGCCTCTGTTTCTGCATTGCCCAAGTCATGTCTTTCCAGCCCACAATGCTTCCAGTTCTGCCATGTGATCTCTGACACCCAGCCAGAAATTCATGGCCAGATTCCAACGGACGTCTGGCTTCCCTAAAGTCTCCTCTGTGATTTCCACTGAACAAAGACTTCTTCTCGCCTTGCAGCCCTATCCTGTGCTGTGGCATTGCTGGGTGCTGCTTCAGCCGCTGCCCTGTTCCACCCCAGAGGCGGCTGCATTCCTGTGGGGAGCGAATTGGGTCTTGTGTCTTATAGAGCCACACTTGGGAAAAAACCTCCTCTGGTTGATTCGATGCTGGGTGCAATTAATTGTGGATGCAAGTGAGAGGATGCAGAGGTCTGACTACCTGCATAGTTGGACATCTGCATGCTATCGCTGGCAGAGCGCAGGAGTGGAAGGCAGGCTGGGGAGCCCGGTGAATATCATTTGTAAAGCTCTCTGAGAAGAGAGGGGCTGTACAAATGCAGAACATGATGCCCCTTAGAAACAATCTGTGGCCTTCACCCTGGAGCAGCTGTGCCGACATTCTCAGACTCAGCGGCCTAAGACAAAGTGCCTAAGACAGCACCCACCAGTTTGGTAAAAGTGGCCGGAGGTCCCAGGGGCTGGTGTCAATCCCTGGATGTCGGTGCAGTTACTCCAGATGTCTCCTGAAAGCTGCATCTGGCCAACAGTTTCCTAGTTTCTCCCGTTCTCCTGGACCGACTTATCTCTGCTGTACAGACCCTCCCCTCCGACTCCCTCTTACCACTTGGGGGTGCAAATGTCAGCTCCAGAAATGTTTCTCATTAAGGCCAGCTGCCCTTCTAATATCACTTCTTCCTTCTCTACCCACCACCAACTCATTACAGCTCCCCACTTTCCTCTCAGAACGCGCCCTGTGCGCTGTGCCCAGCCCTTCCTCCCCACCCACCGTCCGCCTGGCAAACAGGACTCTCCTCCCAGCCCCAATGGGGACTGTGGTGCTGAGATAGCTGGTAGCCAGACCCCCTCGCCCCGTATGTCAAAGAACTCCAGTGCTCCATGGAGCGCATGGAGCCTGCACACACTTTTCAGCCCGAGAACTCTACCCATGATGCCCTGTTCTTCTGCTCATAGGCTAATGCCAGCAGCCACCTCCTGCCTCTGTCATTAGCTTGACCATGTGGGCCAAGACCTTTCCAGCTTCTACGCGTGGAGCTGCCTCCTTTCCCAAAAGCAGAAGAGCTCCAGGCTATGCCGCCCAGGGAACGTGGTTAGGAAGCAGCCCTAAGTCCTGGATCTGGCTTCCTGACCTGCAGGGAACCATCTCTAAGGATGAAAAGCTGGTTCAGGTCCTTTCGCTCACTCCGGCTTTGGTCTCTGACATTGGCAAGGGGGCTAGTTGAGGTGGGGGGTCTTTTGCCCTGTGGGGATTTGTCAGCTATAGAGACTCTTAGAACCATAGGGTGAGAAGGGACTGCAAGGGCATCGAGTCTAACCCCCTGCCAGGATGCAGGACTTGTTGTGCCAACATCATTTCCAAGAGACCACAGATAGAAGAGCTCTCAGAGGGTCATGAGCAGCATGGACCAGACTGGAGACAGTGACAGAGTGACGAACGCCTCTGAGCTAACCCGACTCCCCTAAGTCAGGACCGCTGGCTTCAGTTTCAGCCAGCGATTCCTGGCTGTGGTGGTGCCCACTGGCTGCCACCTCCGTTCACTGCGTGTCCTTTCTTCCTCCGACTCCCCTGCAGATTCCCCAAAAGGCACAAAAGTGGTAATCACCCCCTCCACCAAGAACATCCGGGTGGGCGACAGCGTCTCTCTCACGTGCAGCGTGAACAGCACCTTCCCCGAGGTCACCGCGTACAAGTGGTACAAGGGCGGGACCGCCTTGGGGAGCCAACAGATTCTGACTCTCCAGAGCGTTGCTCGTGAAGATTATGGCCCGTACCACTGTGAAGCGGAAAATTCCGTCGGGACCGGGGTGGCGGAAGCAGTTGTTCTCTATGTTTTTTGTAAGTATGGAGGATGGGGCCGCAGATGAATCACCAGCTAATACCACTGTAGCACCATGGCTTCACAGGGACCCTGTGCAGCAAAGAGAACTAAAACCAGTGCTCCGTCTAGGCCAGGACGGCCACAGGTGGATGCTTCAGCAAAACAATAACGTTCCCTCCACCCTAATGCAACTGACTGTCTCCCTCAGTATTTTTCATTAGAGCGGACTGGGAATTTTTCAAGGAATGGTTTTTTTTTTTTTAAATGCTTATTCGTCAAAACCCAAACAGTTTGCAAAGCAGGGTCGGTTTCAAGGACTCTCACGACACAAAAAATGATCAGAAAACTTTTTTGAAATGGTCAAGCTGGCCAGTTTTGACGTTTTTTGCACTGGAATGTTTCCACTTTTCAAGTCAAAATGACTTTTTGTTTAGAAATGTTAGTAAATTTTGACTAAAAAAATAGTTAAAGAAAAAAAGGTTAAAATCAAACTGAAACATGCCATTGACCCAAACCAAATCTTTTTCTCATTCACAAAAATGTGAGATTTTGACTTTTCGTCCCACTTCTGGACAGGAACATTTTTCAAGGTCTCCGATTTATTTTATAAGATGGGAAAATGGTTTCCTACTCAGCTCGATTGATCACCCTCATGTCCGAGTGCCTTACAAGCACTACTGAATCTACCCTTTGGGATAAGGAAGTATTGCTAGCGCTGTTTTACAGATGGGGAAACTGAGGCACAGAGTGACTAAATGACTTGCCCAAACACAGCAAGTCTGCCAGGGTGGTAGAAATTGAATCCAAAATTTCCCAAGTCCTAGTGCAGTGCTTTAATCACAAACCCAGCCTTCCTCCCCCTTCACTCTTGTATTCCGGAGAGATGGGGTGGGGGTCTTCTTCAACCCAGAGGGTGTCCCATTCATGTCTTGAAGCTCGAGGATCAGTAGCCCTTGAAATCTGGCTTCACCCCATCCTGGGCGCAGGTTATTTGCTAGGATCATGTGTGTATCTCACATACTCAGTTTCCTGCCACTGCAGGGGTCTGGAGCCTTGGTGCATCTCCTTCCCCCCGATCTCTGCCCGTGGCACAAAGTAATCGAGTATCCCCTTGGTCTAATTCTGGTGGATGGGCTTGCTAGGGGGTGGCTGGGTGGTGCTTAGTGCCCTCTGCTATACAGAAGGTCAGCCTGGATGATCTGGTGGTCCCATCTAGTCTTAATCTCTAGGACTCAATCTGCTGTCATCTCCTTCAGCTGCCGTGGTCTCGGTGAGCCCTTCTGCAGAGATACAGGCAGGCGAGACGGTCACTTTGACGTGCGCCGTTCCCGGCGAGGAGAACCAGGATCTCAGCTACACCTGGTACAAGAACAACGTCTGGATCAAGGAAGGCACGGCCCGCTCCCTGGTGTTTCACGAAGTCACCAGCAGTGACACCGGCTATTATTCGTGCAAGGTGCAGAACGACAAAGGGAGTGAGATGTCCCAGGCCATCAGCCTGAGCGTGTTCTGTAAGTGAATCACAAAACTCACACCTACGACTGCAGGGCACCTTGATCTGAGGTTTTTAAAGGGTTAATAAATGATTAATAGATGGGAGGAGCTAGCAAACTGAAGAGTTTTGCCCGGGAGGTCTCCGGGGTGAAGGAGAGACGATGTGATCCTAGGGGTGAGTTTGGCTGGTAGTTTGTTTGTTGCTTGAAGATTCCAGTGTAGTTTGGGGGGTTGTGTGCTGAGCCCGGGGGGGGGGGGGGGGGGGGAAGCAGGGATGCTCAGGGAGAAGAGAGGGGTTTAAAAAGCCAGCTCCTAAGTGACCAGAGGAACTAGTGAACAGGGGAGTTTTGCAAGGGAGTTTAGAGAGGGGGTGCGAGAGGCAGATACACCTAACAACCATTCTCTAAGCTTAACCCCCCCCCCCAAAAGCAAGCACAAAATCCTGCAAGAGTAAAAAAAACGCCAGCAGAAGTCCAGCAGCAGAGTGGGGGTGAGGGAGGATATCCAGTTTATTGCACTGAATACAGCATGTATGGTTGTGGGCAGGTGGCATACGTGTGCATTCAGTGCAAACAGCTCCTGGCCTTCAGAGACCAGAGGGGCTGAACTGGGGGAGCGAAGGGAGACAGAGAGGTGCACCGAGGAGATTTTCAGGGACATGGCAGAGCAGCCCCTCCCCCAGTTTGACAGCCTCTGAGTAATACAGCAGCGGGGGGGAAGGGGAATCACAGTTTTGCAGGTTTGGGGAAATTAAATATTTAGGGAGTTTTGCCTTGAAATGTTTGTCAGTAAAAACTGGGGAAACCATCCCTGCTCCAGGAAATATCAACTGCCCCACAAATATCTGCCAGGAGGAGATCATGGGAGGTTTGATAATGGGGTGCTGGTACTTGGGTAAACGTGACCGGGTTGCTCTTGAGCTCACAGCAACCACAGCTGTCTCCCCGGTCAGGTGCAACAGACAGAGATTACCTGCAGCCAGGGCCGGTGTAACCACTAGGCGAACTAGGCGGTTGCCTAGGGCGCCAAGATTTGGGGGCGCCAGAAAGCGGTGCCCCAAATTATTTTTTAACACGACTGTATTCGTTTTTGAAAGTTTATAAGAAGCGATGCTCCGGGGGGAGGGGCGCAAGGTGGAAGTTTCGCCTAGGGCGCAAAATATCCTGGCACCGGCCCTGCCTGCAGCTGTTTTACTCAGCAACAGCTGCATCAGTGCTAGCAAATCCAAACCAATGGTCCCAGAGTTACTCTGCAGGTAGCACGTCTAGTCAGCGGCTGGGCCCAGCCAGCCCTCTCCTTCACAGAGTCCGCTGCCCCTCCCAGCCAGTCCTGACCTGAGCTGGGGTCTCCCCTTTTAACCTCTCCCTCCAAGCTGGATACCTAGTACAGGTGTAGCTAGGTGATTTTAATCTGGCCGTCACCTCTTAAGTTACCTCTTGCTCTAATCATAAAACCAATTGTTATCCCCCCCACCGCCCCGAACTCTCCCCTGGGTTCTTCGATTCCTGGCTCATCACAGCGCCAATGCTCTGTCGTTGTCTCCTTCCACCGCACAGATCCCCCTAGGGCCCTTGCAATCACCTTGTTCCAGGAGACGCAGGAAGGAAAGCTGGCTCTCATTCACTGCACCGTGGATAGCCACCCCCTGTCTGCACTGGCCCTTTACCGCAACGAGGCCCTCGTCGCCACCACCAGCTCCCATGCAGCCCCCAGCCAGCGGCTCAGCATCACAGCTTCCCGCAACTCCTTGAAACTGGAGATCCTGAACGTGCTGCCGGAGGACGACGGCCGATACCGGTGCACGGCGAGCAACGCGTACGGGAACGCGACTGCTGCTAAGCTGTTCCATGCCCAAAGTGAGTAAACGGTTTGTGATTATCACGCGGGGTAAGGGGCTGCCACCAATCGGGACTCCCAGGCCCCCGGACGGATTTTTGGGCATGACGCCTTCTCCGAGCATCATGTTTAATAATAGTAACATTCTTCTGCCATCTTCACAGTGGAAACCCTGGGCAATGGGGTCTCTCTCACCTCTCCATTTGAGGAGCATTTCACAACTGTCCATTGTGCCATACCTGCACCATCCTTAGATTAAGGCCTTACAGAAAGGTCGGCTGACTGCTGGGGCACCCTCGTGTCCAGATGCGGCCTAGCAGGCTCTCCTCACCTATCCACCCCCCGGCCAACAGCAGTGGTCTGCCTCGTCTCATGACTCTGCCCAGCTCGCTTTACGTCTCTCCCCAGCTGGGGTAACGAACGTGCAACGAAACGTTCCAAATTGTCCCAAGACGAGAGATGACTCGGCCCCCTCGGGTGCTATTGCTCAGTTTGTCCTTGAGGCTCCGTCTTCAGCCCCATCCTGGGCTCAACAGTCCTGACATGAAGCATGTAGGCCCCCTCCTCAGGGCTGGGAGGGGAACCCTGGTCTACTCTCCTTCCCTGCAGCCTGCACTTAGCACAGCCTCTCTGCTGGTCCCCAGGCATCTCCCTCGGTCCTCCTAGGGCCTTCTTTCTCGGCTGGAACGCCGACCCCTCAGGACTGCCTCTCCCCGCCACAGGGATTAATTCCGTTCCTGCGGCTTTCTTCAGTCTGCCTTCCCCCGGCCCTTCCCAGAGAGAGGAAACACCCAACTTCCTCTAGGGACAATGTGCCTCTGGCCCCAGCTTCACTGCCCCCGGCCTCCAGGTTTCCTCCTGGCTCTGGGCCCTCTGATTCTGGCTCCAGGCCTCCCAGGCTTCTTTCATCCTTTAGCCCAAGGAAACTCTCAGCTATCTCTCACCTGGGTCTCCTCCCTTCTTCTGCCCTGTGCTCCTTCCTTGATGAGCACCCGTCTCCTCCCCAGCTGGGCTGGATAACCAGTTACGCCTGACACCCCTCCAGAAATCACCCGGGGGCCTGTTACTCCCAATCACAGACCTACACTCAATAAGGAAGTTATCGCGATGCTATTTAACGTTCTGATACAGGCAGAGCTGGCTGACAAAACAGAACAAACAAGTTCACTGAACATTTTGAAGTTTCAGCGTTGGTGCCAAAATTGGAACCATTTTTCATATTTTTTCAAAATTTGTCATTAAATATTTTTTCAAAACATTTCAACGCTCTTCCTTTTTTTGCCCCCTTTTGGCTAGCCAGTGAAAGCATGTGGATAATGTCCAATGGGGTTCCCCCCCCATACCTTTTCTTTTCCTTGTTTTTCCTTTTTCCACTCAGTGACTTTTCAGATCTTCTCCCGTTTCAGACCAGTTACAGAGCGGCAAAAGTGAAAAAAGAAGAGTAAAGTGAGGGGGGGGAACAACCTCGCCAGTTTGCTCATCCAGTTAGATTCAGTGAGAGGGAGGGAATGATGAGAAAGGAGAAAAACCAAAAATCTATAGTTTCAATATTTAAGTAATTTTTAGATTTTTGAAAACCAAAATGAAACAAAAATTTCAATGAAAACAAATTGAAAAGTTTAGTTCCAGTTAGAAATTTCTGCCTGAAAAATTCCATTGAAAATGACATTTTCCCACAACAACAACAACAAATCCTTTTTGACAAATCCCATTTTTGCAGTGGGAAAATCTTTTGCGTAAACATTTTTGACCAGCTGTAACTATAGACAGCTCAGGGACTGATGATTTCAACTCACTTTTCTCCAGTCTTCTGGATTGTGCCTTGAAGAAGCTACAGCTGATTAATAATGCAGACACTCGGGATCTAACTAGGCAGAGATGAAGAGAGCGTGTTGTTCCGGTGCTGAAGTTCTTGTGTTGCTGAGCTGACACATTTCATATGGGCCTGGTGTATCTTTACGAGGACTTTTTTCTTTTAAGCTTTCTCTGGAAGGAAACTGTTTCTTTGATTGGAGAAGCCAGGAGCCTCTCTAATAGGGCTAATCGGAAAATGTTTTTCAGGGTTTTTTTTCCCATTTTGGAAATTTTGAGTTTTCACCAAAATTTTTAGACTTCTTAGCAAAATATTGAAAACCCAAAATTTTTGACAGAAATTTCAACTGGAAACCAAAAATATTTCAATTTGGAAATGCAGTGATGGTACTTCATGGGAATTGTAGTTTAGGGTCCTCACGTTCCCTTTCTCCTCTATAGTCCAGAATCCCTGGCCAAACCACAATTCCCATGATGCACCATGGCTCCCTTCTTGTTAAGCCATCACAGGTGCATCAAGGGACTCCCTGGTGCAGTGCATCATGGCAAATGTAGTTTGACTAGGGAACCCAGCCCATAGAGAAGAGTGCGGACAGTATGCACCTGAACTACAACTCCCATGAAGCACTGCAGCAGTATTCCCAAACCGCAGTGTTTCAGCTTTGGGCAAAAAGCCAAAAACTTTTCTGGTTTTGGGTGTTAGGATTTTGTGACAAAAAAGTCATTTTTTCTGCACAGAAACCAGAATTCTTTTGTGGAACATTTTGTTTTGCCAAAAAAAAAAAAGCAATTTTTCTATTGAAAAACAGTTTCAACAGGATTTTTTCAACCCCCCTTCCTCCTTTGGGGCAGCTATTCCAATGTGGGAGGAGAGGCCGAAAGCCATCCTGCCAGTCTTATAAATGGCCTGTATTCCTCCTCTCCCTCCCTCCCCCAAACCGGACACAATAAAAAAGAACAATAAAGAACCGCAACCTAGCCCCTTTCCCAAGCCCATAATACTGCGGTTTAGGCAAACCCAAACAAGAGCCGGGCGCTGAATCTACACTCAGCAGCTGGACTAGAGGCTTGATTTCAGTGTCCCTGGCTTCATTACATCTCCCCGTACATCACCGGACTCACACAGCCCTTAGCACCAAAGCATATATTTGGATGGGCAGCGTGGGCCAGTGTGCAGCTGGGACTAGACGGAGGCGGCTCAGGCTCACACAGCTTATGTGAGGCCCAGAGGGCAAACCTTGGGTGACAGCCCTAGCAGGCAGGCAAAAGTTTCACAACAAAGATTTCATTCCCCTGCTTTACTGTGTTTCCTTCCCTCCCTCGTTCAGCAGCGAGAGTGTTGATCGGTCCCTCCCCGGAGGTGCGCGAAGGAGACACAGTCACCCTGACGTGCGTCACCACCCGAAGCGCAGAGGAAGGGCCCAGCTATACCTGGTATAAGAACACAGGGTGGCTGAAGGAGAGCTCCGAGAACACCCTGGTCCTCCCAGCCGTGAGCAGCAGGGACGCGGGCGCTTTCCAGTGTAAGGCCCAGACTAAGAGAGGCAGCAGCACCTCTCCGGCTGTCACTCTGCGGGTGCTGTGTAAGTATGACCTCCCTTCCACGGCCCCCCAAATAAAGCCAAAGGGGGAATTCTTTGTGATTAGGGAACTGGCTAATCCTTAGATCAGCTGGGGGACATCTTGGGGAGGCCACAATTCACACACTAAAGGCCGAGTTCTGCCCTCAGCTGCCCCATCGTGAAACTAAAGTGATCCCTGAATCAATGGAGTGACTCCAGATTTACACCAGAGTGACTCCAGATTTACACGAGCCTGTCTGAGAGCAGAATCTGGCCCTGAAAGCCTCTATTAAAGTAAGATGCAAGTCGGTTAATCAGATCAATCTGGCAATACTGGCCTGGTCCTGCAACTGATGCTACGTAGCTAGCCTCCGTGCCCAAGCAACCTTCTAGCTGAGTTCACACAATCCAGATTCCACAGCCGGGTGCTAAACTGGCGTGGTGCTGGTGGAGTTGTCATCTTGCAGGTGAGATGTAGAGTAGAACTGGTATCCTGACCATTCATGGTCAATAAAAAGAGGCCCTGGCTGGCATTCTTCATAAGAGTATTAACTCCGGTGCCAGGCCCAAATTCCGCCTGCGGTAACTGCTGTTCGTCCTGCCAATCGCTTCTCCCTGTCGTTTTAGGAGGAAACCGTTGTTTTCGCTTCCTGCCCTTAACTGGAGCGTAGCGTTGCTGTGCACCGTAAAACAGCTGCTACGTTCCACCCCAGAGCTGCACGTGCATTTCAGAGGTGGAGGACGTGCTCCCTACCCATAGCTTGTGTAGGAGTTTAAATTTCTCGACTCTATCGGGATCCAAGGCTCCATACAAAGGCAAGATCCTTGGGCCACCTCCTGAATGGGTGTCCATCGGAGTAGCCCCACTGAAGGAAATAGAGCTCTGCGGATTGACACCAGCTGGGAGTCTGGCCCACTGTTATCATCTAAACTCCCAAAGTTCTGCCCCAGAACATACGGTCCGTCCTATCAAAGTGAGGCTGGCGGCTCAGGGACCTTCAGTTGCTCCAGATTCCAATTCTGGCCAGATTCCTGTCTCGCCTTTATTGGCCCAGGCCTGTTTGAGCAAAGAAGGAGACTGAAGCAACAGCCTGGCTGCTGGTGCCATCAGAAGGACCCGGTAGAGCGCTGGGGAGGAGGGGGGGTTGCGAGGGTTTCTCTTAATCTAGTAAATAATCATATGTCAAATAACATATCGGCCAACAACATTTTAACCCTGCAGTCCCACCGAGACGGCCCCAGATGAGCTCCCTGCTAGAGACGCAGAACAGGCACCTGGGCATCATCCTGTGCACCACCGACAGCGACCCACAGTCCGAATTAGCCCTGTACAGAGGAGATGAATTAGTAGCTTCCACCAGTGGCTCCCGCTCGTTGGCCGGCCAGAGGCTCAGTGCGACTCCATCGTACAACAGCCTGAAGGTGGAGATCCGCGAGGTGGTGCTGGAGGACGAAGGGACCTACGTGTGCTCGGCTAGGAACGCCTACGGCAATGCAAGCACCTCCATGGTCTTCAGTGCAGAGAGTGAGTGCCCAGCTGGGTTCCTCTTGTCAAAGGGAACTGGCCTTTCCAACCGCGTGTGGTGGGAGAGAGACCCAGGCAGGCAGGGAGGGGGCCAGGCCCCGTGTTGGCTGCAAGGGACGATTCACACTAATCCTTCTGCTGTTATAAAAAAAAAATCCCCCCAGCAATTCCATTGATCACAATGGGGGTTCACTGGAGGGGTGGGGCGCGTCCCACCGACTCCTGTCACGGCCCTGGATTGAACCCTTAGCGAAATGGCTGTTGTGAGGGATTGAATCGTTTGGTCACCCTGAGCGTCGTTCACCACTGGAACAATTTCCCAAAGGTTGGAGTGGATTCTCCATCACTGGCAAGTTTTGAATCAAGATAGGATGTTTTTCTAACAGCTCGGCTCTAGGGATTACTGTGGGGCAGATCTCCAGCCTGGGCTATGCAGGAGGTCAGACTAGATCACAGTGGTTACTTCTGGGCTTGGAATCTATGAATCTCTGGGTGATTCACTACTGATCCCACCCTATTAACTCCTGTAGGGGATGACTCCATTGCTTCCTAGGATGGCATCCGAGTTAGTGGGATGGGATCCATAAAGGGAACAAGGAAAAGGGGAGATTCCGCAGTATTCTATGGAACCACTGAATATTAAATACACCTCTACCCCGATAGAACGCGGTCCTTGGGAGCCAAAAAATCTCACCGCCTTCTAGGTGAGACCGCGAGACCGGCTTCCCCGGCGGTGATTTAAAGGGCCCGGTGCTCCAGCCGCTGCAGGGAGCCCCGGGCCCTTTAAATCACCGCCGGAGCTCTGGCAGCAGGGGTCTAAAGGGTCCGGGGCTCCCCGCAGCGGCCAGAGCCTCTGGCCCTTTAAATCACCTCCCGAGCCCGGCTGCCGGCGGGGCTCCGGCAGCCAGGCTTGGGCAGTGATTTAAAGGGCCCAGGGCTCCACACGAATTCGGATATAACACGGTAAAGCAGCGAGGCTCGGGTGGCGCTTTAAAGGGCCCGGGGCTCCCCGCTGCTTTACCGCGTTATATCCAAATTCGTGTTATATCGGGTCGCGTTCTATCGGGGTAGAGGTGTATCATAGATTCACAGAAACCCAGGGCTGGACGAGACCTCAAGAGGTCATCTAATCCATCATGAAGAAAGGAAACTGCCTGAAATGTAAGTGTCCAATTTGGGCCTTTTGACCGAGTTTGCTACGTAAAACCAAGCTTCTGTACACGGACACACATTACTGGATAAATACGACATATCACGAATGATTTTAGGCCATGCACATTTTGCCAAGCGCTGGCCATTTGATAGAACTCGGGGATAGCTGTAGGAAAATGGCTGACAAATTAGGGCAGCATGATGGCCCGTTTGTGACATTTGAAACGATTGATTGATTCGCTGCTAAAAAAAGACAATTGTGAAATTTGCAAAATGTTTCCAAAGTCCCTCAAAGCCGGCGATACTCCAAGAGGCAACAATTCCCATTGGTGGGCCAGATTCTGCTCTCAGGAACACCAAGGTAAATCCAGAATCACTCCGCTGAAAGCGATAGAATTATTATGCATTTACACTGGTGTAACTGAGATCAGAATCTGGCTCTGTGTCAAAATCCCCCTCTCAAAGCATCATACAACTCTGATGTACAAGGTCATCTAATGTATGCTGCCCCCAATGTACTCCCCCCGGCCCCCCATACACACCGTAACCCTCACACGCACGTCCTACTGTGCATTCTCCAGGACTTTACCTACTCCCATTTTAACTGTCTGTTACAGCTACCACCACTTCTCTTGAGAGCCTGTTCTCCAGCCTAATCAAATCACAGAATCTAGTGATGGAAAAGACCCTCTTCTACACTCCTAGCCCCCAGGGGCAGGACTGCTGCCTCCAGAACATTTTCTAGAGCTCTGTGGAGTCTAATTTTAAATGTCCCACGCAATGGGGCTCCAGCCCATCTCTTGGGGACAGATTGCACTGTCAGGAAATGGATTCTAGGATACAGACTAACTCCCCCTTGGGTTAAGACCATCCCCTTGCTCCTTCGTATACCCCCATGGGCTGCCCCCTTGGTCTTCCAGCCCTAGCAGGCCGTTATGTCATGCTCCATAATGTACCCAAAGAGACGCATCTTTCGTTGCTTTGCACTTCCCCCGTCGCTCAGTCCCTGAATCCTGTTTGTCTCTCTTCCCCCTCAGCGGCGAGGGTCATCGCCACACCGGCCTCAGAGGTGCAGGAAGGCCAGGGGGTCAACCTGACCTGCCAAGTGAGCAGCAACTCATCGGCCATGACTAACTACAGCTGGTACAGAAATGGCCAGTGGCTGTCCACGGGCCTGGCCAATTCCCGGGTGTTCCAGCAGGTGGCCAGTGCAGACGCGGGGGTCTATTACTGCAAGGCAACGAATAACGGAACAAGCAGAAGCTCCGCCTTGGTCTCGTTGAATGTGCTGTGTAAGTGCCAGACACTTTGAATCTTCATGGCAGTGGCCGGTTCCCACAGGAGTAGGTGCGCATGGGCCCCAGTGGTGCAGTCAGTCGGGTCCCAACCAACACACCTGACTACACTTGCAGGTGCGCGTTGCGGTTGTGTGTACATGTGAGGGTGCATTTGGCTACATGTCGGTGGATGCATGTGTGTTCATCTGGGTGCGTGGGTCCATGCAGTGTGGGTGTGTGCATGTGTGGGTGTATGTGCACCCGTGTGCATGGTTTGTGTGTGTCTGGTCTCTTGCGTACACGCAGGAGCATGCATGTGTGCCAACACGTATGTGCACGTGTAACCCAGGCTTACTCAGGCTGGTGCTCTGGCCCCAGTAGTGGCTGAATCACATGAAAGCTGAGGACCCTGTTATGCCCCAAACAGGGACCTCGGTCTCTAAAAGCATGAGCTAAAATACCCAGAGCCGTTAGCTCAAGGCTGGAGCCAGCCCACCGACGTCCATGTGATCCAACCACTAGAGGGGGACCATGCGCCACCCTGAGTACGAACGGGTGACACGTGCGTCTGTTCCAGAGAGAAGCTACCTGTGAAACTCTGCAATCAGATGTGACTTATTGAACACTGGCGACCAGCCCGCGTGCAGACCCTGTGCTGTCGTCTACCACGCGCAGTGCCGTCGCTTCCCCTCCCATCCTCGCACAGCCGGGCTGTTTGCGTCAGGATCCAAACTGCTCGCCCGGCTTTTTAAAACTCACTGTCGGTTTCTTCACGTCCGTCTCAAAACCTCAGAAACTCATTCTCCTGCTTCCGGTCATTAGTACCAGCTTCCGCCCTGCCCTCCACTTGGTCACTGCTGATGAGAGACTGCCTCCTCCGCTGCAGACCCTGCCAGCAAGAGTAGATTTGGGGCCAGGCTGTATTCTTTTCAAGGGTTACCATAGGAAGCTAAAACCTGAGCAGAACGGACAATAAATAGCTTGTCTGTAATTAACCGGCTAGTGTGGGTGTGGGTGAGACCATGTGTGTATTAGAACACGCATGAGCATGTGTGTGTATTTTAGCAGGCAAGTGAGCATGTGCGTGTTAGAATGTGTGTGAGTGTGTGTATTTTAGCATGCATGGGATCATGTGCCTTCGTGTGTGAGATTCTCTCTACTGGATGGAATCAGAGCTTTTCTTCTGTGTGTCATAGCCCCAGTACAGCTCACAGCTAATGGCGATTCTCTGCTAGCTCAATCACTTGAGGAGCTGAGTTCCATCACTGTGTCCCTGTAAGGTTTCTAGTGGCTGTGGTATGCAGCAGAGTGATGACAATGGTGAGGATCTAGGTGGCCATGGGATGGTCCAAGAGGGATAGGAGGGGTCTTTAAACAATCCTCAAGACATTTATAACTTGAGGACGATCTTTGCTCCCGACTCTTCAGACGCCCCCAGGAATCCCCGAATGACCTCGTTCCTGGAGGCGGAGATGGGCAGACTGGCCATCATCCGGTGTGTGGTGGATAGCAACCCCCCGGCCCAGCTGTCCCTGTATAAAGGAGATGAACTTGTGGCCTCCACCAGCTCCAGGACTGCAGCCACCCAACGGATCGGCATCGCTGCCTCCCCGAACTCCCTGAGGGTGGAGATCCGGGACATCACGCTGGAGGACGAAGGGAACTATCGCTTCACTGCTAGCAATGCATATGGCACATCTTCTGGCCGCCTGTACTTCCGTGTGCAAAGTGAGTATGGAGGAAATGGCTAGAGGACGTGTGCAGCACTGCCCTCTGCTGGGTGCACGCAGAACTGCTCATCTGTGTGTCCTAGATCCCGTGCTGCTAGGGAGTGGTCAGATGCTACTTTGATTCTAGGGCCTCAGGAGCAGCGGGATCTGAGTTCGATCCCCGCTCTCCCCATGAAGTTCCCTGGGGACAAGGACCTCCTAGGAAGCCCTGGCACTAGGCAGGGGTCCCTGCACTAGAGACAGGTGATTGACTACAGGTTTCATAGGGTCTGTCTGGGGAAATGCCTTCAAGTTTGGCTACTTCTCCAAATCTTGGACCAGGTTTCCCAGGCTACAAAACCAGCCTGGAAACAGTGTGAGAATGGAGAGACCTAGTATGCACCCGGCTAGAAATACCACAAGATGGGGGACGGGTTGGCCCTGGTTCTTCTGTCTGTAGCTAGGAAGGGCAAAGGGTATGCAGGGAAATGACCTGTAATGAAGGGGGTGAGGAGGAATCAGAGAATATCAGGGTTGGAAGGGTCCTCAGGAGGTCATCTAGTCCAACCCCCTGCTCAAAGCAGGACCAACCCCAACTAAATCATCCCAGCCAGGGCTTTGTCAAGCCTGACCTTAAAAACCTCTAAGGAAGGAGATTCCACCACCTCCCTAGGTAACCCATTCCAGTACTTCACTATCTTCCTAGTGAAAAAGTTGTTCCTAATATCCAACCTAAACCTCCCCCACTGCAACTTGAGACCATTACTCCTTGTTCTGTCATCTGGTACCACTGAGAACAGTCTAGATCCATCCCCTTTGGAACCTCCTTTCAGGGAGTTGAAAGCAGCTATCAAATCCCCCCTCATTCTTCTCTTCTGCAGACGAAACAATCCCAGTTCCCTCAGCCTCTCCTCAGAAGTCATGTGTTCCAGCCCCCTAATCATTTTTGTTGCTCTCCGCTGGACTCTTTCCAATTTTCCCACATCCTTCTTGTAGTGTGGGGCCCAAAACTGGACACAGTACTCCAGACGAGACCTCACCAATGTCGAACAGAGGGGAATGATCACATCCCTCGATCTGCCGGCAATGCCCCTACTTATACAGCCCAAAATGGCTGCATTGAGAATAGCTGAGCATCTGAGAACTGTTAAGCAGGGGAGCTGCCCCTAGATGAATAACTCCCGGGAGCATTCGGGTGGGACTTGCCCATCACCCTAGAAGAGGAAAAGCCCTCTCTGCATTCAGGGGTACTTTAATGAGTATTTGGCCTAAGGCCTCTCTGCTGTGTTTATTGGACACCGTAGCCTTCACTTCCTGTCCTAACTGGTTATGTAGTATTGCTACATAACAGTTGCCATGTTCCACTGCAGAGGTGGCAGCGTAGTAATGGTGGGTGATCCTGATTGTAAAGCACCAGCAGGAGCATTTGGGGCTCTGTTATTGATGTAGCACTGAGAGGCGTGCACAGTCCCGCACAGGCAGCCAGATAAAGATCCCTGCCCAAGAAGCTTACAAACCACGGACTAGATCTTGATGTCCTCGCTCAGTCCTTCCTCAGGCAAACTCCCGTTGACTTTGTAATGAGTGAGACTGGAATGCCGCTGCCAAGACCTGAGCCAGCGTAGGGAGGGCGGTGAAGTGCACTGGGGTGGTGTAAACTGAGGCGGGTGGGGATTCTTGAAGGAGGAGAGGAAAAGGCCTTGACGGATGGTGATGGAAATTAGGGTTAGGCCAAAATCAGAACCCCAGATCCAAAGCCTGAGTTTCAGGGAAGTTAGGATCTGGATCCAGAGTTTGCATTTCAAGCCTGTCTCTGTAATGAGCCGACACACTGAACGCAACCTCTGTCCCCCCTGGATTTTGTGGGAGCCCAGCTTTAGATCCACTTCCAGGTCTGGATTTCCCATCTTGGCTATAAAAGGCTGAATGAGAACTGCCCGAATAGCAGCCCCCGTATTTTGGATTCAGATCCAAACTTGGCATGTCGGGGCCATCTAGGGTGGGGCCAGAGGTAGGATTCAACTTGCTGCTGAGAGCCAGGCTGTTGTTATCTCTCTTTGCTGTGGCTTGTCTCCATCCTCTAGCCGCCAGAGTTCTAATTACGCCCTCCACGGACGTTCAGGAAGGGGATGATGTCTCCCTGACATGTGATGTGACAGGAAATGCTCCAGAGGGCGCCATTTACACCTGGTACAAAAACGGCCACCGGCTTCAAGCGAGCTCGGAGAGCTCCCTCGCCTTCCCACACATAACCAGTGGGGATACTGGCTCTTACCACTGCAAAGCTCACAGCCCCGAGGGAACCAGCAGCAGCATCTCCCCAGCCGTCAGCTTACACGTCTCTTGTAAGTGAGATTGTTTATCCAGGTGGAGGCTGAGCCAGTTCTGATGGAGGTCTGTGGACAGCGTCCCATTGATGTCAGTGGATATTGGAGCAGCCCGTTGCATTGCATCGCTGCTTAACTGCGCCCTGGGCTGGGTGCATGGCTTTTCACCAGAGCATTGCCGGAGGACGGCTATTCCCGGAGCGGGTTGGAAATTTTCCAGCGGGAGATTTTCCCGGCAGGAAATGCTGATTCATCGAAAGCAAAACGTTTCGCAGAAACGCGTCGTCTTTGGTGAAAATTTGTTTTGAAACCAAAAGGTGAAAAGAGCGTTTCAATCGGGTCCAATGTTCCATTGCAGCCTTCTCGGACCAGAACGTTTCGCTTTTCCATTTCGACGTGACTTTTGGTTTCTGATTTTTCCCGTTTTTATTATAAAATATCACATAAAATGAAAACAAAAAGGGAAAATCAGGACGAAACGTTTCAATGTTGTCAAAACAAAATGTTTTGATTGACCTGAAATTTTATTTATTTTTTCTTCAGAATTTTGGCTAGCGGGAAATTTCAGAATTCTTTGATTTTGTTCCATTCTGGAACTAAAGACATTTCCAAATCACGAATCTCCCCCTGAACCAAAAATGGCAGTTTCTGCACAGCTCTGCGACTGCCACAGGCCGCGGCTGGTCTAGATTCCATGAACCAGGGCCCTGCTCCAGGACAGCCTATCACTCCCGATGGCTCTAGAGAGAGAGGTTCTGGCACTGATCATGACGAGCCAGATGCAGGAGCCCGTATTGCTCAGTAACATTCACACTGACCTCAGTAGGAATTTGCCTGAGCAAAGAGGGAACAGGAACCGTGGAAGGGACGCAGGTTTCACGCTGCCCCTTCCCAATGTTGTATCAAAGGCTTATTGAGCAGAGCAGGAGACGGTACGGGCCACACATCCTTGGGAACACTAAAGGTGAAAGAGTCAGGGCACCACCCATTTCAGCCCGTATCATGGCATTTACACTGTAGAAGGCAGAGCCAAGAGGGAAAAGGTTTTCCCATCCTTTGAAAGTTTTCAGGAGTTGGAAAAATTTTCCCATCCTGAATCTGGACCAAACACCAAAATCTTGACAATTTTCTGCAAACTGAAAAAACAAAACAACAAAACCAAACTTCAGGCCCAGATCAATGGAAATATTTCATTTTGATCATTTCGAAACCATTTTGTTTTGATTTTGAACTTTTCTTTCCTTGTTAACCTTTTTTAAAAGTCTAACTGGCTGACTTTTCAAAAGAAAGTCATTTTGAACTTGAAAACTGGTGTTTTTCATTTCAAATCTTCTGCAACTTTTTTCCCAAACATTATTCAAGGCTGGAGATTTGTCAAAACTGACTCTGTTTCACAAGCAGATTCATTTTCAATTAATCAACATTTTTTGACCCCAAAAAATTGCATTGAAAATTCCCAACCAACTCTAGGAACAGAAGCGAACCACAAGTATAAATTAAAAAGTATTCGGAGTGGACTCTTTAATTTAGATTTTCAAATGGGAATGGGGCGGTCTGATCAGATTTTTCTGGGTGGATCTGCCTTTCCTTCTTCTCCTTCTATTATTTATAGTGTGGTAGTGTCTGCAATGGAGAACCTACAGGATAAAAGGACTTAAGAGATGAAGGGTTGTGAGGGGAGAAGGGATTCAGCATAGACGTTTTAAGCAACTGACAGTGAATGTTGTGCTGGTGAAATAGGCTGGCAGCCCAGAGACAATGCTTTGCTGATCAAAGAAGGAATCATGGCATTAAAGGCTCAAGATGATGGCAAATGAAGAGCATGTTCACTGTGCCTTAATGCTAGTGTCTCACCCCAACAGATCCACCCCGGGAGCCCGAGTTGACCTCCTTCCTGGAGACACCAGATGGGCAGCTGGGCGTTCTCCAGTGCACTGTTGATAGTGACCCACAGTCAGAGTTATCTCTGTTCAGAGGAGGTGAACTTGTGGCTTCCACCACTGGCTCCCACCCTGCAGCCGGACAGCGAGTCAGCGTCTCCTCATCACACAACAGCTTGAAGGTGGAGATCCAGGCTGTGGTGATGGAGGATGAAGGAGAGTATGTGTGTTCTGCTAGTAACGCGTACGGCAACTCAACCACCTCACTGAACTTCACTGCAGAGAGTGAGTGCAACATTGCCCTCTACTGCCATGGGAATTGGATCCATCCATCCATCCATCCCCCTACATACTGCTGTATCCAGCCAGCCAGCCACCTAGATACCTCTTATAGCTATAGATCCAGCCATACATACCCCTGTATCCAACCATCCACCTAAATATCCCCTGTATCTACCTATCCATCCACACATCCCCATACATCCCCCTATATCCATCCATCCACCTAAATACCCCCTGTATCTGTCTATCTATTCATGCATTCCCATACATACCCCTGCATCCATCCATCCATCAATCCTCTTACATACACCTGTATCTATCTGTCCATCCTTCTCCATACTTATCCCTGTATCTCTCTCTCTCTCTCTCTCTCTCTCTCTAATCCTTGCATCCCCATACAGATCGCTGTATCCATCCATTCATCCCTCTACATAACTGTCATATCCATCTGTCCATCTCCATACATACCCCTTTATCTATCCATCCATCCCTCCCTCCCCATAGTATATAAACATTTTCTCACATTAGTCTTTCCTCCCAGCTGCAAGGGTCTGGATCTCTCCTTCGCCGGATGTCCACGAGGGGGATGCTGTTAACCTAACCTGTGCAGTTGACAGTGATGCCCCGGGGATGCCGCACTACACCTGGTATAAGAACAACATATGGTTCAGCAAGGGCCCTGGCAGGTCACTCGTGTTTCCCAAGGTCACCACCGCTGATGCTGCATCCTACCACTGCACGGTGAAGACCCAGGAGAGGGTTAGAAGCTCTTCCCCAGGCACTTTGAACGTCCTCTGTAAGTTCTTTGCATGGTTGAACTGTGCAAGGTTCAGAGAAAAATGCCTCTGTATCCACCAGCCCAGCCCAGCGCCCCCAGCCCACTGGCACTAAAAAGGGGAACTAGATAAGCGACCCCTCCATACATTAGTGGGGAGGGGAGGGCTGCATCCTGCTTTGGCTACTGCTGGAGACAAGACCCCAGAGTTGGTGGACCTATGGTCTGATCTGCAGGGCAAAGTCTACGTCCTTAGAGGGACCCCATTGTAGGAGCGTAGTGTAGTCCTCCCCCCGGTCTTTAGAAAGCAGACAGTGCTCCAGGGTTTGTGCCCACTCAAACCACACATGGGAGAAAAGGCATTCAAACATTAGCAAGAGACGTGTTTGGATTGAGCCTTAAAATATTGAGCTATCCCTTGGGAACTGGGGGTTTGAAGGATCTGGGAATTGTGTCAAGTAAGGGGTGGGGTCTAGTCTGGGGGTCAGGGAAGGTTTCCTTGTCCCCATCCTGCCTCCCTAGAGTGGAAATCCGCCCATGCTCCTGGGCATGTGCTCCCAGCTGGTTCCCAACCTGGCTATCAGTTTAGGAGTCAGCTGTTAGAGGACATGTCAGGAGGGTAGCTGTGGAGGGTGTGGGCAGCAGGGAGATGGGTGGGCGGAGCTCATTGGGGAGGTAAGGCAGCTGCAAAGGGTCACGTCTAGGTGTGGAAGTGGGATGGACAGTGGTTCGGACTGAGCTAGTTTCAGCTGGAAACCAGGTAAATTCAGAATTTGCCAAATCTCATCTAAAGCCAGAACCACGGCCCTCCTTGTTACCACCAGCCACAGCCTCACCTGGAACTAGATGTGGGTGAAAAATACCAAGCATTTTGTACAGAAAGTGTTGAAATTTTTTCACATTTTTCAAAATTCCCCAAGAAAAATTTACAAAAAACTGAAACGGAAAAATGGTCCATTTTCAAAAACTGTTTTCATTAAACATTTTCTGATTTTTGAAAACCAAAATTGATTTATTTTTATTGGAAACCACTTTTTTTTAAACGAAAGCCAAAAAAACATTTTACAGAAACATTTTTGGTTTCCGGTTTTTCTATGTTCGTTAAAAAAAAGTTTCAATTAAAAATATTTTTCAGAGGTTCATGGATTCCAAGGCCAGAAGGGACCACTGTGACCATCCAGTCTGCTCTCCTCTATAACGCACCCGGAGACCTGCCCCACAATAATCCCTAGAGCCGAACTTTTAGAAAACCAGCCCATCTTGATTTAAAAATTGCTAATGATGGAGAATCCACCATGATCCTTGTTAAGTTGCTCCAAGGGTTAATTACGCTCACCGTTAAAAATGCACGCCTTATTTCAAGTCTGAATTTGTCCAGCTTCAACTTCCAGCCTTTGGATCGTGTTAGACCTTTGTCTGCTAGATTGAAGAGCCCATTGTTAAATATTTGTTCCCCGTGTAGGCACGTATCGACTGTGATCAAATCACCTCTTAAGCGTCTCTTTGTTGAGTAAAACAAATTGACCTCCTTGAGTCTGGTGACCAGCACTACTTAACACCCAACCCTAGGGTTCCCCAAAAACTCAGCCAACAAGTCCAGGGGTCCTCCTCACGCCCCTTATCCTGAGTATCAAGTGCTGAGGCAAGAAAGTGGAGCAAACATTGCTAAAAATGGCACAGGACAATGGGCATGACTTTTGAACGGAGTTCACCCGGCCTACATCCGAGCCCTGTTTGTGTTTATTTCCCATGAGTATTAGTGTAAAAGAGTTCCCGGGAGAGAAGTTGCCAAAAGTGGAGAATCCACAGGTGATTCTAGAGAATACTGATAAAAGCGAGTTTTCAATCCCCCCCCCCGAACCCCGATTCTTAGGGTCACACTCTCATCCAATCAGGGAACAGTGACCCACCATGCGACACCAACGTGTCCAATCAACGCCGCTTGACTTTTTGTATTGAATACTCATCGCAAACAGCTTGTGAACGAGCGACAGGCCAAGGGTCCGTCATAGAAATCTCCTGCCAAGTCATTTTGAATAATGACATAACTAGAAAAAAGAGGCAAAGTTCACTGAATAAATCATAGAATCTCAGGGTTGGAAGGGACCTCAGGAGGGCATCTAGTCCAACCCCCTGCTCAAAGCAGGATCAATCCCCAGACAGATTTTTGCCCCAGATCCCTAAATGGCCCCTTCAAGGATTGAACTCATAACCCTAGGTTTAGCAGGCCAATGCTCAAGCCACTGAGCTATCCCCAGGAGCGCCGCCAGCTTTTCTGCCGCCCTAGGTGGCAGAAGGTCCCGCCCCGAAATGCCGCCTCCCACAGAGGCAGCGGAAGGTCCCGCCGCCAAAATACCGTCACGCTGCCCCCCAAATTGTAGCTGCCTAGGCGACCGCCTAGGTCTCTTAATGGGTTGCGCCGGCCCTGGCTATCCCTCCCCCCCAATGAGCTGTGACAAATTGCTTGCCCAGCTCTAATAACGGCTCCTTCCTGAAACCTTCCTGGCTCTAGTTCACAGATTCACAGAGTCCCAAGCTAGAAGAAGCCATTCGATTATCCAGTCCGACCACCTGTATAGCACAGGGCAGGGAATTTCACCCAGGTACCCAATAATTTGTGAGTCACTGAGGTCACATTAAAGTTCTGAAGTCAAATTAAATCCTCCTTCCTTGTAGATCCTCCCAGGAATCTCTGGGTGAAGTCCTTCCTGGAGACTCAAGATGGGAAGTTAGCCATCATCGTCTGTGCTGTTGACAGTAACCCGCAGTCAGAACTGGCCCTGCGCAGAGCTGATGAGCTGGTTGCTTCTGGTTCCTCCCGAGGTGACGGGGCATCCGGACAGAGGTTACGTGTCTCGTCCTCTCCTAACACCTTGAAACTGGAGATCAGGAGCGTCACCTTGGAGGATGAAGGGACGTACGTGTGCTCGGCAAACAATGCGATCGGCGAGGCCAGCGCCTCCGTATACTTCACCATCGAGAGTGAGTATGGAGTTCGTCACTCCCATTGCGCTCCAGTGTTGCTTAGAAGGGAATTCGGGGCAGATTCTCTCCCACACTGCCCTCCCCCTGCACCAGGGAGTGAAATCTTCCAGTCTATTCTGCTGGGGATTCTCCTGGCCAGGAGAGTGCTAACTAAGTGGGCAAAGAAGCCACAGAGCCATCTGACCCCAGCATAGGGGGTGTGTAGAGACAGGGAAGCAGATATGGCTGAAACATGCTGCGCTCCAGCTATCCCTGGTTGGTGAATGTGGATCATTGCCAGGTGTGTAGGTTAGAGCAGCCCCCATGCTGCTCTAACCTATGCCAGGCCTGGGGTAGAATTGGGCAGAGGATCAGAAATCTGTAACAGTCTACCACGCTGACTCCGATGGTTCGTTATTGGTTTCAAAGGGCTGCTCCAGCTGTATCCATTCCAGCTTTGCTCTGGTTTCTTCCACAGCTGTGAGGGTTGTGATCCAAGCAGGTCCCGATGTACGTGAGGGGGACCGCATCACACTGACCTGTGAGGATACCAGTGCCCGGCCGAGCACCATTTACACCTGGTACAAGAACACCAAATGGCTGGCGGAGGGCCCTGGCAGTTCCCTCACGATCCGTGGTGCGGCGGGCACTGATGCTGGCTCGTATTCCTGCACGGCTCACAATGACAGGGGAAGGAGGACATCTCTGCCCACCGCCTTGCGCGTGCTCTGTAAGTTGCCTGCAGTTTAGATAACGTTACGTCCTCTCAGATGGAGCATGCAACCGAATTCCCAGTGCAGGTGACTTCAATCACAAAACCAAGTCTTGCTGGGTGCCTGCCAGGACTAGCTCCAGGGACAAGACATCATTGTTTCTCTGGGGAAAGGGGGACATTTCCCTGCTGGACACAACCCAAATGGGTCAAATTCTTGAAACGTTATTTAGCTTTAAATATCTTAAGTGGAAACGTTACCCACACTAGAAAGGGAAGGTCTTTGTCCCCCTCTAGTGGCTGCTCCACATCAGAGGTTAATGAGTCTGCCATGGCTGCCAGCTAATGAACAGGCTTAGTCCTTTCACGCGCACTTTTAGCTCTGTAAATCCTCGGTTCAAATCCTGCTGTTGGCTCAGATGGGGTCAGTTATAGAAACATACCGGGCCAGAACCTGCTTTCAGTGGTGGCAGCGTAAATCCAGAGGAACAGAGTTTCTCCAGAGCAATGCTACCCCACAGTGATTCGGGGACCAATGAGAAGTGCCTTCAAAATACCTGAGATAGAAGGAGATTGACTCCGGCAGCGTTACACTGGTGTAACGGAGATCGGCATGTGGTGCACTGCATCTGCCCTAGCACTCTATTAACAGTGGGCACAGCCCCACGGGCTTTCCCCGCATTGCTGTCTGCCTGGGCCTCGGCCCTGGCCTGGAGGGCAAACTCCAGGAGAGACAGAGGAGAAGCTCATTTGCTGTGGCCCATTCCACCTTCAGCCTCTCTGTTGTGACTGCCAACGGGAGGCAATCGGCGCCAGTCGTGGTGACTGCGCCCTAGCAACTCTGTTCAGGCTCCGGGTCACGTCACACACATCGGTGGATGGTATCAAGTGCCGATGACGTCCGGTCACCACTGAGCTAGTCAGGGAGTTGACCAGGGGCCCCGTGTTATAAGCGTCACGCTAGAACCGATTGGGAATTTTGTAACAAAACGTTTTTTTCATTGGAAAACACGGATTCCTCAGAGCCTAAACGCTTCATAGGAAAGGGTCAATTTCAATGAATTTCCCATTTCAAACTTTTTTGGAAAAGAGAGATTCTACGTCGTCGAAGCATCCCATTTCGACATTTTCTAAATGCTTTTTGGTTCAAACCGATTTCCCATTTAGAAATTTAAGTTAACTGTAAAAAGCGACAAAGAGTCCTGTGGCACCTTATAGACTAACAGACGTATTGGAGCATAAGCTTTCGTGGGTGAATACCCACTGTGACTGATGAAGTGGGTATTCACCCATGAAAACTTATGCTCTAATACGTAGAATCATAGAATATCAGGGTTGGAAGGGACCTCAGGAGGTCATCTAGTCCAACCCCCTGCTCAAAGGGGGACCAATCCCCAGACAGATTTTTACCCCAGTTCCCTAAGTGGCCCCCTCAAGGATCAAACTCACAACCCTGGGTTTAGCAGGCCAATACTCAAACCACTGAGCTATCCCTCCCCCTATCCATCTGTTAGTCTATAAGGTGCCACAGGACTCTTTGTCACTTTTTACAGATCCAGACTAACACGGCTACGCCTCTGAAAGTTAACTGAAGATACAAAACATGTAAAAAAATATGAATCGGTCAACATTGAAACAAAATGTATCCAAAATTATTGAAACAAAATGTTCCGATTGCGATGTTCAAAAACAAATTTCAGATTTTTGGTTTGCGAAAGTTCTTGAGATTTCTATTCTCCATCCTGATTTGGGACAGGGAGAGTTTTTTAAATCTCAAAAATGCTCAGAGAGCAGGAAAACCATTTCCTTTCTAGAGCTACTCCATAGCCCCTGCCCGTCCCCAGAGCCATCTGGCCAAACTGTGCAACCCCCTTCCAGAAGAAAGTCACTGTCTTTGTTTTTTAACTCAAGTACAACGTGTTCTTGTCTCTTCAGACGCCCCAAGGAAGCCCTCACTCATCTCCTTCCTAGATGCCCAGGATGGGCACCAGGCCATCATCCAATGCACTGTCGACAGCCACCCACCGTCAGATATAGCCTTGTACCGAGGGGCTGAGCGCACGCCCATGGCTTCCACCCGGGGTTCTTGGGGCTCGCCTAACCAGCGGCTGAGCATTCACGTGTCCCACAACTCCCTGAAGGTGGAGATGAAGGACGTCATGCTGGAGGACGCAGGCCAGTACGTCTGCTCGGCTAACAACACCTACGGCAGTGCTGCAGCATCCGTGCGCTTCGGTGTGGAGAGTGAGTGCAGGTGTCTTTTTAACCCTTCTGTGCCGTGCTCTCTCCCTGGAGCACCCACAGGCTATGCGGGGATTTGGATTCAGATCCCACGGGGTGGGGCCAAAGCAGGATCTGGAGCTTGTGCACCTGCAATCTCTGGGGAAACTCAGATTTAAATCTTGATCTGAGCATCACAGCAGATTTGGGTGTAGAACTCAATGCTAGCAGCTGGCGCTAGGCTGACAATGCTAGAGGCTAAGACTTAGATTTGCCAAGTGATCTAGGGCTGTGGTTCTCAACCAGGGGTCTGGGGCCCTCTGGGGGGCCGCGAGCAGGTTTCAGGGGGTCCCTCCAAGCATGGCTGGTGTTAGACTAGCTGGGGCCCAGGGCAGAAAGCCGAAGCCCCAGCGCATGGGGCTGAAGTCCAGGGCCCTGAGCCCCGCCACCCGGAGCTGAAGCCAAAGTCTGAGCAATGGAGCTTCATGGGGGCCCCTGTGGCGTGGGACCCCAGGCAATTGCCCTGCACTAACGCCAGCCCTGGCTTTTATACGCAGAAAACCAGTTACTGTGGCACAGGTGGGCAGTGGAGTTTTTATAGCATGCTGGGGGCAGCTTCAGAAAGAAAAAGGTTGAGAACCCTGATCCAGGGGATTTAGACAGATAGATGCCAATGATGTCACTGAGACAAGGTGGGTGAGGTAATATCTTTATTGAAGTTGGTTCAATAGAAGATATTACATCACCCACCTTGTCTCTCTAATATCCCAGGACTGACATGGCTACAACAACATGGCATACAATAATGTCACTGGGAGATATGTGTCAAAATCCCCTAGCCTGCTTTGAAAATCACATTCCCCCGATGATATCTTTATCTGCACAAGCAATGGCGGTGCAATATACCCACACATGTGCTTCTCCATGCCCCAGCTCTGACCTGGAGGAATCACCTCTAGCAATGAGTAGATAGTTCATTTCTTTGGTCCATTCAAAGGGGGCCAACAAGGGGTCTGATCAGTGCCAATTATGATGGTGCGTTTTGTGGAGGAGGCATCTGGACTAAGACACACCAAACAGCCATCAGAAGGGTCGAACCTTGTGGAATCCGAGATGACTAGTACTGGTTGGAAAATGGAGATTATTTTCTGTCGAAAATGTTGACAAAAATTAACATTTTTCGGTTTTGTGGACATTTTTTGCAGAATTTTTCGATGAAAAACCAAAATCTCAAAAATTGTTGAAAACCCAAAAAGTCGTTGTTTTTACACACACACACACACACACACACACACACACCCAAAATCAGCAAAAATGGAAATTTTCTTGCAAAAATGTCCATTCTGTCAAAAAAAAAATAAAATCTGAGAAAGAACTCAGATGAAAATTTTTTAAGCAGCTCTGCTGATGAGCAGCTAATCGCATGAAACATGGAGCTCTGCCGGTTCCCACTAGAATACACATGGCTGATTTTCCTGATCTCTTCTCCCCATCAGCTGTCAGAATCATGATTGAACCATCTCAGGAAATCCACGAAGGAGTCACAGTCAACGTGACCTGCCTGGTTGCCGATTGGCTCGGGGGCGAGACCAACTACACCTGGTATAAGAACAGCAAGTGGCTGCAGGACGGTCCCGTTAGGTCGCTCCACCTTGATAGGGTCTCCAGCGCCGACACGGGGTCATACCACTGTCGGGCAGAGGGGAGGACAGGAAGTGCCACCTCTGCCCTGCTCAGCTTGGATGTGCTCTGTGAGTGTCAAGGGGATTTGGGGGTTGATTTGTTCACACTAAATAAAGGCAACTTGTTGTTATTATCTGTTATTTCTATAGAGCCATAGATGTGCCCAGCGCTCCATGAGAGTAAAATTAAGACCCAGGCCCAAGGCAGAGCCCCAGATCCAACCCGCTCTGAACTAGGGGAGCATCTAGAATCCAAAATCAAGACGCAAACGTCCCCTCCCTTTAAATGAGCCCAACCAAACAATGATTGAAACAACCTCTTCCTTCTCCTCCTCCTCTCTCCCCTGTCCTTTCACCCCTCACCCCTTGGATGCTAAAAGCCTGGCTAACGTGATTTCTTGGCGTTTGTGTAGCGCTGTTGCAGATTCACTTTGAAGGTCAATAATAGAGAGTTGAACAATTTACAAGGGGACAGTTTTCCATTGGAAAATGCTGATTTGACAACACAAACATTTCCCCAGAACGTATCCATTTCATTGAATTTTTCAAGGGGGAAATCGCTAAAATGTTTTGTTGTGATAAGATCCAAATGTTTTGTTCCAATAAGGCTGAAATGCTTCATTTCCATAATATAATAGAAGAGTCAACACTACAAAGTCGAAATGAAACATTCTGATGGTATCCGAAAGAAACTTTTGGATAAGGTTGAGAAGAAATATTCCATTATGCAAAAAATTACGAGATTTCAAAGCAGGACAAATGAAATTTTGAAATCTTGGAATTTCTCATGGGATGGAAAGTCTGTTTTGTGATCTGTTCTAGTCAATAACTGTAGACCACCACTGGCTGCTCTTAACCAGTCACCTCCTCTTTGTCAGTTGAAGAAGTCCAGCCACCTGATTTAACAGTAACATTGTCTCCTCCATGCAGATGCTCCAAGGAACCCATCAATGAACGCCTTCCTGGAGATCCGCAATGCAAGGGTGGGCCTCATCCAATGCACGGCTGATAGCAACCCACGGGCTGAATTAGCCGTGTACAGAGAGGATAAACTAGTGGCTTCCAGCCAAGGCCCACGCTCAGCAGCCAGCCAGAGGGTCAGTGTGTTTCCATCCTACAACACCTTGAGAGTGGAGATCTGGGATGTCACATCAGCGGATTCAGCAGAATACACGTGCGTGGCCAGCAATGCACTGGGCAACGTGACAGCCACCTCCTACTTCAGTGCGCAAAGTGAGTCAGGCTGCTAGGGGGCTGTGAGACAGGCAGAGCTATCAGCCATGGGTGAGGCTGCCACGTCCCATCTAATCCATCCCCACAGACAACGTAGGATTGTTCCCTACAGCGTGTCCTCCATCCAGTACCGTTGTACCCAGCAGGGGGCACAGACCCTCCGAGGAGCAGATCTGAATCCATCCAGCAGGGGGCAGTGAGGCACATGTGCAAACACAGACACACATAAGAATGGCCAGACTTGGTCTGACCAATCGTCCATCCAGCCCAGTATCCTGTCTACCGACAGTGGCCAATGCCAGGTGCCCCAGAGGGAATGAACAGAACAGGGCAATTATTGAGTGATCCATCCCCTGTTGCCCAGTCCCAGGATCTGGCTATCAGAGGCTGAGGAGCAGCCAGAGCATGGGGTTGCATCTCTGACCATCTTGGTGAATAGCCATTGATGGACTTCTCCTCCATGAATGTATCTGCAGGGCCAGTGCAACCACTAGGCGAACTAGGCGGCCGCCTAGGGTGCCTAGTGGTTGAGGGCGCCTAAAAGCCCGCTCAGGCAAGGGAGGTGGAGTGGAGGTGAGCTGGGGCGGGCTCCCCGGGAGGGGTTAGCTTCCTCGGGGGGGACTCCGCAGGCGGGGTTAGCTGCCGCGGTGGGATAGGGGGCGGGGTTAGCTGAGTGCGGGGGTGGCGCAAGGTGGAAGTTTCACCTAGGGTGCGAAACTTCCTTGCACCGGCCCTGTGTATCTGATGCTTTTTTGAACCCAGTTATAGTTTTGGCCTTCACAACATCCCTTGGCCAGGAGTTCCACAGGGTGACTGTGCGTTGTGTGAAGAAATACTTCCTTTGATTTGTTTTAAACCTGCTGCCTATCAGCAGGTGAGCCCTGGTTCTTGTGTTATATGAAGGACTAAATAACACTTCCTTATTTACTTTCTTCAAACCAGTCATGATTTTATAGACCTCAGTCATATCCCCCCTTAGTCGTCTCTTTCCCATTCTGAACAGTCCCAGCCTTTTTAATCCCTCCTCATATAGAAGCCGTTCCATACCCCTAATCATTTTTGTTGCCCTTCTCTGTATCTTTTTCAATTCTAATATAGCTTTTTTGAGATGGAGCGACCAGAACTGCATATAGAACTGGATTTATAGAGAGGCAATATGATTTTTACTGTCTTAGTATCTATCTCTTTCCTAATGGTTCCCAACATTCTGCTTGCATGTTTAACTGCCGCTGCACAGTGAGCGGATGTTTTCAGAGAACCATCCACAACTCCGAGATCTCTTGGAGATCTGATCCTACCCAGCAGGGGACAGTGGGACACACACGCAGGTCGGACCCTGTCCATCGGGAGGTGATGGAGCACAGACAATAGCCATGACGCGATGACTGAAACAGCATATTGATGACATGAAGACTCAGATGTTGCGGTAGAAGAACACAGCCTCCTGGCTTTGAGCGCTGAGTGTGTTGTCAGACATGACAAACAAGTCACTGGCCTTCCAGGAAGGGGGCTGGAGAGGGAGAGGTTAAATCCAGTACATCAGGGGGGCAACTTCACCTTTCCAAACCTCACTGCCTCCTGCCCCGTACCCATGTTTTGCCCCTGTTGGAGTGACTTGAGTCACAGCAGTGTCTGGAAAATCACTATGCAGACAGCTGTTTGTGGTTTTACACTGGCCGGAATAACCCTCCTCTCCTCTCTC
>NW_020664984.1:3577634-3588464 GCF_002925995.2 Terrapene triunguis | reverse complement strand
GGAGCCCTCGGTATCTAACCACTGAGGGGGTGCTACGGGTGGATCTTGGCTCTCAAGTGAGGTGTGCCCAGCAATACAGACTCAACCCTCATGTATCTAAGGGCTGCTATGGGAGATACACAGGTATGGACTAATGCCCTAGGTATGTGCCCTACGTATGTGCCCAGGATGGGAATTCATAGATTATAAAGCTGGGAATGGGCGACAGAGAATGGATCACGTGATGATTACCTGTTCTGTTCATTCCCTCTGGGGCACCTGGCACTGGCCACTGTCGGTAGACAGGATACTGGGCTAGATGGACCATTGGTCTGACCCAGGATGGCCGTTCTTATGTTCTTATAAAGCCAAAAGGGACCATTGTGGTCGTCTAGTCTGACATCCTCTATAATTAATTCCTGAATTCATTCCTGTTTGAATGGCAGCAGATCTTTTAGAAAAACATCCAGTCTTGATTTTAAACTTGCCAGTGATGGAAAATCCAATTACCCTCCGTGTTAAAAATGTCCCCCTTATATCTACTCTGAATATGTCTAGCTCCAACTTCCAGCCATCAGATATTGTCAGACCTTAGCCTGCTAGGGTGAAGAGGCCTCTCCTCTCAAATATTTGTTCCCTATGTAGATATTTACAGACTGGGATCCAGTCACCCCGTAACCGTCTCTTTGTTAAGCTAAACAGATTGAGCTCCTGGAGTCTATCACTAAAAGCAGATTTTCCAACCGCTTGATCATGTCCAGATATTTATCCCAACACTTCTCACACTTTGGGGGATGTCTGGGTCTGGAGTTCTGTTTCGGCCCATTAGAGACACAGGGGTCAGCTGCAAAGTTTGGGTCTGGATCCAAACTTTCCCTGAAGTCGTTGTGTGTTTGGATCTGAGGATGCCTGTTCAGGTCCCTCTCTAATTATAACTGCAGAGAGCTGACGGGGTGGAAACCCATCCTATCCCAAGGAGAGCGAGGGCTACCCTCCAGGTACAGAACAGGGGCTTCAGAGTCATTCCCCAGCTTCACCATAGCAAGGCCAGGACTCCTGTGACATGGGATAGAATGCCACAAATCCAGCACATTTCCATGATCTGGAAAAAATGGTAACCAGTGAGGAGGCAAAATTTGCAGACGATACAAAGTTACTCAGTGCAAAGCAGACTGGGAGGAGTTACAAATCGATCTCACAAAACTGGGTGACTGGGCAAAAAAATGGCAGATGAAATTCAGTCTTGATAAATGCAAAGTAATGCACAATGGAAAACATAATCCCAACTATACATACAAATGATGGGGTCTAAATTAGCTGTTATCACTCAAGAAAGATCTTGGAGTCATTGTGGAGAGTTCTCTGAAAACATCCACTCAATGTGCAGCGGCGTCAAAAAGCGAACAGAATGTTAGAAACCATTAAGAAAGGGACAGATAATAAGACAGAAAATATCAAATTGCCTCTATATAAATCCATGGTACACCCACACCTTGAATACTGCATGCAGATGTGGTCGCCCCATCTCAAAAATGATATATTAGAATTGCAAAAGGTGCAGAGAAGGGCAATAAAAATGACGAGGAGATGGAACAGCTTCCATAGGAGGCGAGATTAAAGAGACAGGGACTGTTCAGCTTGGAAAAGAGACGACGAAGCTGGGACTGGCCAACAGGGGCTGGATCACTTGATGATGATCTGTTCTGTTCACTCCCTCTGGGGCACATGGCACTGGCCACTGTCGGAAGACAGGATACTGGGCTAGATGGACCTTTGCTCTGACCTAGTTTGGCCATTCTATGTTTGTCCTGCAGTGTCTTTCAAGCGACCGCCACCCCTAGGAGGCAGCCGCAAGATACCCCCAGTGGAGAACCTCCTGGGCCATTTGTGATCTTCCCAGACCCTGCCCTGGGGATACACCCTCCACCCCAGGAGAACACTAAGGTCCAAAGGCCTGTTCTGTACTATAGCCTCTGTCCGTGAATTGGCCAGGGTGACACCTGGTGGTGAAGTTAGGGAAATGCTGCAGACAGCTTCTCTGGGTGCTGCATGTTGCTTAAGGAAAAGATGAGGACGAGCAGCCGCTGGCCCCACTGAAGAGGCTCCGGATCCTGAGTGGGGGGAGTTGCCTAGCGGAGGATTCCTCTTAGGGTCCTACAGCTCAGTCCGCTGGGCCCCATGGGGCTGGGAGCAGGCACAGCCCTGAGCATGGGGGGGGGGCAGGGGAAGCAGCTTGTTTCTCAGAGTTGACTTCAGTGGAGGTCCTCAGCCTCTGGTCCTCCCCTCATCTCCTTCTCCCACCCCATCATTTGCAATTCGAGGCCCCCAAAAAACATCAAGTCAGGGCCTCCTGGTGCTGGGTGTCGCACAGACATAGTGAAGGCCAGCCCGTCCCCCAGAGAGATTACAGTCTAAACAGCCATGAGAGAAAGCACACAGCAGCGCCTGGGGAACTGAGGCACAGAGTGTGACTTGCCTGCTTCTACACACAGCATCTGCGGAGGAGCTAGGACTTGACCCCACACCTCTGTGATCCCGGTCTACTGCCTTAACCACTCACTCCCCGCCCATCAGCTCCCCTCTAATTGTGCAGCCAACCCTCCGGTCTGATTCCTTTCCCTGCAGCCCCATCGACAAGCCAATTCACCACAGGGCCTGGTAGCAGAACTGCAGCGTCTGCTCTGATTCCAGCTGCCCGGTGCTCCACGCCGCCCTCTCCATGTGACACTGCTGGCCTGTGATTGACCAGACTGATGATAAAGCCAAAGAAAGACCTGCCTCCTGCAGGGAGATTCAACTCCACAGCTGGGCAGGCTGCGCCCATCTGCCTCAGAGGGGGGTCAGCCACAATCTGTAGAGAGGGCGGGGGCAGATCGGAGAGGCGAGGCGGGCAAGTGACGCAGAAGATTCCTTAAGGCGAACAAGCAGCACTAATAGTTCATACACTCAAGGCCACGTCTACTCTACAAAATTAGGTCCAACAAATGTATGTCGCCACAGTGGTTCCCTCGCTTGTGCGTGCCCCTGCGCCGCTCCTTGAGTTGGCTCTGTGCATCCTCCCCTTGTATCGGTTGTACTGTCAGTGCGTGGCATTGCGGGAAGGCTCCTGAAAGCCAGCAACAGTCGACATAAGCAACGCAGGGGCCACACTGACCCTGCGTCGACCTAACTACACTGACCTTGCCCCTGCCCAGCTGGGGAATGGAAACGTTAAGTCAGTGTAGCTGGCGTGTCAGTGGGAGTGAAATTGAAGTGTAGACGCTTCCTTGGTTACGTGGACGTGGGCTGCCTTGCATCGAGCTAACACTGCAGCATAGACCAGGCCTAATTCATGTGCCTTCTTGGTGGGGACTTAGCTAGCAAGGAGACAGGCACAGGAGAGGTACCTCTCCCCTAAGAAAGCCAGTCCCGCGCTTGACTTCCTTCTCCAAGAATTTGATCCTCCAAGCTCCCTATCCTGGCTCCATCCACCACCACCACAGGCAGCAACTCCTCTCCTAGTCCCTTCCCCATGTCGTCCAAGCCCCCCTGGCCCCTCTCGGTGTGTCCTCGCTTGTGCAGCCGGTGCTGGAGGCCATAGGGTGGCATCCTCACTTCTATTTTTAGCAAGGTCGCTAGAGTACAGCGAGTGGACGGGAGCCGCAAATCCCACCCGCACTGCAGTGTAGACGCACCTGCCACCTCTGTGGGATTCTGGCTCCTCAGCCAGCTCCCAAAGCAGCTCTTCATTGTGTGACCACTTCCAAAGTGGGCCTCCTTCCGGAAACACAACGCTCACTGCTCGCCAGCTAGGAAGGGGAGGCGGCGGGCCCCGGTGGGCAGAAGTCAGGAGACCTGGGCTTCATTCCTGGCTCTGCCACTGAGCTACTGTGTGACCTTGAGCAAGTCACTTCCCCCATCCGTACTTCTGTTCCTTTCTCATACTTTGTCTCTCTTGTTTGTGAGCTCCTGCGGGGGACGGGGACGGGGAGGGACGGTCTCTCATTAGGGGTATATACAGCACCTAGCCCATGGAGCCTGATCTCGGCTAGGGGCTTTAAGTGCTGCCTCCTCTCTGCTGCTGATCTCATTGCTTATAATCCCAGGCTCCCAGTCTTGCAAATACAGATCATCAGGCTCCCAAGGGTAATGCTCAGGAAAGGCCTGGAGTCCTCAGAGCAGGGGCAGCTGCGGGATAAGCTCCCCCCCCAACAGCCTGCCTGCATGCGGAGAGGGCTGCCCATTGCCTATGCCCGCTCCAGCCCTTGGCGGCGCTGTCGAGCGGTGCAGGTTGCTACTGGCTGCAGCGTGCGTTCCTGGCTGCAGAGACCTATCAAACTCATCTTGCACCGGACCACTGAAGAGCCATCAGACGGTAACTTCCTTTGGCTGCAACAGGCCTATGGCCAAATCCTGAGCTCCTCACTTGGCAATTACACGTTCCTGACTCACGCTGAGCTGCCGTGGAAGTCAAGGGGTGCTTGTATCCGGAGGGACTGGATGCCGTAAGGACCTTGGGCCACTGGGCTGCATTGCCTAGTGGTAAGAGTCACCCCTCCCCTGAACCATTTCCATTCACTCCCCACACAGATGTTCCTGATGAGTGGCTGCTGCAATAGACCCCTGTTCACTGCAGCTGAGATTCCCGCTCTTCATGTCGTGCAGGTCGCTAACGAGCCATCAAATGGCAACGGTTCTGGTTCCCTACCAGCCATGGCCAGCATGGAGCCAGTGATCTCCAGGGCAGGGACTGCATTCCCCCGTGGCCAGTCTCTTGAGCCAGCCACACTGCTCCCCCAAAACGGCATCACCTTTCATCGCTTACAGCATAAAAGGAGATTCTCTATGAATCCATCTGTCCCCATAGACACCCATCTATCTAATCTATTCGAGTGGGCCACCAGGGCTGCTGTCATTAAGGTTTAGACCAGCTTTCTGGTCTAAGCGCTCTCAGACTCTTGGATCTAGCCGTCATTGGCATGAACAATAGGTGGCGCTGTGAGGCTGCATCATTACAAAACCTAAACTTCATTTCCCCAATACTAATTTCTCCCTACTGTTCCTCACACCTTCTTGTCAACTGTCTCTAATGGGCTACTCTCTTACCACCTCAAACGTTATTCTTCCTCCCTGAGTATCCTGCTGCTAATTGATTTCTCTCGTTAGACCCACCTAACACTTGGTAAAGCAACCCACATCCTTTCATGTATTTGTACCTGCTCCTGTATCGTTTACTTCATACATCTGATGAAGTGGGTTCTAGCCCACGAAAGCTTATGCCCAAATAAATTTGTTAGTCTCTAAGGTGCCACAAGGACTCCTCGTTTTTTTTTTGCTGATACAGACTAACACGGCTACCACTGAAATCTGAGCCGGAAGGAATTCACCCCGGGGTTGAATTTGCACAGCACCGTGTGGGAGAAAGGGGCTGTATTTTATGTAAGGACGTTGGGATCTTTTCTAAACCATAAGAACATAAGAAAGGCCGTACCGGGTCAGACCAAAGGTCTATCTAGCCCAGTATCCTGTCTACTGACAGTGGCCAATGGCAGGTGCCCCAGAGGGAGTGAACCTAACAGGCAATGATCAAGTGATCTCTCTCCTGCCATCCATCTCCACCCTCTGACAGACAGAGGCTAGGGATTGAAATTTCTCCGTGGGTTTGTTTTGCTCGCATGGGCCTTGCAGCATGTCTTGATCTAGATGGCTGATATTTTCTCCTACTTATTTACTGTCCTGAAATAATGTACCATGACTTATCCTGCTGGGAGGGATGTTTTAAAGGAAAAGTATGTTAATCTCTCTGTGTTATGCAGAAGGTCAGATTACATGATCATACTGCTCCCTTCTGTCTTTATAATCTATTTTATTTCTAATGCACTTTGATACTCAAGACACTAATTCACACAAAGAGGCTCTTTTCTTGGAGACTAACAGCCATTCACATTTCTCTGTCCCAGAAATTCCCAGACGATGCCGCATGGCTGGGATTCGAGCAAAAATATAGACCTGCCCTTGGTTAACACTGGTTCAGCATCTTGACCCATAAATGGGATTAGACCTGCAAACCCATCTGACGTGCAAGGGTTAAAGTGATCCCGGTTTTTGCTAAGGGGAAGAATTTCCCTCCGTGTCTGTGAAAAATGGTCACTTACCACTGGCTGGTGTGTTAAAGGAGGCATCCACCCCTAGGCTCATGGGAGAGGATCTTCCATGGTAGTGACCATCCGTATTCCTGGCATGCCATGGGTACGGACTCCTTCACAAAGGTGAAGGTCCCCAGCCGGAGAACGTGAGCATGGCATGCCACATCACTGCAGAGCACCAGGGAGATCAGAGAAGGGAGACAACTACAATGGGCGTCTCACAACCTTAGGCACCGAGAACCTTACTTAGTTACTTTGCTAAGGAGCCTGATCATTCCAAGACGCTGAGCGCCCAGCAGCTCCCCGCTGGACCTGGGCTCCCCTGACAAATCAAGTCACTTATTACAAGTGCCCAAGTGTGGATTTAATGGTCTAGCTGGTGGTAATGAGGGGTGAAAAGTCACAATTGAAAGAGCATTATGCCGCTTGTTCACTTTTCACACTCACGGCCCTGGCCTGCCATGGGTTCACCATGAACAGTCAGGCTTTGCCTCCCAGAGTGCCCTGGGTTAGCCCCATGCTCTTGGCCTTGGGTTGCCCCCACACTGCAGGGGAAGGGTCCACCAGGAGCAAAACCCTTCTTGGTGACCCGAAAACAAGACAGATTACAAAAAAGGGCACTGCTGTCATACAGAGTCCATTTTGCAACTGGTGGGTCACCAGGGGGATCACGAAAGGCAATGGGGGGCAATGTGAGGAGTTGGGAAAATGTTATTGCAACACGAAGCAAAGAAAATCTCGCTCCCCCACTTCCCAACCCATCAAGGTCATGTGTTCTCGGTCAGCTTCTCGAAAACCACACCGATCAGTTTTATGGGCTTAGCACTGTGATCGTCAATAGATTTCCACCCCCCGCCCAGCCTCTTACTTTTATAGTAAATGTAAGGGGGTCATGAAAATGCTTGACTTCGAATACGGGGTTGCCAACCTCAGATGGCTGAGAGACACCGACACAGAGGATAACAGCCTACTACTGCTTTCTAGTGGGGTTACTCCTATAGCGCAGGTGGGTGCTGTCTCTCCTGTGGTGCTAAAGGTTTCAGGTTCAAGCCCCCTGAAATTCTGCGTTGGGGCTTGTTATGCTTATTCATGTGACTTCAAGAAGTACACGCCTTGAAATACGACACACCATGCCTAAGCCTGATGCCATCGCTCCATTGACTCCATTGGCACCCACTGCTGACAGCCCCCTCAAGCCAGCAGTGGTTTGCCCCTTCTCACAACTCAACCTTCTGGCCAGGTGGCTTATAGTCCCCATCCTTTCCTGGGTAGCCAAGGCTCCAACAAACAAAGTCTAATGGCCTTATGCCAGGTCTTTGCCCCCACCCTGGACTCAATAGTCTTTGGCCTCCATGTATCGGGAGGGGGCTCTTACATCCCTTCTCTGGTGACAAGAGGGGACCCAGGCCCTCCAGCCAGGGATGCAGCTAAGGTCTGCATGCTCAGACTCACTGCTGCTTCCCTGGGCCACCTTCATCTGCTTCCCAGCACACCTCTTTCCTGGGCTTTGTCCCTGGAGGTCCCTTGAGCCATTTCCCCACCTTTCTTCCTCCCTCAAATATCTAGCCATGACCTTCTGCCTGCTCGCTAGACGCTTCTCCCAGCTGTTGATGGTTCCCCAATTCACCACAGCAGAGGCGGTATCTACTCGGTCTCTGAGCCCCTCAGGGGCTGTGGCAGGATGGATTCCCCCCCATCCCAGGCCCCACTGACGACTGGGCGGGCCTGGTGACTTTGAGAGAGACATAGCTCTCTGACCAGAAGGAAAGTGCCAAGGGCTCTCCTGCAGTCCTCATGCAGCGGGATGGAGACTCCTTCTGGGGCTCTGTATTAGGGGGCACAGGTGTTACTCTGCCACTGGTGCCAGCTGGGCTTTGGCTGGCTTCTCGCACTGCGTCCAAGGCTGCCCCCTTGAAAGCAATGCCGTGACTCTGGGTATACGCTGGTGGGGCTGAGAGCAGAACCTGGCAGAGAAGGGACAGGACTGGGCCATAACGAATCCAAGAGGAATTCTTTCTTGAGGCAGTTGGACCTGATCTAAAAAACCTCTAAGGAAGGAGATTCCACCACCTCCCTAGGTAACCCCTTCCAGTGCTTCACCACCCTCCCAGTGAAAAAGTTTTTCCTAATATCCAACCTAACCGCCCGCCCCCCTCACTGCAACTTGAGACCATTACTCCTTGTTCTGTCATCTGCCACCACTGAGAACAGCCGAGCTCCATCCTCTTTGGAACCCCCTTCAGGCAGTTGAAAGCAGCTATCAAATCCCGCCTCATTCTTCTCTTCTGCAGACTAAACAATCCCAGTTCCCTCAGCCTCTCCTCAGAAGTCATGTGCTCCAGCCCCCTTATCATTTTTGTTGCCCTCCGCTGGACTCTTTCCAATTTTTCCACATCCTTCTTGTAGTGTGGGGCCCAAAACTGGACACAGTACTCCAGCTGAGGCCTCACCAATGTCAAATAGAGGGGAATGATCACGTTCCTCGATCTGCTGGCAATGCCCCTACTTATACAGCCCAAAATGCCGTTAGCCTTCTTGGCAACAAGGGTACACTGCTGACTTAGTGTCACCACAAGGGGTCTCCCTATGTCCTGGTCCCTGGGAGGAATTGCGGACTACCCTACTAGCGCTGCGTGGCTGCACAACCCCCGGAACTGGCGTATGTGTGTGTGGCACCTGGCTACCTGCACCGCCGGCTGACCCATCCTTCTTTGGAGGGGGTGGGCCAGAGCCAGACCAAAGCCGAGCTGCATCTCCACGGCAACTCTGGTGCAATCAGACATGATGGCATTAGAATACTGTTTACCGTGCTGCATTCAATCAGTTCCCAAACATACCACTTAGTGTCAGGCAAGCATAGAAATCCGGGCCCGCGTGTTTGGGCGAGGTGGCAGCAATCTCTGTCAGGAAGTGTCACGCTGCACAATGGAGACACTGAATATAATTCCACAGCTCTGTCACATGCAAATCGGGTGCTGCCACCCAGACACTCCTATCACTGGCATCCGGGACCCTGTTTTTCCCCCTCCACCGACTGCTCCATTGTCATGCAAAGCGCTGCCTAATGCCACGTTGTCCCCAGAGCTGTTGGCAACTCGCCATCCTGCTCTGCAGAGAAAGAACGGGCTCTGGGGCTTGGGGCCTGCGTCTTCAGTCCCCCTCCGCATGGCTCTGCGGAGCCCAGGGTCCTCGGGAGCCAGCATCCCCTGGCTCAAACCAGGTGGCCCAAGGATAAACCAGGACCTCAAGGAAAAGGAAAACGGACTTGGGAAAAGATCAGTGACGGGACTCAGTCCTCAGCCTATGTAAATCAATGGAGTAGAAGCAGGGAAGGGATAAAACCCGCCTAGCAAGAAGGAACTGTATCTTTGCGCTGCTTGGAGCAAGAATTACGCAAATGATCTCCAGTGCTTAGCCTGGGTTAGCCCTACAGGGCATAAAGACTTTGCTTATCATTGAAGCTTCTATGACTTTTTGAAATGTAAGACTGGAACTCATCTGTGTGTGTGTGTCTGTTTACCTGCTTTAACCGTGTAAATAACTCTCTCCTTTCCTGTTAAATAAATCTGTATATATTTTATTGTAGGATTGACTACAAGCGTCGTCTTTGGTGTGAAGTTGCAACTGACCTGGGTTAAATGACTGGTCCTTTGGGACTGGGAGTTGTGAGGGACCATCCAGCACACAGACAGGCTCACCTGGTAGTGAGACAGATCGGAGAACCCCAGGGGCCTGGCTGTGGCTCCGTGGTTAGGCTGTGGTGATACCCAAGGCGTTTACACTTGATGCTCGGTGGATGAAATCGAAGTCCAGAGCTCACAGCCCATGCGGGGTGTGTGCCCTGCTTCCTAACAGCCTCACCGGAGGCTGGGCCTCGCGCTCTCAAGTCACTGCAGACAGCTTGACGTGCAGCGCCGAGCGTAAGAGAGGAGACTAGACAGAGCCTGGCTCGTCTGCAGGATGAGCGGGGCTCTGCCTGCTCTCGTACACACCTCAGGGCGGGAGAAGAGTGATGGTGGCCCAACAACAAATGGGGAGAAACATGGGCGGCGGGTGAAGTTTACCCAGGGGGAGGCTAGTGCCTGTCCCACCGCTTCTGCCTGCGGCCCACCCCACACTCCACCCCCGCTCTGCCCCAGGCCGCACCCCTTCCCCACTCGGCCCCCTCCCCGCTCCCCCCTACTTCCCCGCAGCTTCCCATGGTCCCTCCTCTCCTTCACTCTGCTCCCCCCCCCCCCCAGGCCCCCCGCCCCCCCCCCCCTGTGCCCCCCCCCCCCCCCCTGGGGCGGGGGGGGGGGGGGAGGGGGGGGGCAGAGGGCGGGGGGGGGTCTCATGGAGGAGGGGGGACGGGCAAGCAGCAGGGACCTCAGGAGAGGGGGGCTGGAGTGGAGGAACTCCCCAGGCAGTGGGGACCTTGTGGAAGGGGCAGAGCAGGAAGGGGAGGAGGTGAAGAACAGGTGCAGCCAGCATGGCCCAGGCATCCGGCCAGCGGCGGCTGCACCGGGGGAGGCTTAGCCTCTCCTAGCCTATTATACCCGCTGCCTACGGGGAGAAACCGGCCAGGAATCAACTGAGGCTGGAAAGGAGAAGAAGGTTTCTGACCATCAGAGGAGGGAGGTTCTGGATCAGCCTCGCAATAGGTCCAGGGGGTGGGAAAAGAACTGAACTCGTTTGAAGACAGAGCGTGCTAAGTTTATGAACAGGATGATATGACGGGGAAGGCTGC
>NW_020664984.1:3567794-3577234 GCF_002925995.2 Terrapene triunguis | reverse complement strand
CTATGTGCTCTGACTCCCACAGCAAATTCAAACAAAGCAGAGGGTAAGACCATCAGAACGGCCAGCCTGGGTCAGACCAATGGCCCATTTAACCCAGTAGCCTGTCTGCAGATGGCAGCTAATGCAAGGTGCTTCAGCCGGAATTAACAGAACAGGGCAATTGGTGAGCAATCCATGTTTGTGCACGCCCAGCTTCTGGCAGTAGGTTTAGGGACATCCAGAGCATGGGGTTGCGTCCCTGACCATCTTGGCTAATAGCCATTGATGGACCTATCCTCCATGAACTTATCTAATTCTTTTTTGAACCCAGTTATACTTTTGGCCTTCACAACATCCCTTGGCAAGGAGTTCCACAGGGTGACTGTGCGTTGTGTGAAGAAATACTTCCTTTGATTTGTTTTAAACCTGCTGCCTGTTAATATGATTGGGTGGCGCCTGGTTCTTGTGTTATGTGAAGGGATAAATAACACTTCCTTATTTACTTTCTCCACATCAGTCATGAATTTATAGACCTCTATCATATCCCCCCTTAGTCGTCTCTTTTCCAAGCTGAAAAGTCCCAATCCTTTTAATCTCTCCTCATACGGAAGCTGTTCCATCCCCCTAATCATTTTTGTTGCCCTTCTTTGTACTTTTTCAACTTATAATATATCTTTTTTGAGATGAGGTTACCAGAACTGCACACAGTATTCAAGTGAGAGCATACACTGGATTTATATTAAGACATTTTCTGTTTTATTTTCTAGCTTTTTCCTAATTTCTCTTAACATTGCTAGCTTTTTTGACTGCCACTGCACATTGAGCGGATGTTTTCAGAGAACTATCCACAACTCCAAGATCTATTCTTGAGTGGCAACAGCTAGTTTAGACCCCCTCATTTTGTATGCATAGCTGGGATTATGTTTTTCCAATCTGCATTACTTGGCAGATGAAATTCACTGTTCATAAATGCAATTTTCTTGCCCCAAGACCCAGTTTTGCAAGATCCCTTTGTAACTCTTCACAGTCAGGTTTGGATTTAACTATCTTGAGTCATTTTGTATCTTCTGCCACATTTGCAGCCTGACTATTGACCCCTTTTTCCAGATCATTTACATGTTGAACACCATTGGTCTAACAAAGATCCTTGGGGGACCCCGCCGTTTACCTCTCCCCATTGTGGAAGCGGACCATTTACTCCTCTTTGTTTTCTATCTTTAACCAGCTACCAATTCATAAGAGAACCTTTCCTCTTATCCCATGGCTCCTTACTTTGCTTAAGAGCCTTTGGTGAGGGACCTTGTCAAAGGCTTTCTGAAGTCCCAGTATGCTATATCCACTGGATCACTCTTATCCATATGCTTGTTGACCCCCTCAAAGAATTCTAATAGATTGGTGAGGCATGATTTCCCTTTACAAAAGTTGACTCTTCCCCAGCATACCATGTTCATCTATGTGTCTTATAATTTTGTTCATTAGTACTAGGCAAATTGGCTGAAACTATAGTGAAGTTAGGCTCACTGGCCTGTAATTCCCAGGATCACCTCTGGAGCCTTTTTTAAAGACCAGCATCACATTAGCGGCCCTCCAGTCATCTGGTCCAGAGGCTGATTTAAAGTATGGGTTACATACCAGGGTTAGTAGTTCTGTGGGTTCATATGTGAGTTCCTTCAGAACTCTTGGGTGAATACCGTCTGGTCCTGGTGACTCCTTACTGTTTAATTTACCAATTTGCTCCAAAACCTCCTCTAATGACACCTCAATCTGGGACAGTTCCTCAGATTTGCCTCCTCAAAAGAATAGCTCAGGTGTGGGAATCTCCCTCACATCCTCTGCAGTGAAGACAGATGCAAAGGATTCGTTTAGCTTCTCCACAACAGCCTTGTGTTCCTTGAGTGCTCCTTTAGCACCTCCGTTGTCCAGCAGCCCGACTGATTGTTTGGCAGATTTACATCTCTCCGGAAGGAAGAGAGCTGTGGTTAAGATGCTCAGCGGGGACTTAAGCCATCAGAGTTCAGTCCCCTGCTCTGCCCAGTTTGGCCGGGGGAAGCTGGCCTCTCTGTGTGCAGTTCCGCGGCTGTAAAGTGAGGTGAATAAAATCCATCCTGTATCTGTCTTGTCTATTTCGACGGTCAGCACACTGGGGCCGGGACTGTCTCTCACTGAGCGCTTGTAAGGCACCCAGCACAATGGAGCCGCGATAATCCTGGCCTGCCTAACATGGCAACAGGGATAATTCATTTAGAGACCGGTCAGCACTTGGCTGGGAGACCCAGGGATGTCGGGCAGGGTCATCGGTATGTGACGCCTTTCTCTCTGGGTCTGTGGAGAACCCCAGTTCCCCCCCACACACCTCTCACAGCGCCAGCTGGGACTGTCAGGATCTGGTCACTTCTCCCACAACCCCAGCCACAACACTCACCCTCCAGATCTCCCCTAGGAAGAGCAGGTGGAGGGGGAGGTAGGTATGATTGAGCCCTGTCCCCCAGTCTCTGCATGCTGCTTGTCTCCTTAGACTGTCCGCTCCTATGGGCAGGAATGTCTTCCCGAGTGCGTAGCCCCCAGCTCCACGGGGCGGCTGGGTGCTGTTCCAACCCCCTGCCTGATTACTATTATAGTCGCAATGGCCCAGCCTGGCTCCAGGGAGCGCTGCTGCTGGAGGCACTGCCTTTCAGGTGAAGCCACATTCCTGAGTGTCTTGGGTCCTTAAAGGTCCCACCGCCCTCTTTGTAGATGTCATGCTGTTCCTGCATTACAGTGTGGGTAATTGCATCCTGCTCCTGACGTCTCCCTTGCCAGTACAACTGAATATGGAATTCTTCCTCCCTTTCTGCCTTGAACGGTGTGAAACCTCTCCCGAGTGTTGCTGTGTGGTGCACTTTGATGGCCGCTCACTATGGCCTGCCCATGGATGGGCTGCAGTCTTAAGGTTAATCCCGGCCCCCAAAGCAAAGACTGGAGCCATAGATTACAGGGCCAGAAGGACCCCAACGATCATCTAGTGAGCTCTCCCGCCTAGCGCAGGCCAGAGAACACAGGTGGTGGGTATAATAGACCTCCCCGGTGCAGCCGCTGCTGGCCCTCTGGGCCGTGGTGGGCCCACCTGCACTCCGCCTCTTCTGGCAGGGGGGCTGGAACAATGTTTATAGTGGAGTGCTGAGAGTTATTGTACCAAACTAACCCATCTATGATGGAAATTGCTTCCAGCCAGGGGGGGCTGCAGCCCCTCCTGCACCCCTAATTCCAGCACCCATGTCTTCCCATACCTGCCCCACCCCTTCTCAGAAGCCCCCGCCACCCACCGCTGCCTGGCTGAGTCCCTCCTCTCCTCCACTCCACCCTCACGCTCCCGAGCCCCCCCCCCACCCACCACGTCCCTACTCCCCTCCACCACCCCCCACCCCATGAGCCTCCTGCCACTACCATGTCCCTGCAGGTGGGGGAGGGGTGGGTGGAAGAGAGGATCGCGTGGAGGGGACTGATCGGGAGCAGGGGTGGAGTGGCAGGGCTGCGGGCGGAAGAGACGGGACAGGGAGCTAGCCTCCCCTAGGGGAAGCTGCAGCCACAGACCATGCCAGAGAACTTCCCTGAATTCATCCCTGTTCGAGCTAGAGCAGATTTTAGGAAAACAGCCCATCTCAATTTGAAAACCGCCTGTGGTAGAAAAGCCACACCCCTTACTAAATCATTCCCATGGTTAATTCCCCCTCACTGAACAATTTACCTCCATTTCCAGTCAGAATTGGTCTCGCTTCAACTTCCAGCCATTGGATCATGTTAGACCTTCCTCTGCTAGACTGAAAAGCCCATTGTTGAATTTCTGTTCCCCAAGTAGGTACTTCTGGGCTGGGATCAAGTCACCCCTGAACCTTCTCTTTGTTCAGCTAAATAGATGGAGTTCCTGGAGTCTATTACAAAGCAGGTTTTCCAACCCTTTAAGCATTCTCATGGCTCTTCCGTGAACCCTCTCCAATTTTGTCAACCAAAAGCAAAGCCTGCACAAAAGTCCTAATATAAATTCATACATTCACATGCCTCTTCGCTACAAATGACTGAAGCAAACAGCAGAACAATGACTAATGGTTATTTTCTTTCACCATTGGGGAAATACAAATTAGCCAGCATCCCTTTATGTTTCACCTCTTCCCCAACACAATCCATTAAGAATCATCATTTCAGACTGATGCTTTTTTCCTGGCCTCAGAGAGGTAATTGCAGGAGAATGCTCTGCAGACAACACTGATTGGCATAACTAATAAATTTTCCCTCTGCTAGCCTTTCACTGCTGCCCTCAAGATGTCACAGTGGTGCTATCACAACCCACTGCATTGGGGCAGGGGGCGCAATGGGATTTGAACCCAGGAATTTCAGTGGTACAGTTCAGCCCTCTGCTACTGGAGCTAGAGTCATAACTGCAGCAGCTGGTAGCACTAGTAGGCTGTTATCCTCTAGTGGACGAGACACAGTGGGTTACAATAGCAAGGTAAAAGCATAGAACTTAGAACCATTGGAGCTAAAGGAGACTCGCCAATAATTCCTACAAGTAAAGGGCATTTGACACAGAGCTGGACAGACAGGGATCATAGGCAATTAGAACTGGAAGGAACCTCTTCTGCCCCGAGTCCACTCTCCTGCTATTACAGGCAACCCAGTCATACAATTCCATTAATAAATGTATGTAGATGGAGCTTGAATCTAGTTAGGCTGGTTCCCCCCCCCCCCCCCACACACACAGCTCCTATTTGGAGGCTGATCCAGAACCTCCTTTCTCTGATAGTTAGAAACCTTGGTCTATTCATCCAGTGGCAAGCCGTGATGCATATACTGTTCTTTACTCTATGGTTTAGAGGTAGCTGTGGGTATTGTGGCTTGGTTCCCTTCTCCTGGTGTTATTTTTACTTGTCTTTGAGTTAGTGTCTACCCCCTACTAGCTGAGTAGGCACAGTGTGCCCATGCCAGACAGGAATATAGTCCATAACTGGTACCAAGTAAACCCTATTTCATTTCAAATCTGGAGCTGGTAGAAAATTTCCCCATCGAGAATATTTCTCAACTGAAAACAGCCTTTTCCCCCCTTCAATGAAACTTTCTCTTTTGAAATTTTCCTGTTTGGGGAACAAAAAACCAAACCAAACCTGAATTTTTTTCCTGTTTGCTTTCCCTCCTCCTTTCGTACCCCATCCCTCCTGTCTCTCCTCTGTTTCCATGTTACCACTGGAAAAAGGAGGAGAAAGGACAAATGGGGGGAAGGGAGAGGGAAAAAACTGAAAACAAAACCATCAGTTTGCCAGAGATTTGATTTTTCAAGTTCCCACTTCAGTTTTTGATCAAAAAAACCTGTTCATAAGAACATAACGCCTCACCACCTCCTCCAGCCGGGACTCAGCATTACAGGCCACCTTCTCCTCTAGCACCCTCTATTATCTGCCATTCTGGTTCTTCAATGGTCTGCCGTTCCTGCAGCCCAACCCTCCCTCCAGCCTTTCCAGCTCAGTCCCCTTCTAGGGTGACAAATGTCCAACGAGCATCCAGGCAAACCCTTCTGCCCTCTTGGGCTTCTCTTCAGCCCTCCTTGTGGGCTCAGTTCTCAGCCTCTTCTGCGCTACCACTGAGTTCTTCTCTGCTCTATTATAGAACATGGATTCCCCGGGCTGCTTTCACTTAAATCCCTTTCACTCACTGGGGTTCCCTGCTCATCACCCCAACTCCCAGGCCCTGCAGAGTTCCTCCTCCCCCCCCCCCCCCCCCCCAGCTGTGCATTGCCTCCCACAAGACCCTTTTTCCTAGCAGGTTCCCACTACCTCCCCGCTTCCGATAGCCCCAGCCTCAGGGTCTCACTAATTTGTTTCCTGTAATTCCTCTTTTAAGTCACTTCTCCCAGCCCTTCTCAGGAGGCTGAGGTGTCCATCAGGCCCTGACCCCACCTAGGTGTTAGTCAGTAACACCTGACCCCATGTAGTCCTGCTCCCTCGGACTGGGAGGCAGCTATGTATGACACAAGTGGAGGTGGCCCCCCATTTCCCCTCCATGGGGCCAGTCACCCTATGACAGAGAAATTTGGGGGTTTAAGTGAATTTTTTTCCCAAAAAATGTTTCCCATTCAAACACGTGTCAGTTTGGGGCCAGCGCTGCTCCTTTCGCAGAGGCCTCATAGGGGATTTATTGTTCCCAGAGGAAATACTGGATCTGTTCCTTTAAAGGGAGGGGTACCCTGCTCAGTGACAATCCACTGGAGCCAGCGAGCCTGGCTCTGACAGAGTTTGCAGCTCAGGATTCGCTGAGTAGGGACAGGAGCCCGAAGGGTTTGAGTTCCGAGGCTTGGCTCAGGTACACCTCGCCACGTGCACTGGTCAAAGTGGGAGCGTTAGAGAGGACTTGAGGACATTTAAGTGAAATTTTTACTTTTGCCCTCAAAAGTGTGAAAATAAATTTGACATTTTTATCTCTCTCACACACACACACACACCGCTCTCTTTTTATTCCAACCGGCTCTAATCTGAGCTTTATCCAGACTCCTTGGGGCTGCAAAACTATGCTAATAATCTGAGCAGCTTGGCCAGCTTCCAACTCTGGTCAACACATTCCACTTATTCATTTCTATCACCAGAGCACTTAGTGGCCTTACTCATAGGCTACAACCCCTACTTAAATTCCCTTCAAGTGGATGCCGGACTCTTCTACACTTCCCATCCCCATCTGTTGCATAGTGCTGTTGCGAGCTTTGTGCTCGACTGGAAACCCCTCGCCTGATGCCACCCAAGAGCTCATTGGCTTTTTTTATGGCGACATCGCATTGGTGGCTCATGGTCATCCTGTGATGGACTAATGCACCCAGCTCTTCCTCCTCCTGCGATTCTATGAAATGACAGAACTGGAAGGGACCTTGAGAGGTCATCTAGTCCAGTCCCCTGCACGCATGGCAGGACTAAGTATTATTTAGACCATCCCTGACAGGTGTTTGTCTAACCTGCTCTTAAACATCTCCAATGACAGATTCCACAACCTCCCTGGGCAATTTATTCCAGTGCTTAACCACCCTGATAGTTACAAAGTTTTTCCTAATGTCCAACCTAAACCTCCCTTGCTGCAATTTAAGCCCATTGCTTCTTGCCCTGTCCTCAGAGGTTAAGAAGAACAATTTTACTCCCTCCTCCTTGTAACAACTTTTTATGTACTTGAAAACTGTTATGTCCCCTCTCAGTCTTCTCTTCTTCAGACTAAACAAACCCAATTTTTTCAATCTTCCCCCATAGGTCATGTTTTCTAGACCTTTCATCATTTGTGTTGCTCTTCTCTGGACTCTCTCCAATTTCTTCACATCTTTCCTGAAATGCGGTGCCCAGAACTGGACACAATCCTCCAGTTGAGGCCGTATCAGTGCAGAGTAGAGCGGAAGAATGACTTCTCATGTCTTGCTTACAACACTCCTGCTAATACAGCCCAGAATGATGTTTGCTTTTTTTTTGCAACCGTGTTACACTGTTGACTCATATTTAGCTTGTGGTCCACTATGACCCCCAGATCCCTTTCCGCAGGACTCCTTCCTAGGCAGTCATTGCCCATTTTGTATGTGTGCAACTGATTGTTCCTTCCTAAGTGGAGGACTTTGCATTTGTCCTTATTGAATTTCATCCTATTTACTTCAGACCATTTCTCCAGTTCATTTTGAATTTTAATCCTAAGCACTTGCAACCCCTCCCAGCTTGGATCGTCTGCAAAATTTCCAACGGATGAGCCCCCAGCAAAGCCATTCGGTTTATTCACAGGGGTAGGGGCTGCAGGATTGGGCCCAGGGTTAACTAACATTTATTACACATCCATAGGGTCATCCTCAGCCGGCATAAACCAGCACAGCTACAATGAAATCGGCGCAGTCACACTGTAACAACAAGCATCTCACTAAGGAGACCATTGAGTTCTGCAGGGGCTGTTCTCTCCCAGCGTTTGCGGGGCCGTTTCTAAAGCTTGGGAGTGAATTTATTGATAGGCTTTTCTGTGGAGTGCTGGCCCCCCATCGTTCCTAGATTCCAAGGCCAGAAGGGACTCTGGTGGTTGTCTAGTCTGACCCCTGCATAGCCCAGGCCAGAGACCTGCCCCCAAAGCAATCCTGGAGCAGAGGTTTTAGAAAAACAGCCTCTCATGACCTTAAAATTGTCAGTGGTGGAGACGCCACCACAACACTTGGCAAATTGTTCCAAGGGTTAATTACTCTCCCTGTTAAAAATGTACCTCTTATTTCCAGTCTGAATTTGTCCATCTTCAACTTCCAGCCACTGGATCGTGTTCAACCTTTCGCTGCTAGATTGAAGAGCCCGTTGGTAAATATGTGTTTCTCCTTGTGGTGGGGCGATGACTCTCCATCAGGGCGCCTCCTGCTGGTCATCTCGGGAATTAGCTCTTCCAGCCTGGAGCACCCCCTGCAGGCCAGTGTCTCGCCTGGCCCTGTTTCCCTCCCAGACTCCGGTGCCCCTCTATGTCAGGGTTCTGCCCCCTGCAGTAACCCACAATCTGGGTCTCCCCACCCAGGGAACCCCCAACCCTCTATCCCCACCTCGCCTCAGTGGCTACTGCCAGTCACCATCTAGCCCCTGCTCCCTGGGGCAGACGGCTGTCTGTAAACCACTTATCGGCAAGGGGGGTAGGACCCGCTGGCTTTGCCTGTCTCTGGGCTGCCCCCCTGCAGCCCCAATACCCTTTCATAGGCCCTTAACTCAGCCTGGGGCTTTGCTAGGCTGGAGCTCCCCAGCTCCCTCTGCCCTTCCCCAGCACTGCTCCACCCTAGGTCCCCTCCTCAGCTCCCAGGCAGCCAGGTCCTTCTCCCTCAGAAAGCTAGAGAGAGAATGTGTGTCCATGCTAGCTTCTGGCCCACTGCCCTTTATAGGGCCAGCTGTGGCCTGATTGGGGCGTGGCCCCAGCTGTGGCTGCTTCCCCCAGTCAGCCTGGCTCCCCCCCACCCCGCCACAGCCCCCTCCAGGGCTGCTTTAACCCCTTCAGGGCCGGAGTGGGGAGACCACCCCGCTACACCCCTGTAGATATTTACGGACTGTGATCAAGTCCTCCCTTAACCTTCTCTTTGTTAAGCTAAATAGATTGAGATCTTTGAGTCTATCGCTATAAAGCAGGTTTGTTAATCCTTTAATCCTCCTTGTGGCTCTTCTCTGACCCCTCTCCAATTTCTCAACACCTTCCTTGAATTGTGGGCACCAGACCTGGGCACAGGATTCCAGCAGTGGTTACACCAGTGCCAGATACAGAGAGAAAATCTCCTCCCTGCTCTGACTGGAGATTCCCCTCTTTAAGCACTCCAGGATCACTTTAGCTCTTTTGACCATAGTCTCCCCCTGGGAGCTCAGGTTCAGCTGTGTATCCACCATGACCCCCAAATCTGTTGCAGAGTCACTGCTCCCCTGGATAGAGCCCCCCGTGCTGTAAGAATGGCCTGCGTTCCGGAGCACCTGTCC
>NW_020664984.1:3561332-3567784 GCF_002925995.2 Terrapene triunguis | reverse complement strand
AGCAGCAGCCGGTGCAGAGCCTTCTGAAATATGAAATGACAGAAGTAATATTCTGAACCCCTCTTACACAGACTAAGTAGTCAATACAAGGTATCTGTATTCCCTCTGATTTTAAAGAGAAATTGTCTCTCTCTCCCCCCTCGTATTTATTATTTAATCAGAGAGAGAGATCGCTTTTCCTCGCTGTTTATTTTTCTATCATCTGACTCTACAGAGACAGAATAAATGTCCAAGTTTAGCTCTACAGCTGAATTGACTCTCAGAAATTTTGTAACTTTCCACCTGGCTGTTTATTCACTGGATTGACGCTGGCCATAACCTATGCCCCTGCTTCTTACAATCTACCGAGCTTTCCCCCCAAACATCCCTTACTGGCATATTTTGCAACAACTAGCTTTGTTTGCTTCTGTTCGCTCGGTTTCGTGGTCGTTTAAAGTATTTTTACTTCAGTGACTTCTTTAGAATTTCCACTTTTCATTTGATTCTGGCTAGGGGGAAATCTCACATTTCTCAACGTAGCAAAAATCGGAGCAGCGCTCGTACGAATAATGCATGCTTGTGTCACGCCTTTTAATACTCGTGTTCAAACGACCCTCTTCGGGGATAAATTCGTTTAAGAATGAAAATCTCCATTAATATTTCAAGTGTTTCCACTTCTCACTTAAAGGCATTTGAAGGTGCCCGGTGGATCTGAGAATAGAGACTATTAAGGGGAGAGAAAGGAGCTTTGAAAACGAACTCCTTGCCTTATAACGAAACCCTAATCTAAGAGCAATCCCGATCGCCTACCGTTTCCCTTTACATCCATTTATTTGCAAATCAGAATTTTTACCCAAAAAGCAAGATGTTGGTGAAATGGATGGATTAAAATCTAACACTCACCTCTGACATTTCTTTGTGAAATTGTAGCAAATGAAGAGTATTACACTGTTTACTTGAGGAGTACGTGATATTAACAAGAATCTAGGATCTTTGCTATTTAATATTTATTGAATGGTAGATTCCTTTTGAAATGTCCACTCCTTTCCTCTCACACACAGGTTCATTCCAGCCCTTTCTTCTGAGCAAAGCTTTTAGTTAAGAAACTACCTCATCCATATCCTCCATTGTTTTGCTATTTTCCATTCATCCACTAAAAATCTGTGTGGGGGAGGGATTACACAATAATTGATAGAACCCAAATATCCATGTTTACAAGCGATTTTGTCTTGTTGTCCTCGCCTTTTGTTTGTTTGTTTGTTTTTGTTTAAATCAGTGAATCCTTTGTTAGGTCGTTTTCAGGAGAAAAAAAATCAGATTATTTCAGTTTTAGGCGAGCCAATAAAGAACCAAGATTTAAAAAATATATATATCCTTGTAAACCATCCTTTAGAATCACCCGAAACTGAGAAACATTTTTTAAAAATCCAAACGTGGGAATGAAAGATTCGTCTTTTTCCTTGTGTACATGTTGATTTTTAAAAGAAAGAAAGCAAGCAGTCTATTAAAAATAGAATCGGGATGAGAAGCAGATTCTGGTGTCTGTCTGAGTTCTCCCCCCTGTCATCTCAGATGCATAGAAGGGATAACATCCGATGGTTTGTTTCCTTTTTCTCGCGTTCATTCGGAATTCACAGGCTCTGATTTCTCAAAAGCGTGTTAGGAAACATCTCCACTTTTTGGCTTTTCAGGTTTTAATACTATTGTACAAAGAGAGGGCCAATTATTTTTCCCAGGGGCTATTCGGTCCCAGTCACAGAAGGCTTCGGGGAAAGAGGGGGAATATTTGTAAACACACTCAATGATTGTATTCAACAGAGGAAACAAAAAGTGCTTGTGTTAGCCAGGGTCTAGAAAGGCACCTGGAAGAACAGACTCTTTGAAGCCGAGCCAAATTGTTGCAGTCTGCTGTGTGTGTCAACAGCGTCTTTATTTCCCCCAAATATTGATGGGGGCATTCAAAATTGTATTAACAACGCACACCGCTGAATTGAGGGTAGGGTCAGGAAGGGAACATACTCCTCAAATGAATCTTCTTCGTGGATTTACTTATTCATTTTTAAATCGGGGAGAGGAGGTTAAATGGGGGGTGAAAGTTGAGTCAGAGAGAGGCCATAACGATAGATAGATAGATTAGATAGAGGGGGTGTATGGGGATAGATAGATTAGATAGGGCAATCCTCCAATCAATGGGAATTATGCCTAAAAATCGCAGAGTTGGGCTCTTGGGTCTTCTTTGAGATATTGGTGATATTAACCAAAAGATTTAAAATTATTTTTAGGACAAAGACATTCAAGGCAACGCACATCCACAAACACCCCTACCCCACCCCCACCCGTGATATAATATAACTGCGTGAGGTACCAGTTTACTACGCAAAATGACCTGCGAGGCATACACCGAAAAGAAAACAGGACCCTCTGTTGCTTTTTACAGATCCAGACTAACACGGCTCCCCCTCTGATACTTGACACCGAAAAGAAGGAATTCTGCCTGAAATACTCCTTTCCATTCTGTCCTAACAGGGCCGATTCTGAAATTGACGAGACCCTCAACAATCGAGGTCCCAAAAGGTGCTATCCCAAACCCTGGGCAGGTAGGAAAAATTGAGGTCTGTCAGATGAGCAGTGTTTGTCCAGAGAACTACTGAAATCCCCCAGAACGCAATCAATTCCAGATTACTGGGTTTTGTTGTCTGTATGCTCGTGGAGCCTGCGCTGGTTGGTTTGTTTCCTTTTCAGTCTTCAGGTGGAATTTCCCCCTCCTCTCTGCTTTGAGTTTGCAAAGTGTCTTGGTCCATATTTGTGAGCCTGGATTTTTCTTGTAAACTAAAAGTTGAATCGGATCCAGATCGAAGTTATAGGAGTATAAACCCTGCCACAATAGGCTCCAATGGTCCCACCCCCAGAAGGATTTTACTTTAAATCAAAGGCAACAACTTTAATAATTTCTTCCTCCTCCTCCCCCTCCCCATTTTTTTCCTGACCACACGAGGGTTTTTTTTTTAAGTAATTTCTCACCCATCCGCACTAATACCCAGAGGAGACAGAAAATGCCCAAGCACAGCCCAAGAAAGATTCCTTCCCCATCCTTGCCTAACACATGCCTTCCTGGGAACCACTGACAATTGAGTAAGTTCCCCTAGTGAGGAAAATATTTCCCTCTGGCACCTAGCACTTGAATCAAACTACCCCGGGTGGCTGATTTAGTGAACCATGTGTGGTGTGTGTTTGTTTGTTTGTTTTTGTAGTAGCAGTGACGTGTTTAAAATCGAACCCGAGATCTGGAGAGCTCTGCCCAGTGCGTCATGTAGCGAAAAGAGGGGGACTGTCTTTTGTCAGTTTCACGCTGCCATCCATCCAGCCCCAACGCCCCCAGCCTGGTAGGGACGTGAACAGTGTGGGGCGGAGGGGGGGGGGGTATGATTTCAAACAGTGGCTGGATCTTGCCTGGTTTGTGCACCTGTGTAAGAAATTATCGATCATTCACGGGGGCCTTGGCTCTGCAGGGGAATAACTGGACACACACGGAGACGTTGTGAGGCCTGTAGCTTCATCCTGGACTTGCAAATGGGATGCTGCCTGTCGCTCCCGCTCTTTGCAGCCAGAGCATGGTGAGCCGGCAGTGGTTGGTGAGTCCCTCCTCGGGGCGTTGTGCAAAGGGGGGGTCCCTTATCGGGGGGGCGGATGGAGGAGAGGCGTTGTGTTTGGAGCAGGTCCTTGTGGCAACCCCCCTGGGGTTCCTGTCGTTGGGGCAGATTGCCCAGGCTCGAGTTACGTTTCTTTTCTGGTGTCTGCCCCGATCTCTGCAGGACCTGGCCCACAGAGCCCCGGGGAAGGGAAGGGGAACTTTGGTCTGTTCTCAGGAGGTTTGTGGTTTAGGAGAGCAAAACCACACCCACACGCACAACCTGCACAACACACATACAACAGCTACAAACACATACAACAAAAAACCTACGTACATTCACACAACATACACAGCACATACAAATAACCACTCACAAAACGCACACACAGAGACCATACATATACACGACACAGACACAGACACACAACATATGCACAGAAAACATATATACACACCCCCAACATGCATACCACATAAACCCGCACATAAAACATATCCATGCACAGCACAGCCACACACTCGACATACACACAACGTACAAACACAGACACACACCAGACAGGCCCGTCCCGCTCACACACCAAACAACAAGTGCTACCACACAAACTCTTGTTCCCTCTGCAGCTCAGCGGCGCCTGTAGCCCTCTGCCCTGTGCTCACTCTGAGCTGCCGTTAGTTCATTTCACTGCTATCAGACCTGCCTCTGTGCCCACCCCCGGGCCCCGGCAGACTCACCCCGTCTTTTCCACCGTCTAGCAAATAAGGTCTCTCTCTCTCTTTCAGAGAAATGTGTGCCCTTTTCTAGGGCGGGGGCGGGATCTCTCTGCTCTTGACCGTAAAGAATCTCGGACCCCCCTCTCCAGCCCAGACTCCACTGAGGATGGCCCCTGGCTGGAAACACCTACCTTTCCCCGGAGCTACAGCTCCCAGTCTGGCTTGCTAACAAGCGCCCTCCCTCTTGTGAACCGGGTCCCTGAGCTCCTTGTTACGATGCCCCCACCCTGTGCTCCCCCCCCTTGCTACAGGCACAAAGCCCCCCAGAAATACCCTTCGCTAAACCACCAAGGGATCCTGGAGCGATGCGCACGTGGCAGCTCCATCCTTTCCCGGGGGCTTGTTGGGTTTCTTGCCTTGCAGTGACGGAGATCTCCCCGGGCTGGAGCTGTGGGGTTGTGATCGCCCCGGCCAGATAGACCCGTTCCCCCTTCGCGGGGAGCGTGGCAGAGAGGCGAGGGATGTTTAAGGACGGACCGGGGGTAGGTGGGATTTATCCCCATCAGGGGTGGGTGACTTCGCACAGCCGAGGAGAGCCTGGGGGTTAGACAGGGTGACCCCCACGGTCCCGTCCAAGCCTGTGATTCTGCGATGCGATGACTTTATACAGCCAAGAATGAGTGACTCCAACAGCTGGAAGCTGAAGTTGGACAGATTCGGACTGTACACGAGGTGACATTGTTACTCGGGTGGGGAATTAGCCGCGGGACAACGTACTCGGGGTCCCGGTGAAATCTCCATCCCTGGCCATTGTAAAACCCAGAGTGGATGATGGTGGTGATGGTGGGCAGTGTGTGTGTGTGTGTGTGTGTGTGTTAATAACAGATCTGCTCTCAGTCAGCCAGGCAATCCCCGCAGGTTCGCTCGGCTGTGCCATGCAGGAGGGCAGACCAGAGGATCACGGGGGTCTCTTCTGGCCTAACAACCTATGGATCTGTCCTGCTCACTCCCCTGGGTGCAGAGAGGGAATTTCCTCTCCCAACGGGGCATCTAGTGAAGCTGCCTTTCGCTGCCCCTGTCCACTGACCGCACTACAAAAAAAGGCCCAATTGGCCCCCTTCCTATTGGCTTGTGGATCGGGCCCCGAGGAACTGGCCCTGGTCTCTGCGGGGACGGTGCCCAATGGCCCGGAGGTCAGGAGATGAAAGGCGCGTAGCCCCCGAGGGATGGGGGGTGGTGTTTCTGTCCTTCAGCGAGGATTGTGTCCTCGGTTTGCAGGGGATGGGAGGCCCTGGTGAGTGCGTGTCACGGGCTCATGCCCTGGCGATTTCAGCTCCCCCGGCCCACGCCTCTTCTTGTAGAGCTGTAGGAACAAATGAAGCCCACCGCCCGCCCCAAGCTGAGAAAGGAGAAGGATCCTTGTCCACCGGTCGCTGAGTGTCCCCCCCAGTCCTGGGGCAGAAATCCCGGGGCTACTGCAGAATTAAAGCCCATCTAGCGCTTGGATCAGCGATGGGGCAATCTAGGGGGAAATGCACCGATTTTTTTTTAAATGTTTACACCCTATTCATGCCCAGGGATTTCCACAGCGTTTTATAACCTGAGCAAAGTGAGTTTGATTCGTTTCCTCCCCCCCAGCCACGCCTGGTCTGGCGCCTGGTTTAATCTACATTTCTCCGACCCGGGGGATAAATCTGTACATTGTGACGGGGTTCATGCTCGTGGGCTGGGAATGTCTGGCGCTGGAGGTTGCGGGCTCAGATCGGTGGGCTCCAGTCGCGGAGGTGGAAGAATCAATCCGGAAAAGCCCCTGGACGCATCTTCCTTCGGGGAGCGCGCCTGGTTTCCAGGCAGGCTGCCCTAGCCCAGACCCCCCCGCCCCCCAGCCCTCCTGAGTCCCGCCCCCTTGGGAATGACCGGCCCCTGCCCTTTTCACATCCCTGCGCACACTTCACCTCCAGATCCCTCGGGGGTTGGACACCCCGCCCCGCTTCCCCTATTAATCCTGCAGCAGCGGGGGGGGGGGGAGGGGAGACGTTCTGCATTTCGTATAGAAAGATAAACCAAAAGTCACCCGGGGGGAGCGGGGAGGGGGACTTTCCTTTGGCTTGTTTACCACTTGTTCTTC
>NW_020664984.1:3557828-3560932 GCF_002925995.2 Terrapene triunguis | reverse complement strand
GGTGCATTAAGTATCACACTGGTGACATTGTTGACAGTTTAGGGTTGATCAGAAAGGTGGGGTGTAGGCGTTTTTTGAGGAGGACAATCCTTCCTTCCTCACTCAATTGGACTATTGCCTGAGTAAAGAGGGCAGGGATCGGGCCCTGCATTTGTATCTGAGTAATAATAATGCTAATGAATTAATAGAATGCACACCCAGGCCTTCCTTTTCCTGAGCTATGAGTGTCTCGCTCAGACCCTGACGGAAAGGTCTCTGTTTAAGGGGCACATCTCCCCTCCCCGCCCAGTGGGGTCAGAAGTTTCCAGGATTTGGTGGGAGGGCCGGCGAGGTATAATTTCGAAACCGCCCCCCCCCAATTTCAACTCAATTCCCTCCCCGCTTCCTCCAAATCTCCTGCTATTGGATTTATCCAAGAATTTATTTTAATTAATGTAATTAAATATTTAAAATATTTTTTTATTTCAGTCTCTCCAGATTTTGATTCTGATCTTTATTCCCCACCATCATGCAGCATTTTTAAATGACAGGCATAGAAACGAATCGGCTTGTAGGTCGAGCCACGAGAAACCTCTGGTGGCGGAGGCACCTTCAGAAAGTTGCAAAGAGCAAATGGGAAACTGGTCACTCCTAGAAATCGCAGGTGGCCTTTCAGGTACATCGCCTTTCTCCCCCCTCCGAGCTGATTTCAGGGTCTAATCTTGAGTCGCTGGTTTATTTTGTTGACACACCCGCGTGCCTGCTCCGCACCTGGGAGTTCATAAACTCCATCAAGCAGACCGAGTTCCGGGATGCACCTTTTCATTTTAAACTTCTCCGGGTCTCATTTCTCTTTGCACCGCCCTGGGCTAGCGGTCCCTTCCTCCTCCGGATCTTCACCGCAGCTCGACCCAGGGACCTTTTACATGTTCTTATGGGATTTCTTGAGACCTTCTTCAAAGTTCCCAGACTTAAAAATCAGAATAAAATCTGTATTTCTCCCCCTTTAAGATGCACCATGTTCTAGCTCCTAACCCGTTTAGGTCCATAGAAATAAACAGGTGAAAGAGATTATGGAAACCAGGCTCGATGAATGGCAGAACCAAGGCCAGCTCAACTCAGGGGCATAGGGAATAGAGGTGAGCGTCACTGGAAACTGAGTTTGATTTCCCCACTTACCTGTCCCGTTAAGGAACACACGCTCTAAAGCCCCTTTCTCAGATCAGTGAGAATCACCCCAGGACTAGCCCAGTCCCGTGTGTGTGTGTGTGTGTGTGTGTGTGTGTGTGTGTGTGTGTTTAAGATCATTCTCTGCTCCTTTGATTTCTGCGGATGCCTGTTCTGAGCTGCAAGAACTCCTGTCTGCAAAGGAGATGCAACATGTTTATGTATCTTCAGCGCAGCATCGCGGATGCTGACAAGATTAATTCCAAGTTACCCTCAGACATTTCTTCCTTCCTGTTATTTTTAAATCATTACCCCCCCCAAAAAAATTTTATTTTATTTTTTTTTCACCTTGCTTTTTAAAAAATAAATAAATAAACTATGCTTAGTTTAGGCATGATCTCTGGGTTTGTACATCTCACCAGGTTCAAGACTTCGATCGATTACAAATTCACTCCCCGCCTTGGTACATTATGAGATGAAAATGATCAGAAATGGGGTGGGAGGTGTAAGAAATTTGTCGGATCATTAAATACAGATCCCAAGAGGTGCTTTTCTTCAGTCCCCCCAGCACAGTGGTTCCCAAACTTTAACAACTTGTGAACCGCTTCCACTAAGATGTCAAGTCTCGCGAACCCCCTCCTAAAAATGAATATTTCCAGGGATTTTCTCCTTTACCTGAGTATAAATTATAAAAGCCGTGCTCTTGGAAATATTATATTTGTTTTTATGACATGCTTATTATACACTATTTATTATTAATTATTATTTATAATTCCGGTATTTTTATTACATTATGAAAATGGCACCACTCTTCCAAGATCTCACTTTGGTAGCTTGTATCACTTTGAATAAGACTGTTAGAAGACAAGGCTCCTATGTTTCATCAAGGAGTATCAGATGTGAACCAGCAGGAAGGTATTTAAGAAGCCAACTCAAGAGTTCCTCCTACACAAGCATTCAGGTCTTGAGCAGTCCAGGCAAACAACGCACATTACAACAAAGCTTAAACTTGTTCTTCATAATACTTTTAACAACAAGACTAGCAAAAAATATCCACCTCCCTTTCCATTTCTTATAAGGAGTCTTGAAGTTTAAATCTCCTCAGTGTGATAGGTATGCTGGCTTTGATCTGCTAGCTCTCCGAAGTCCAGGGGCTCCAGTCCGAGCTGCCAGGGGCCCCTGGGGACAGCTCTGTCCGCCATTAGGGAATTTTTTTCCCCAGAGACCCCCCTGTAACATTTCTCGACCCCCGTTTGGGAACCACTGCTCCATCAGAAACCTGACTGGTTCCCAGTCGCAGCGACTATCTGTGGACAGAGACTCATATACAGAAGGGGGCGGGGGGAGTTGGTTACCAATTATTTTTTGCTGTCGTTCTGTTATGACCTGAAAGAAACCAGCCCCCCACCATGCAAAACCGCCTCCGGACTGGCAGCTGGGTCCGGAAGGGAGAAAGGTGGTGGTGGTGGGCCTGGAATCGCTGCTTCAGGCTCTGCACCCTGGGCTGAGAACCTCGTCTGAGGAAACATCCTTTCTCCAGCAGACCTCCAGTAAGGGCCCAGCCCCCCCCCTTCACTTTATCCTGGGGCGGGCTGGCTGTGTAGCAGAACCGCAGCACGGGTACAGAGGGACGCTCTCCGAAGGGACTCGGGGAGGAGCAGGGAGCGGAACTAGTTCTACCAGCTCCACGCTCCCAGCCTAGGTCTTCCAGTGTCGGTAGATGGTTCTTTTCTGAGGCGGGTGGGAGTTGGGGAACACCGCTTATTTTTTCAATACATGTGCACCATCCGGGGCCCGATCCTGCAGTAGTTTACCCGGCAGAACTCAAGTTGACAACTGACCACACTGCCTAGTTCTCACATGTTAAGGCCTCATCTTCCCACGCACAGAATCCGTATAGGGACATATCTATCTATCTATCTATCTATCCCCATCCACCCCCTCTATCTATCTATCTA
>NW_020664984.1:3553804-3557818 GCF_002925995.2 Terrapene triunguis | reverse complement strand
TATCTATCTATCTATCTATCTATCTATCTATCTATCTATCTATCTATATTTAAGACCAGAGGATCTTATTTATCCGGGTGATTCCCACAAGAACTCTATCCCGGGAATTAACGCGGGAAATGGTACAGCTCGGATTTAAATTATATCTCTATCTGTATTCCAGTCAAATCCATGTCCACCCCATCATACACACCGCCCTCTCACACAAAAAAATAGCCAAATCAACCAGGTTATTCTTTTGCGTCGCAAGTTCTGGCACCAGTTAAGCAAAAGACGCCGTCTGTGAAGTTTCAAAGAAAGGCGGTGTAAATTTCATTGTAACCCTCCCAAAGGTTCCTAGCTTGGGGGTGGCGAGAGAAGAGCTGTCAGTCAGTTGCCAATGGGGTTAAAAGCAGGTTTGTTTGTTTTATCCTGAGGAATTGTAACCGAAATCACTTCGATTTTGAGGCTTTCCCAAATTAAATTGCGCAGTTCAGCGTCTTGGATTTAAAGTTTACTTGATTATGTAAGGAAAGAAAAAGGAAGGGGAAAAAAACAAGGAGGGTGAGTTAAAAGAAAAAATTGCTTCTGAATTTCCAGTGTATTTTGCATGATCTTAAAATGCCAATGAACGCAGCTCTTCCTTTACAAAATAACTCAATCAGAATCATGTACAGTGTCCACGCCTTTACTTTCACTAAGACTCTGAAATGGCTGTAACAAACAATTGAAAGAAACACCTAGGAACCCAGTAATAAAACGGATTCTGCGATCAGTTATAGCGGTGTAAATCAACGAGACTATTCCAGATTTGCACCAATCTAACCTGACCTCAAAGGGGGGAAATAGGCAGTTTAGGGGAAGTTGTACGGTCAGTATTTGGGAACTGATTTGTTTTGCGTCAAGCTGCAGAAATGTGCTGGATGGTGTAGAATTTATAAGAGAAGACGCATCTTGGCTATTCGATTTTGTTTCGAATAAAACCTGGTCATTGTCTGAGATCATTTCGACGTTCTTTTTTCTGTGGTCTATATAAACGTTAGGACTAGCGCGCTGTGCAACCCAAGTTGATTGAATTGATGAACATTTTGGAACCATCAAAAGTACGTTAGAGCAAAGTTTCGAAATGATCGCAGGGTGACAAGAATCAATCAGGCACCCGATCAGAACTATTCAAGCTCTGGAGGTCAATTTCACTTGGTCGTTTATAGGAGTTGCTGGAGTATTTCTGAGAAGTCGGTGGGACTATACAGAAAATGAAGGCAGGCTGGGAAACTCTTAGCCCCTTGATGAACTAAAATCTCAGCTGGGCTGCGATATACTGTCCCTTTCGGCCATTCCGCCCCCAGCATTGTGAAGAACTCGCTGGTGTATAAACAGGGGGGACCCAGGATAGACTGAGGGGTCGAACTTCCAACCGGAGCAGCGGCAGAAAGCCATTGTGTCTCGGCAAATGAACATCTGTGATTGCAAATAAAAAAACCTTCTCTGTGTTGTTCTAACTCCCGGGCTCCGGAGGCTAATCGCCCCCACGTCTACGTTCAATAATAAAGGCATCGGGAGCCCCCCAAAATGGAGAAATGAACTCTAAGGAGAGGAGAACATGGCCCTATGCAGAGCCGGGGTTTTCTGTAGCACTCCGTGACCAGATCTGAAGAGGGGAATTGACAACTCCAGGAATCACTCTGGCGTGTCCGCACGAGGCGGGCTCAATTCACCACAATCACAAACATTTACCAAAAATACTCCCCTTACGAGAGGGGCAATCTATTGCCCGCTTGGATCAGCGACGGGGGGAGAGGGTACTCTGTCCGGGGGGGGGGGGAGAGAGAAGGGCAATTCTATAATAGTCTATATGCAAAATCCAATCAAACAACCCCACAAAAAAGAATACCCCGATCACATACCTTTTTTTTAAACAAAGTGTGCTTATAAAACTAAAGAGATGGGTCTGTTTTCCAACGCAGCCCACACCAGTGTATGTGTTAGTTTGTTTGCTGCTCGGCGGTGGGAAAATCGTTCAGGAATCTGGGACCCCAGGCTCGCCAAGGCTCTGTCCGCCTCCCCCCGGACTGAGCGCCTGTCTGCAACCGGGGCTAGCGGCCCGGGAAGTACCCAGTTAAGTAACTGACCAACCCGTGGCCTTTTGTTGCTCGTCCTCCCAAAATAACCCCTGGAAAATGCCCCGTGGGCCCTGGGCTTTTATAGCCAGGCCCTGCCCCGCTCCCTCGGAAAGGAGCCGAAGGGGGTTCGCCTGCCGAGGGGGGCAAAGCACAGCGACTCTTTGTTTGCCAATCAATAGCCAGGGAGGCTGCGGCAGGAAATTACGTGTGTGGCAAGCAGTCAATTTCAAACTGCTTCTTGACTCCCGTCCCTCGCCCGGCTCACTCTCCTGCTTCCCCGGAGAGAGCCGGCCGGCCCCTTCAGGCGGCTGCGAGCCGCAGGTAGACGAGGACTTCCCTGTTCCTTCGATTAACGCGGATGATTGGTTCTTCTTGGCTTTATCGGCCGGGGGCTGAGAGATGGAGAAGAGGAGGGGGGCGTCTGAAAAATATCCCGGACTCTTTTAATTAACCCCCCCTTCCCTCACTCCCTCCCCTTTCCCAACCCCCCCCCAATCCACCCCCATTCCCGAAGCAGGATCGATCTGGGGGCACGCGAATCAGCTGCGAACGGCGGACCCGCCTGGCTGGCAGAGCTGTGAAGGCAGGGCTTGGCCAGACACTGCCTCGCTCCTCGGTTTTTTGCTCATCAGAGAGAGACACGGAAGGAGAGGTCCGCGCAGGAGGCAGGCTCTGCTCTTGAAGTTTGCCAGGAAGAGGGGTGCTGGGGGGGGGAGGAGGGGGGTACGTGAGAAAGGACCGGGACTGTCAAAGTTTTTAACTCTTTCCCCCCCCACCCGCCTCTGCCCCAGGCGCCCGGCGGGCACCGGCATTTCTTGACTCCTCCATTGAAATTTGGTTTGGGGGCTTTTTTTCCCTGGAGGGGGGGAGGAGAAGGGGGGGCCGGAGAAGGGGCTGTTTAAATGGATCGAGCCTGCCCCGCAGCCCGGGGGGAAAGGCTCCGTGAGTAGGGCGAGAGAGAGCCAGGAGGGAACCGGGGAGGGTGGGGGGGGGGACCTCGCTGGGTCTTCCCGACCATGGTGCTCGCCCTGGAGGAGGGCTCCTTAGCTGCACCCCGGGGCTGCCGCCGGCCGGCGCCAGGGCGCTGATCCCCGACTGGTCTGGGGGGCAGGAAGACAGCTGCCCCCCACCCCCCCCGCGCCCCGCTCTCTGTCTCTTGATGTTTGATCCCTCCGCGGCGGCCACAGGCATGAGCGATGGCGGGGCCCCGGCCGGCAGAAGCCCCCTGCTGCTGGGGGAGCCGGGCGCGCCGGAGCGAGCCCGGGGGAAGAGCGGCGCCCGGGGGGAGCTGGAGACCGCGCTGCGGGGAGGCGGCGGCGGACTCGGACTCAAGGACGTCCCGGGGACCTCGGCGGCCAGCCCCGGCTCGTCCCAGGAGTGCATCCCGGAGAGCGACAGCCAGTCCGGGGGAGGAGAAGCGGATTACTGCCGCCGGATCCTGGTGCGAGGTAAGGGGGGAGCGCGGCCCCGGCCCCCAGCCGATCCTTAGGGCGCATCCCCTGCTCCCCATCCCCTGTACCCCATCCCATCCCCTGCAACCCACCCACTGCAACCCCATCCCATCCCCTGTACCCCACTCCCTGCACCCCACCCCCTGCAACCCCATCCCCTGCAACCCCATCTCGCCCCCTGTATTTCCAACTCCTATACCACTTCCATTCCCACCCCCTGCACCTCATCCCACCCCTGCACCCCCCATTCCCTGTATCCCATCCCGTATACCCCACTCCCTGCACCCCATCCCACCCCCTGTACAACCATCCCCGGTACCCCCCATCCCACCCCAGCCTCCAATCCCCCCCCCAGCCCTCCCCAGCAATTCCAGGTCCACCTCCGCCCCATATAAAGCGCCTCGAGCCCCGCACCCTTCCCCCCGGAACAGCTCCGATCCCCACCTCCTTCCCCCCCCCCC
>NW_020664984.1:3528111-3553704 GCF_002925995.2 Terrapene triunguis | reverse complement strand
CCCCCCCCCCCACAACAATAATACCCCCTAACCCGGCTCGTTCCCTGCCCCGGGGCCTGTCCGCTCCCTCCCCATCCCAGCGCCCCCGCAGGCCGAAGGCGGCCCGGAAGGGGAAAGCGGCGTGTGGCTTTGGTACAGGTCAGGCGAACTGGGCCCGAGCGAGCGAGGCTGCGCCCCTCCCGGTCCCTTTCCAGTCGCCTCCCTTGCCCACGAAGGACCAAAGCAAAAGGGGTGGTGGTGACTGGGGTCGGGGGGGTCCCTGCTTGTCAGCTGCCTCTTCCCCTGCGCCGCCCGGCACCCCCCTTCCTCCCTCCAGCTCCCGTAGGGCTTCACTGAGAGATTTGGGAGACTGGGTGCGTGTGTTCGGGAGAGGGCTGTGCTGGGGGGGGGTGCGGAAAAGGGATGGGGGGCGACACAGACACCCCGAGCCTTTCTGCCCCCGCCCCTCCTTTTTATCTTCTTCTCCTTTAAACGGTCGGTCTCTGTGATGCATTCAGCGCTGGTGGGGGGAAGGGGACCCCTCGCCCCGAAATAAACACACACGGGGGAGGGGGAGGATCCCACGGGGCTGCTTTGGGTTTTAAACCTTTGGCGCAGGAAAAAAGCGTCACGGAAGCATCATGGAGTTAAAGAGGGTTTTTTTTCATAGCACTTGCTCCACGGAAATAAATAAATACCCAACTCCATCCCCGGGATCCTTTCAGTCCTGCGTTCAATCGGCGCCTCTCGGCACTGAGGGGTTCGGGCAGAGACATCCTCAAGCCAGGGCCCTGCCCTGAGACCCCGGGGCTTTCTGGGGGGGAGAGGAGGGCGAGCGGTGTAAAAGCTGAGCATGCCGCCACCACAGATGTTTTATTCTGTCTCTCTGTGTGTGGCTGTTTCTTCCAAATAACAATAGCGGAGGGGCTAGAAAACAGCGTGTCCGGTTAGGGAGCGAACCCCCCTCTGCAACCAGAGTTCTTCTGGAAAGCCTCGATTTTTTGGTTGGCCTGTTTTTTAAATTAATATGGCAGCAGGGTTAACGGGAGCATTGCATGTGAATGCATCCGAAGAAGTGAGGTTTTTACCCAGGAAAGCTTATGCCCAAATAAATCGGTTAGTCTTTAAGGTGCCTCCCGACTCCTTGTTGTTTTAGGAGCATTGCAGTGGAGGAAAGAAAAATTCTGGGCAGGCAAGAAATTCGAAACATCCGTCCTCTTCTTTCCCGTTATACATTCAGAAATATCCCAACCCAGCTCCCTTCCGCTGGGATTTTTTCATTTCCCCTCCAAGATTTTTGTGTGTGTTAGTTTTGTAACTAAACAGGTTCCGAGAACTGCATTGTCTTGCATTTTAAGATTCCCTTCCGCAATATAGGGGCTTTTATAGGGGAATCTATTTTTAAAAAGGAAATCACGCTAACCTATTTGTTGTGTTTGTTTGTTGATGAGATAGATAGATAGATCCGGGCGAAGCGGCCACATTTTCCCCTTCAGCCAGAGCAGACTGGGAAAGTAGAAGAGAGATTCAGATATTTGTCCGTACCCAGAACGATTGCGAGTCACGTTAGAAAAGGCCTCAGACGTTTCTAATTCCTCTCTCGGCTTTGGATTGTACCTTGTGGGGGTGACATCAAAGCAACGACCCCATTTGACAATAGCATCTGTTCTGCGGAGACTCCGCACATTTCAGCAAGATCCGCTTGTAACACAGATTTTCCTTTTAGATCAGGTCCTTTGCGTGAAATTACTCAGATAAAAAGAATGGCTAAGAATGGTGCACAAACGGCTACCGACATGACGAAAAGTTGGGGGTTTTGCAGCTTTAGATTTCTTTCAGTGAGGCGTGTGGGACTTTATTTATACGTATCTCCGGCTGAACCCCAGTTTGGGATTATCTGTACCTCTATATTTACTGTGTATCTATGCAAAACCAGCATGTGCCCAGACTGTAACACTTCTAATCTATCTATCTCCACACGGATAAACACACAGGCGTACAAATATCTGCGAGTCATATACGTGTGTGGCTATTTGTGATATATATATATATAGCAGATGCACATGGATATGTTTGTAAATATGGGCGTATATGTTTGTGGATATATAGTGTTTGTGCGTGTGTATATAATATAGGCAGTAAAGTATAAAAATACGTGTGTGTATATGAAGAGATGTGTGTATGAATATATAGATCTGTCACCAGATATTGCTGTATGTGTATTTATACACAGAAACTCTCTCTCTCTCTCTCTCTCTCTGTAGATAGATAGATAGATAGATAGATAGATCACCATATATTGGGCTTGGAAGGATGAATTTTTGTCAGCAAATGTCAGTAAAAGTCCAGTTTTCACCGCAGACATTCAAACCACAGGAAAAATAATTCCACCAATAACAATAATAAATTACAGCTGGGCAAAGTGAGACAAATGCTGCTTGAGAAATTATTCGATTTTCAGTTAAACATATTTACTTTGCATGTTGGCCGGTGATCCTGACAATTTGTGTTTTAATGGTTATAAATCTTTCACTATCTGAATCTCAACATTTCTGGTCATTGAATAATTCTTGTCTGACCGCTCCCATAATTTCCCCCGCAACTGTGAGCATTTAAATGGACACAAATAAAAAAATGCTTGACAATAAACCTCAATATTATCTGTGATAATGATCACAACATTCAATTCGGATTCTGACAAGCTGCATGTATCGCCAAGCGTGTATGTAGTGCGTGTCCACACAGAAACCAGTTATTTCTGGATGTGTATGTAGCGCATGTATCCACAGAAACGAAATATATATGTAGCCATATATTGCCAAAGGTGTATTTAGTGTATATATACAAAGAAGCAAAGTATATATCGCCATATATTGCTAAATGTGTATGTCGTGCATGGATACAAAGAAACGATATATAAACATGTATTGCCAACTGTGTATGTAATTTATAGACACACTGAAAGCAAGCTATATATCGCTATATATTTCTAAATGTGTACGTAGTGTACATATACCCGGACGCAAAATATACCTTGCTAAATGGACGTATAGTGCATGTAGACACAGAAACAAAATATACATCCCCCCACACATTGCTAAATGTGTACGCGGTGCATTTATACAAAACTAAACGTATTTATCAACCTATATTGCCAAACGTGTATGCAACCAGTGTATAGGTACACAGAAGCAAACTATACATCGCCATAAATGTGTCTGTAGTGCGTGTATGCAAAGCAACTAAATATATTTAGCCATATGTTGCCATGTGTTGATTTAGTGTGTGTATACACAGAAACTGACGTGTGTGTACACATATATGAGGTGTGTGTCCATATGTGACCCAGATCTATATCTGCTCTAAATCTGTTTCTGTTGGTGTGTACAGGCATTACAGGCACACCCCGCACTCTGTGGCTATATATACACACACACATTCTCTAGCAACAGTTGTGTAACTTAACCGGGTAACAGTGACTCTGAATCTTTCTATGTAAGCGGCTGGAGGTGGTGTGCAAGAGGGGGCGGCACCCCAGTCCTGCCCTTCCCTGTTTCCCCCCAACTATTCGCTATTGGGGGGGGGCAGAGATATTCGCTGTCTTTGGGCGAAGGCTGCTGCCCCACTTCCTAAAGCCTTTTAGGCTGTCACTGCTTTGGTGCCTGGCTGTAGGCGGCCCCACCCGGGACTCCCGGGTTCTCTCTCTAGCTCTGCACGGAGAGGGAGTTGGGTTAGGGGTCAGGGCTCATAGGTTCTAGCCCGGCTGTCATTATGTAACCATGAGGTGCCTGCCATCCCCTGCCTCAGTTTCCCCGTGCCCAAACCGGGGATCAGTAACACCTCGGGGGAGGGGGTTTCAGGTTTAACACGTGAACATCTAGGCAGCCCTTCCAGATTGTTAGGGAAGGCCGGGAGGGTGGTTAGTTATCCCCCCCCCCATTCCTCCTGCGGGGGGGGGACTCGGGAGTGATTGGGGAGGGGTCCCTGGGGGACATCCCCTCTTGGGATGGGGGCAGCAGAGTCCAAGGGGGCGAAAGGCGGTAGGGCGAGCGGGGCCCTGTATCCCTTACCCTCCTTGGAACATAGGGGCCGGCCCCCCGGCAGCTGCAGGGCAGGGGAAGGGGCCGTCGGCCTGGGCGCTCCTAGCAGCGGGATAAGCCGGACGCCGAGCGAGCCGAGCTGGGTTCCGCGGCGGCGGGGCAGGGAACGCGGCCCCGCAGCCCCGCGCTGGCGAGGCGCGGGGGAGTTTGCGGTACGCGGGGGGCGGGCCGGGCTCGGAAGCGGGTGTTCGAACCCGCCGGGGAGAAGCTGGGGTCAGCATGAGGTCAGCAAGTGTCTCGATCTCCCTCCCTGGCCTTGATTGACACCCCGGCGCTAAGCCACAACCAGGGGCCCTCGGCTCGCCAAGGTGGCAGGGACCCACTGGGCCGCGTGCCTGGCAGGCCGGATCCCCGCCACGCGTGGGGTTTAGGCTGGGGCAGCAGCTTGCGAGGGTCGTTTTGCACCAGAGGGGACTCAGGCTGGGGCCCCCCTCTTCCAGAGCAAGAGAGAAGCCACCGCAGCCAAACCCTGCTCTCCCGGAGGACCCCTGGGTGCCTGGCCCCAACTCCGGTGGCGAGCCTGGGCCTTCCCTCTGTAAGATGTTCGGGCTGGGCAGGGCTCCACCATTTTGCAGCCTTCCCCACTGCGGGAACAAAATGGTGGCAGAAGCATAAAGTAGGCAAATAGCTGCATAATAATATTTAATAAATTGCCCCCCCCTCCCAGCCCCCGCAGCCCTTCCATATCGTCCTCCCTCTTTTTGCCCGCACGGTATTTCTTCCCCAAAGGAAAAGAGACCAACCACCGCCAGGCCAAAGCAGCAGCTGCTCAGACAATCAATATGGCCAGGTAAAAAAAATTAAAATCCCCCAAACATTTGATGAGAAACGCCCCGTGTCCCTTAACAATCCAGCACCGGGCACATACACTGTCCGAGACACGTACATTCCCTGGGAGCTGCCCTGGGCAATTGGCGAGGGGCTGGCGTTAAGAGGCTCTGTATTTACCGCAGTGGTGGCATGAGTAGCATGGGATGGGCCATTGCCCCGGGAACGGCTCCGTTTTCATTTAGTGCTGGAGTAGATATTTTTCTCAGGCCAGGAATAACTTGATGTGTAACTTGGGGGTAAAGGGGGCGCACTGAATCGTGTGGCTTTTACATATTGTCCTTTGGAAGGATTTGAATTTATTTTAATGCACCTAACCCCTCCCCCCCGAAAAAAAACCAAAATAAAAACAAACAAAAAAACCCCAAAAAACAAAACCAAACCCCGTGACTTTATTCCACCCATTATTTAAAATTAATATTAATTTCCTTGACAAAAGACATGGCAACTCATCGGAAAGACTATTGTTTGAACAAGTTTTCTGTGGTTATCTCAGGAGCGTTGCGGAATGGGGAGATCCCGTTTAAAACCCCGTGGCGTGACACCGTTTGAACAAAGACAAGGGCGCATGGTCCCAATTTTTCGGATCACCGGGATTTTTGCTTTGAAAATAGAACGGCGAAGGGGAATCCGAAACAGATCCCTTCTCCGAAGATCCGCAGCCGCATGAAATGTACATGGTACTCAGTGTCCTGTGCAGGAAATGTTCCACATGTCTGTGTAACTCCCATGTAAACGAGTTTTGAGCTGCCTTCCCGTTTGGATTTTAACATGTAATTTATCTGAGATCAGTTTGCTTAACAACAGCGGATTCCCCCCCGAAGCCACAGGGCCCATCCTTTATAAACCCACGTCACTTTTCGGGGGGATAAGCTGCCAACAGCACACCGCGGTGACTTGAGGGGACTGACAGGTTGTCTTACAAACAAGCTACAGTGCATCGCTGCTCACAGATAGGAAAACGTCAGATCGTATTTTTTTCCCTTTAAAAAAATTCTCAGTCCCCACAGGAGTCTCTCCATTTCTTCGTTTAAAAATTGCAGTGTTCAGAGCTCGCAGCTTTCATTAAAAAACCCAGCAAGTAAAGAACTTGCGGGCGCCAGGTTGTCCGTAGGAAGCGGTTCAGGCAGGGGCTGGTTTTGCTGCTAAACCGGAGGAAAATGGGGAACGAATCGCCCTCAAACGTGTCCAGGTCTGAATGTAGAGCCCGGAGCTAGCAGCATTCCGCCGGCCCCTACAAAGCGGCCGGAGCGAATCCGCTTTGCCGAGGTTCCTAAACGGCACCAAAGCCGCGTGTGATTGATGTCAGAAGGGTCAGAGAGCAGCGCCGATGTAGCCGCGTTTCGAGAAAGAAACGGTTCCCCCCCTCGTCTAGGAAGGTGTTTGGCTTGGGGCTCTGCAGAAGAAATGTGTGTTGGAAAACAGGGCTCTTTGTTTTCCCTCTGAGTGCACCTCAAGCCAGTAATAAAAAAAGAAAGAAAAGAAGGAAAAAATCAGGCCAACAGAGGCGGGTTTTTGCTTTGGTTTGACCAGATCGCGTTTACGTGGCACTCTGTACAAGAACAGGTGCGATAAACCGCGGGGGAAGGTGGGTTACATTAGATGCAACATAGGAAATACGCTTCCGGAAAAGAGTCGTTACTTGCACGAATGCATAGTGTGTGTTTCTGTACCTAGAACATGGCTGGGTTTTGCTGAGCATGCAGACACACCGGGTGTATTTTGGTGTGTGCGTATTAATATCTGCATCGTTATAGACATAGCAACACGCGGCTGCATTTATGGCCACGTCTAGACACATGTCCGCAGAGTGTGGGTAAGGCACAGATTATTCAAACAGCACCCGAAGAGCCAACGAAACAGAAGAACCCTTTGCGCGTTCGCTTCGGAAGGCGGCGCGCAATTTGAATATTGCCCTTTTGAAATTCGTCTCGGATCTACAACCTTAAAGGTGCAGCCGGGGAGTCCCGCAAAGCGGCGGGGTTTTCCCTCCGCTACCCCATCGCCGAGAAGGGAAGTGTCGTCAGCTGTTGCTGAGATCTGACCGGGCGTGAAACAAGCAAGGGAGGCCCGGTCCTAGCCGCTGCGGGAGGAACTGGTCAGGTTTCAACCCTCTTGTTGGTTCTCCGTTGTGGTGTGGACTCATTAGCACGATCCGCCTTCAGGGAAGTTGGAAGGTGCCTGGTGGTTTTGAAAGAAAATGTGCTTAAACGTAGAAATGGGGCCGGGGCACTCTGAGAGCCTTCGCCCCCCTCCCCGACACAGCTGTCCCGGGTGTTCCGTGCGCTCCTCGCGGAAGGGCTGAGAAGATGCCCAGTTCTAGCACGAATGGGGGGTGAGACCCAGCAGCCGGGACAATGGGCGCCCTGTCTGCAGTTAAAGGAGCCGCGCGCTATTTCGGGTCGTTAAAGAAACAGCTACTTTTGGGGGTGCGGGCTGGGGAAGCGGGACCGTGCACCCGCAGACTCGATACTTCTGGGCTGGAGCCAGGGGGGGGGTCAGCGGGAGAGAGGAGGCTGAGCTCCGTGCCTGGGTGTATTTGTGTATAGACACGCGTGGGAGGGGGGCGACTGTGGGTACCTAAAGAGGCGCCGAGGTCTTTACGAGCGATCATTCCCCCCCACTGCCTCCTCCACCCCAGACACACCCTCACCTCTCCCCTCCTCCTGCGGGAGAGTCCGAGCAGTGCTTGGTGTATCAGGGAAAGAGGCATTTCACAAAGCAAGCAACCAACCGAAAGAAACCCCACTAGAAACAATCAACAAACGAACACCCCGTTAATATATTTGACAGGTTAGACATGAGAAGCTCGGAGGTTTACAACATCCCCATCAGGGACCTGACATCCTGATCTACCGGTAGTGGTAGATCTAGCCCGTATTGCTCTGTCCCTAGGAGAGGGATCAGCTCTTTCAGCACATTAGTTATACAGGTGAGGAAAGGCGGGGGAAAAATTCGGCCTGATTTTCCCAAAGTCTGCCCCTGCTGGTGTCTGTATTGCAGTAAAGGGTTATATATCGACATGATGCAATATACATTTATGTTTCAGGGTATGTCTACACTACGGGATTAATCCAAATTTAGATAATTCGAATTTGGGAAACAGGTTGTATAAATTCGATTGTGCTGTATCTACTAACCACACTAAGCACATTAATTCGGTTTTTAACCACATTAATTCGGTGGTGTGCGGCCACACTACCCCATTTATTTTAACCACATTAATTCGGTGGTGTGCGGCCACACTAACACTAATTCGAATTAACAAAATCGATTTTGGCGCTACTCCGCTCGTCGAGGTGGAGTACAGAAATCGATTTAAAGCACCCTTTAATTCGAACTAAATGGCTCTGTAGTGTGGACGGGTGAAGGGTTAATTCGAATTAACGCTGCTAAATCCGAATTAATCCCGTAGTGTAGACCAGGCCTCAGATACAGTATATATCTTACCTATTCATAATGCATACACTATAACACACACACACACAAAGTGTGTGTATGTTTGTGCATGAGTTTATACATATATATCTACAGTACACATACATATATAAACTCTGACCCTGAGTTTATTTGCTTGTAAGAGCTAGAAATGTGTGGGATGGAACCCAGGGTTGTGAGGGGCCATTTAGGGAACTGGGGTAAAAAACTGTCTGGGGGTTGGTCCTGCTTTAAGCAGCAGGTTGGACTAGATGACCTCCTGAGGTCTCTTCCAACCCTGAGATTCTATGATATAAATATGTATATATCTATATATCTTATACATAGGTGTATATACCACATAAATATATGTGCAATGTTGTTGTAGCCGTGTTGGTCCCAGGATATTAGGGAGACAAGATGGGTGATGTATTATCTTTGCAGTGGTTCTCAACCAGGGGTATGTGTGCCCCTGGGGGTACCCAGAGCTCTTCCAGGGGGTACATCAACTCAACTAGATATTTGCCTAGTTTTACAACAGGCTACAGAAAAAGCACCAGCGAAGTCAGAACAAACTACAATTTCATACAATGTCTTGTTTATACTGCCCTATTTACTATACACTGAAATGTAAGTACAATATTTATATTCCAATTGATTTATTTTATAATTATATGGTAAAAATGAGAAATCAGCAAGTTTTCAGTAATGGTGTGCTGTGACACATTGTTATTTTTATGTCTGATTTTGTAAGTAAGTCATTTTTAAAGGACGTGAAACTTGGGGTACATAAGACAAATCAGCGTCCTGAATGGGGTACAGTTGTCTGGAAAGGTTGAGAGCCGCTGGTTTATTGGACCAACTCCTGTTGGTGAGAAAGCCATGCTTTCGAGCTTACACAGAGCTCTTCTTCAAGACCTCAGTTGTCTCACCAACAGAAGTTGGTCCAATAAAAGATATTATCTCCCCCACCTTGTCTCTCTGATATATATATGTAGACACTGGGGAAGGGGCCGTGTCTCCACAGGAGACCTGGGAGAGGTCTTCATATATACACACACACACACAATGAGTGTGTGTTACCTATATCTGTGTATGTGTGCTGTAAACTGTATCTACTAAACACAAATAGTGTGGCATACAGTGTGTGTGTAGGGAATTTTTGCAGGTGCAGCTGGAAAGGATCCGCCAATTTCTCCATTTGATTTCCCCCCATAACAGTATTTTCCCCCTCCTCACTGTTTCAGGTGTTAGATCAGTGTTTCCCAACGACCAGCACCGGTCCCTGAGATCTCCCTGACACAGTTTAGGAAGGCAGCAAGCCGGTCCCCGGTATCAAAAAGGGTGAGAAACGTTGTGTTAGAGCCATCTCAGCAGCCAAGGGCTGTGGGGCCGGGAGAAGATTCTGGAGACAGCTAGAGTTACCACTAAAACCTCTTTCCCCATGGGCGATCGGTTTAAAAGCTGGTCATCAGGGTCTGATACAGCTCCTGCTCCACTGGGCTGGGGGCCAGGAAGAGGTGGACCGGTGGCTCCTCAAAGCCTATCTGCACAGGCCCGGCCCGGCCCGTTTGTAACCTGTCAGCCAGTCTCAACCCCTCCCACCCTATTGTAGTAAAATGGTCACCCAGGGGTTAACTGGGTTACTCAGAAGAGTATTATGGGCTGGAGCTATGCTCCACCCCCTCTCTTAGTTACATCCTGTTTAGTTGGCCGGTGCCCCTCCCCCCTCTGGTACATAGCTGGAGACAGCATCACCATCCCAGCCTGCAGTGCTGTAAGTGGAGTGTGGGTTTTTGCGCACTCAGGGGCCCCTTTGTAACACTGGCCACGACGAGGATGGGCTCCGCGTGGGAATGGCAGCTGTCGGGGAAATGAGGGTTTAATGCAGAAACCGAGGACTCGCCGCCATGTATTGAAAGCCTGGGCCGCTCGTTTCTGGCAAGTTAGAGGACAGTCAAGGACCCACGGCGAGGGTGGCCAGAGAGCAAGTGTGAAACATCGGGACACATTTTCCCCCCGGGGTGGCGGTGGCGGTAAGGGTAGCGGATATAAGAAAAGGCCCCTCAGAGCTGCACGTCTGGTCACCCGACCCACCGAAGACAATTGGGTCCATGGTCTGTGGCAGTAACACCTGCTCCCCTGGAAGGAGTTCGTTACAGCCTCAGTCGCCCCGAGAGAAGAGTTTAGATTTGCCAAAATCGTTGACAGAGCCCTGCCCCCCCTCGATGGCCACTTCACTGCGCCCATCACAGCTCCCCCATAACCAGCCTCAAGAGCCCCATTCCTAGGCGACCCGCGCTTGCCTCAGCCCCACTCCACTTCCAAGCCTGCCTGCCCAGCTCTCTTCCTTCCACATTCCCATGGCCCACCTCCATGCCCGGCCTCATCACACTCCTCTCCCTGGCTGCCCCCTTCCTCTGCCCTCCCTTGCTGGCTTTGCAAATCTCCTCCCCTCCTGGCCCAGCCAGAACGAGCAAGTGAGCGTTCAAAGGCCAGGGCTCAGGGCTGAGCCCATAACTGATGGGAGCAAAGGGGGATGAAACCAGAGCCTGATCTCCGGGCTCATCATAATGAATAATAGTACATTTGCAGGAGATTCAGAGATGCTTTTTACTGTTATATTGAAAGACCCGCATGCAGCTCCCTACCCCATGTACGCTCTGTCTGCCAAGCCCCAGCCGTGCTCCTCCCCCAGCTCCCGTTTGCCCTAGCATCTGTTACCCAGTACGGCCCAGTTGGTCAGTCACGGAGTGCTGCAAAGGTGGCCTTTGCTCTCCCCTCACCCGAGTCCGGCTCTGTGCCCTGTCGGTGTCCCAGGCTGCCCCGAGTTACATCGAGAAAGGAGCCAACATGGCATCCAGGCAGGGCCGGCTCCAGGGTTTTTGCCGCCCAAGCAGCAAAAAGAAGAGGAAGGAAAAAAAAAAAAATCCGCGATCACGATCCGCTCTACCGCCACCGCTTCAGTCTTCGGCGGCAATTCGGCGGCTGGTCCTTTGCGCCAAGAGGGAGCGAGGGACCCGCTGCCAAAGACCCGGACCTGCCGCCCCTCTCGGTTGGCCGCCCCAAGCACCTGCTTGCTGCGCTGGTGCCTGGAGCCGGCCCTGCATCCAGGGAGATGCAGAAGGCCCTGGCCACCCCTTCTGGGTCAGCAGGAAGGAGGGAGATGGTAGAGAAGCTACTTTGACATCCCGACACTGTCAGAGGATTTAGTCCCCTGCACCGTGGGGATCTCCCAAAGGCCGACGGCACAAAGCCCAGGCCCAGACTCCACCAGCCGTGTGACACAAGCAGCGGAGAAACCGGGCCTGGTTTGTGTGTGCTTGTGCTAGACGGCAAACGTGCTGGGGGAGGGGCCGTGTCGCCACAGGAGACCTGGGAGAGATCTTCCTAAGGAGTTCCGTATTCGGGGACCTGAGCCTCTTTCACAGCTGTCCCCTAGCACCTTGGGAATTTTTTTATGTTACAATTTGTTTTTTTGTTCACCAGGTAATTTCGGGGACTAATTCTTGGGCTGCAGGTCACGTGAGAGCAGCTTATCAGTAAGCACTCAATGATTCAGAGCTTAAAATTGGAGCTTGAGTTGCTTAGATTTGATCAGTCACATAGATCTCTAGATCTCTCTCCCCCATCCACAGATCTCTCTCTCTCTTTCTCTCTCTCTCTTTAATTTACAGTTCCCCTCTCCCCACCTCCATGCGCTAGGTGCTTCAGAGAGCAAATTCTTAGCTTGATCTTAGAGGCAAGTCCCCTCTTTCTGTTTCTCTCTCTGGTATTTGGGGGCCTCCAAGGTATCTGGATTCCAAGTCACGTATTGTTCCTGCTTCCTGGTTGGATGAGTGTAGTTTTAGAGCTAGGTTTCTAGCATGAACATTCATGATCTCAAGTTTAAATTTTCCCGTCTATTGATTTTTGTTGGTGTTTGCTTAGCATTGGCCAGTCTCTTACCAGGAAATGCATTCAGTCGAATATGTGCGGAAAGCAAACACGGAAGGAGTGAACATGGGCCCAGTGCCCTTTACGATTTGAGGGAATATTTTCAGCAAATTTGTCTGGATATTTTCCACTCTCCCCTCCTTATAAGTCTTTCCAGCGCCATGCACTTTTTTTGGCACCCTGTAAATAATGAACATATAATCCAATGAGACTGGAGCTTTGTGCTTTCCCCATCAATCCATGGAAAAGGGAAATTGACTAGGACATTTACCCCTAGCTGCTGAGGGCTTTACTGTTGTATCACAATTTTGGAGCTGATCGCAGATACCTCTTGGGGGGAAATTTCCCCCTGTACAGAGGACCAGTGCAAGGGATATGCATCACTTATGTCCCACATAAGCCATTACGTGCGTTGTACGTGTTACACACCAGGGAATTTCACCTTTTGTGGTTTTTTTTTGTAAGGACGACTTTCGCTAACATTGGCCCTGGCCTCACAAACCTGTCATGCTGAGAACTTCCACGGACTCTGCACATGGAAGGTTACAAGATCACCCAGGTTTTTAAGTATCAGGGGCAGCCATGTTAGTTTGTATCCACAAAAACAATGAGGAATCCGGTGGAACCTTAAAGACTATCAGATTTATTTGGGCATAAGCTTTCGTAGGTAAAAAACCACTTCTTCCGTTGCATCTGAAGAAGTGTTTTTTTACCCATGAAAGCTTATGCCCAAATAAATCTGTTACCCTTTAAGATGCCACTGGACTCCTCGTTGTTTTTCCAGGTTTTTAAGTGAGATCTATTTTACCTTGTTGCTCATCTCCCACTCCTCCGTGCCCAGAGGGCTGGGATCTGCCTAGCTCCCATTTAGTACCACATGGGACGGGCAGGGTGGTTACAAATCCCTGACACCTGTTCACCATCCCGCAGGTTGAGAGCCCGTGATATAGAATTCCAGACATGGTGTGGTCCTGCTAAACAAGGGAAGCAACGTTGGAAACCGAGCTGGGTAGAAGCCGGCGTGTCAGAATCTATAGTTTATAGCTGTTCTCTAATAAATGTGTACTATATAAGACTATGTCTTATTCCCTATGTCATGACACGGTGTCTGAAGCTAAACCCATGAGAAGGTGCCAACCGCAGTGGTGGAGTCCGTGATACAGACATGAGTAACGGCCATTGCTCACTCCTGACCTGGGTTAGGTCTCTCCTGTGACCTAAACTCACCTCAGGCCCAATCCAGCAAGGTGCTGGCTGCTTTCCCCTCCCATTGCCTTCAGTGGCACTGCAGGTACATCCTAACAGGTGCACGACATCTTGGAGAGCCAGGCCGCAGAGAGGCAGCTAGGAGAACAGACCCCACAACTAGGGCCGGTGGGCATTTTTTTGGTAGAACATGTTTTCAATGCAAAATGGCTTTTGGACAAAAATGAACATTTGTGCGGAAAATTTTTGTTTCAGACAAAATGTTTCAGTTTTCCTGTGAGAAGTAGAAACCAAAAACGAAATGCTTTTGGTCTTAAAAAGAAAAGCAGCTTGTTTGAAATATTTTCTTTGTTTCGTAAACACATTTCTGGTTTCAAAAATCACACCTTTTTTGACCAAGAACACTTTTAAAAAGATGAACATTTTTCTGCTTCCAGCTTAAGTTTTTCATCCAAAAATCAAATAATCTTAATGGGAAATTCTGACACCCCCCCACCCCAGATTTGTAGATTATAAAGCCAGAAGGGATCGCTAGATTAGCCTCCTGTATAAAAGGCCAGAGAATTTCACCCACTTATCTTTGCATTGAGCCCAGTGACGTGTTTGGCTGAAGCATCTTCCAGAAAGGCAACTGGGCTGGATTTAAAAGCATTTATTTTTTTCAAGTCCCCGCACAAAAATAATTGGTGTTTTTGGAATAGCTCAGAAGGGACCAGACCCATCTCCTTAGCTCTGCCGGTTGGGGTTTTGGGGACTGGGTTTTTAAGGGCTGAGTCTCTGGGCAGGATGCTCCGGAACTCTTGCGATGCACAGCCTGAGAACGGGAGCCTTCTCTTCACGCTGCTCTCCTTGTGCTGACTTACAGATGCCAAAGGGACCATCCGGGAGATTGTTCTCCCCAAAGGGCTGGATCTGGACCGGCCCAAGAGGACCCGAACCTCTTTCACAGCCGAGCAGTTGTACAGGCTGGAGCTGGAATTTCAGCGGTGTCAGTATGTCGTCGGCAGGGAGAGGACGGAGCTAGCGAGGCAACTCAACCTATCAGAGACACAGGTAAGAAGCAAGGGGTCTGGTGGCTATTCCTGTCCCCTTTGCATGGGGGGCAAGCTCCCAGGGGACCACGCAGGATGTCCCTCTGCACCCTGCAGCACAGCTCTCTAGCAGCTCCTAATCCTGGGGTGTTAGGGCTACCGCCGGTTTGCTCCATGGCCTGGCTGTGTTGGTGTACAAAAAAATTCTTGCCCCACTGCCGGTCTGCAGTGTCGAGGCTGGCTGCTCGGGCTGGATGCTGAGACGGGGATCATGCACTGACTCCTCCCTATGGTAGTTCCCCAATAGAAAGGAGTGTAAATCATCCAATTAATCAGCAGCCCTCGCTTGCCTGCTTCCCGCCACGGACGGACTCTGGTGACGAGGTCCTTGGGAGTGTGGGTTGATGCACACTGAGCGGGGTCACCAGCGACGGTGAGGCATATATGCAGCTGTCTCAATCAATTTCCCTTTATTGGGTACCAACCCCCCACCAGCTTTATCACCACAGTTTGAATCCAGGACAGTCGCAATCAAGAGTACAGGCTTCTGCCACTCGAGCTAAAGGAGCAACTCCATTACCTATTTAGTAGTAGTAGGTTATCATACGCTGTGTGGACTAGCCTCAAGAAGAGGACATGACATGGTTAATCAGTGTTAACTTTCCGGGGAAGCTCATCCTAAGAGTTTGAGGTTCCCAAAAGGAACTGAACCATTTTGGGAGGAGAAGAAATACTGCTGAGAATCTGACAGGTACCCATCATGCACCTGTGAGTTCTAAAGCCATTCCCAGAGAAAACCTTGAAGGTAAAGTTAAAAGTCCATACTAGTAACGGAAAAGTAAGACTCATTGTAAGGATGCTATTGTTACCAAACATGCCCATTGACAGGCTATAAAATTCATAGCTAAGGTTAAGCTTACAAGAAACTCAGACTTTTGAAAGTAGGGAAAGTCTCAGCTATGATCCCCAAACAACCTTAACTCTGCCCCCTTGACAATACCAGCCTCCAGTCTTCCCTGCCTTGTTCTGTCCATTGCAACCCTGTAAGAGGTGTTATTTCTGCAAGCAAAGACTTTCTCTAAGGACTTTAGAAAGCCTCTGATCTACCATATGGCTCTGGGCAACTAATATCTGGAGAGGGCAGTGTACTTATGTAGCTGGCAGGTGATGGACTGAAGGGGTGTATCCCAGAACGTTGGTTTTATGCCTGATTTCATCGATACACATCTCTGATAGCAAGTGCAATGCTTCATCATGATGCTAAACTTCACCTTTTTCATGTGCATGCTAAGATAATATGATCTGTGCCTGGGAAGTGTATATATGGAGACTCTTTATCTCTCTGTCTAATGGCACTTGGAGAACGTACACATCTCTGATAGCAAGTGCCATTAAACTGGGAGGAGTGGTAGATATGCTGGAGGGTAGGGACAGGATACAGAGGGACCTAGACAAATTAGAGGATTGGGCCAAAAGAAACCTGATGAGGTTCAACAAGGACAAGTGCAGAGTCCTGCACTTAGGACGGAAGAATCCCATGCACTGCTACAGACTAGGGACCGAATGGCTAGGAAGCAGTTCTGCAGAAAAGGACCTAGGGGTTACAGTGGACGAGAAGCTGGATATGAGTCAACAGTGTGCCCTTGTTGCCAAGAAGGCTAACGGCATTCTGGGCTGTATAAGTAGGGGCATTGCCAGCAGATCGAGGGACGTGATTGTTCCCCTTTATTCGACATTGGTGAGGCCTCATCTGGAGTACTGGGTCCAGTTTTGGGCCCCACACTACAAGAAGGATGTGGAAAAATTGGAAAGAGTCCAGCGGAGGGCAACAAAAATGATTAGGGGTCTGGAGCACATGACTTATGAGGAGAGGCTGAGGGAACTGGGATTGTTTAGTCTCCAGAAGAGAAGAATGAGGGGGGATTTGATAGCTGCTTTCAACTCCCTGAAAGGGTGTTCCAAAGGGGATGGATCTAGACTGTTCTCAGTGGTACCTGATGACAGAACAAGGAGTAATGGTCTCAAGTTGCAGTTGGGGAGGTTTAGGATGGATATTAGGAAAAACTTTTTCACTAGGAGGGTGGTGAAGCACTGGAATGGGTTCCCTAGGGAGATGGTGGAATCTCCTTCCTTAGAGATTTTTAAGGTCAGGCTTGACAAAGCCCTGCCTGGGATGATTTAGTTGGGGATTGGTCCTGCTTTGAGCAGGGGGTTGGACTAGATACCTCCTGAGGTCCCTTCAAACCCTGATATTCTATGATTCTATGATTCTATGAACTGCCTGACACACAGTCATGAGGTTTGATCCTGAAAGTTGCTGAGTGCCTTGCTTAGGTCAGCCTGCGGGATAAGGCCTCACAGGAGCTGAGGGGAACGATTGCCTTCAGCGGGCTGTTTGTGTGATCATGGGTTTGTAGGGTAGGTTTGTATCCGTGGAATACTTAGGGGCAAAAAAGAGACCAGAACGAGCACAACCGTGGTGCGGTTAAGGACAAAGTGTTCTAGCCTGCATGGTCACTGACACGAGTGTTTGCTGTGGATGGGGAAAGTACAATCGTAGAACTGACAAAAAATGTCTGTCCAAAACATTTTTTTGGACAGAAAATGGCATTGGTGTCGAAACAGGCCAAAACTGAGAGGAGATGGTGAGCATTTTCATTGGGATTTTTCAGGTTTTTGTGAAAAAAAATCTGGAAAAAATGTTGCCGTTTCTGGCAACTGAAAACCGAAAAGTTGTGATTCAGACCTTCTGCGTGTATGAGGAAGGTTCTGTTTCTCCATGTGTCCAACCCAAAGCCATTGAAGTTAGTGGAAAGATGCTCATCCACTTTGACGGGAGTAGATGCTGTCGCGGTGTGTCTATTAGAGCTGGCAGAAACGGGATTTTCCATTCCCTGGGAAATGTTGCATTTCCATATTTTTTTTCCATTCCGAAATGGACCCAAATGAAAAAATGACAAAATTTCACATGAAACAAAATCACGCCCTCCCCCCCCCCCCCGAGATTTGTTTTGGGTTCATTAAAATGTTTTGTTCTGCTTAAATGGTAACATTTTGTTCCAATTTTGACCTTTTTTATACTTAAAAAATGGCAAAAAACGAATTTCATTCCAAAAAGTCGTTTCAAAACAAAAATCAAACCATTCCAGTCCGCAGACGTCGAAATGGACCATTTCGGCATTATGAAACTGCTGTGTTCGGGCGGGGTTTTGGAAACACAATTCAGCTGAAATGGACACTTTTTAAAAAATGTTCAAATTTCGATGGAAACCTCATTCTCCACTGAAAAACCCGTGAGATGAATATTTTCCGACCAGTTCTAGGGTCAGGGGGTCAATCTCCTTCTAAGGAACAATCTGAATTCCATGCTTGAGCATAGCCCAGAGGCCGGGGGATAAGTTGAGGGTGATATATTCCCCCCAGTGCCCCGAGGAATGCCCGTCGGCATCGGTAGAAGGCTTGCGTCGAGCTCAAGGGGAGGCCGCGGCTTTTATGTAGTAACTAAATGTCTAGTTATTTATTAATTGTTCTGTGCCTCATTATTGCATTCATCACTCAGTGAAAAAATCTCCCCGTCTTCAAGCCATGGCTATCTCTGCTCGTTACCCTTCTTTCTCTACCCTCTCTCTCTGCATCGCTCCATCGGCTCGGTTTTTCGACTCCTTTTCGCTGCATTTCCTTCCCTTTGGCCATTCCCAGGTCCCAGCCCCTTGGGCTTCACTTCCCCATCTAAGCCAAGAAAAATGATCCGTGATTAAATGGGGAATGTTGACAGTGAGGGATCATCGCTGGGTTTTAAAGCTGAGCCTCCAATCAGATAATAGGGGACAGTGGTGCTCACCCCTAGGGGCCCCGGCCAAGATCAGGACCCCACTGTGCTCAGCCCTCCACCAGTGCACAGGAAGAGAGAGTCTTTGCCCCCAAAGGGCATCAAATCAGTAGGAGATGGAGAGAAACAGAGGGGAAGTGAGCAGCTGAAGGTCACACAGTAGAACAGCTGTGACTAGAACCCAGGTCACCTGACTACTTTATCCACTAGGCCAAGCTGCCTCCCTAAACGCTTCAGCGTATTTCTTTGCTGAGTACTCGTCCGTTTGATCCAGGACCAAATTTCACTAGAGGAAAATGAAATGTACTCGCCCTCACCCAGGAAATGGTGCAATCCGAACACCAGTCCCGGGGCAAGAAGGGACGTGGGAATTTATTTTGGTCTCTTCCTTTCCGGTGGCAATTCACCTGTTCTTTCCAGCAAACGCAACTGCTTCCCCTGCCTTCTGCTCTTTCACGAGCTGTTCTGGACGGGAGCCACAACTGTCTGGCTATTTTACTAATCCATGGGAATGACTTTTTATTTTAAGCCAGTTTCATCAGCAGTGAGAATTGTTTCATACCGCTCCAGATGCAACAGGCTGGATTTAATCTATCAGAGCGAGGGCCAGATTCTAAATTACACCTGGGTCAATCCCAAGGGACTCCGTTGAGTCTCTCCAGACTTACACCAGTGTAAATGAGGGTAGTATTTGGCCCTGTATCCCTGGCAGCAGAGCAGGACTTTCCCTAGGCAACATACTCTCAGAGATTAGATGCACATGACCCCTGTTTAGCACCATTGCGAGATGGGAAATGTGATACCATTGCGAAGACGTGGAGGCGGAGATGTCACAGAGGTTTGTTTGAGGGCGAATAATTCCACAAATCCTCAGGCACCAGAGAGGCAAGAAAGCAGCGGAGTGGTTAGCTACTGGGGCTCTATGGCCCATGAGTTCAATCAGAACCTGGTCTGGTGCCCATGGCTGGGCGCTTATTCCCTGCGTGAAATGAGGTGCTGGGTCTCCCGTGCATGCCACATGCAAACTATTCGGTCCGTGTGATGCACTGTCTGGCATCTGTTATTAGACGCGTCTATCTCAAGCTCTGGGCATCCAGTCCAAACTCATCATGAACGATGATGAGAAGAAATCTTGCCAAGCAGCGGCACTGGCTCCCACAGTCACCTAGATTCATAGGCCCCAAGGCTGCTGCTATCCTGCGGTCCCATTGGGTGCTTGGGGAGCAGTGCAAATGCCTCGTCCCTCCTCTGCAGATGTCTTGGGGTGCACAGGATTTCCCTGTAGATCTTGGGCATTCCTTCCAGTCGGATGGGTCTGCTCCCCAATCTCATCCTCATCAGGGCCTGCCCCACCCTGCCTCACCCAGCTGGGATAACATGCTGGGTGCACCTGGAGTGGAGACTCTTGGGAGATTCCTGGCTGCTCCTTGAGTTTTTTCCATATAGGAGTCAATCTGAATCTTAGAGCACAAAGAAACGGTGCTCTTATGAGTACTCCTGACTCATCTGAGCAATCCCACGTTGGCATGAGCCAGAAGTACTCGCCAGGGTAAGGAACAGAGGGCGGGCCCCAGAAAACCTCTATGTGATTCAAAGCGTCTCTGTCAAGGCCGCTACTCCAGAAACAGACGCAAGGGGTCTATTTATAGCATCACAATTAAGATGCCGCCATTAAAAATTAATCTCACATCTAGTCATTAACAATTCACAATCTCCACCAAGAGAGATGATCAGACGCTGGCCTGCAACCGCGCTCGGTCCCCTCCCGTCGCACAAAGAACCCACGACAATACACACGAGAGCTACAATGTGCAAAGGGCAGCAAAACATCAGGAGAGTATGATTGTCTGGGGTCGGCGCAGGAGCCTAAGGAACTGGGTCGGAGGTTTTCAAAGGCACCCAGGGGAGTTAAGTGCCCAACTCCCATTGGCTTACAGTGGGGACTGGGTACCTCATTGCTCCTTGTGTCCTTGGAAACCTCCCTGTTATCTCCCAGTGGGAGTGGGGAGCTGAGTACCCACACACGGCATTGACTACCCCAGCCTAGTGGAACAGAGGAAAGTGACAGAGCAGGCTGCTGTAGCTAAACAGCCTTTAGTCGTCTGTCTGTCTGTCGTCATAAATATGTGCTCATCTTACCGTGCTGCCCCTAGGCTCCTAGCAGGAGTGCGGCCCCCTTGTGCTGGGTGTTGTACAAACACATGGGACGACCCAAAGAACATACGCCCAGATCCTCATGGGGTTTAGGTGCCAAACTGCCTTTGAAATCAATGGGAGTCAGGGGCCTAAATCTCTTCGAGGATCCGGGCCTTAAAGGCTAATTCTAAACAAGATGCAAAATGAGTGACAAACATTAGGGAGAACGCATGAGGGTGATGAAAAGACGGTCATGTCGTTACGCAGGGAGCTAACGTTGCGTGGTTCTTGATGGTACAGAAAGGATCTATCCAGTTATCTGACTTGCCGGTCCGTCTGTCCTCCACAAAGGTAGAAACACTTAGATGAGAAGTGTTGCATTTAATAAATCTCCAATAGGAACTTTCTTCCCTTCTTGGCTCTAGCAGGGTGTCATTTTAAACCATTGCAATGCTATGGTTATAGCCATATTTACAATTACCTGATGGGCAGTTGCTGAATTGAGCCAATCAACAAGCCCATGTGTTTTGCTTGGATTGATTAACTCTATAGATGGGCTTGTAGCACAAGCCTCATGTTCGGGTTTGGCTTTCGAATACCACCAAATTGTGGGGTGCGCAGATCAGGGGTTTGGGTTCTCTCTAAAAACAGAACCTCTTTTTAAAAGAAATCTCCGAGCTGTGTAGCATCTCTATGGGAAGATGCAGGTGAGGAACCAAATGGGTTTTTAAGGACAGGAACAATAATAAGCTAAGGCCAAAGTGTCGGTACAATTCTCTTAACCACGTCATTTCTGCAGAAGAATCCAGCTGAAAATATGATAACACAGAGCCCGATTCTGATCTCATTGGCACTTGCAAACGAATTTTAGTTCTGCTGTTTCCCTTTGAAGTCTGTTTCTGACGTTTTTTTGTTCAATGATAGTGACCCCTCTGCCATGTACATTGGCCAAACCGGACAGTCCCTCCGCAAAAGAATAAATGGACACAAATCGGACATCAGGATTGGTAACATACAAAAGCCAGTAAGTGAACACTTCAATCTCCCTGGTCATTCTATTACAGATTTAAAAGTCACTATCATTGAACAAAAAAACTTCAGAAACAGACTTCAAAGAGAAACAGCAGAACTAAAATTCATTTGCAAATTTAACACCATTAATCTGGGCTTGAATAGGGACTGGCAGTGGCTGGCTCATTACAGAAGCAGCTTTTCCTCTCCTGGAACTGACACCTCCTCATCCATTATTGGGCGTGGACTACATCCACCCTGATTGAATTGGCCCTGTCAACACTGGTTCTCCACTTGCGAAGTAACTCCCTGCTCTCCATGTGTCAGTATATAATGCCTGCATCTGTAACTTTCACTCTGTGCATCCGAAGAAGTGAGGTTTCACCCACGAAAGCTTATGCCCAAATAAATCTGTTAGTCTTTAAGGTGCCACCAGACTCCTTGTTGTCTTTGTAGAGTTACTAGGAATCTGGAAATCTCTTCTGGGGCCCAATCCTGCAAGGTGCTGAGCATCTTCGGTTCCCAATGGGTGCTGAAGGCCCCCAGCACCTCAAGGACCCAGCCCCCCAGTTTGTACGTCCAGCAGAACCTCAGAGTTACAAACCCCTCGGGAATGGAGCTTGTTTGTGACGCTGAGCAAAAGGTTCTGGTTCTTTCAAAAGTTCACAACTGAACATTGACTTAACACAGCTTTGAAACCTTACTGTGCAGAAGAAAAACGCTGCTTTTAACCATCTGAATTTAAATGAAACAAGGAGAGAAACAATTTCCTTATCTTGTCAAATCTTTGTTTTTAACTTTCCCTTTATTTTTTTTAGTAGTTTACTCTTAACACAGTACTGTACCGTATTTGCTTTTTGTGTGTGTGTGTCTCTCTCTGCTGCTGTCTGATTGTGTACGTCCAGTTCCAAATGAGGTGTGTGGTTGACCGGTCAGTTTGTAACTCTGATGTTCGTAACTCAGAGGTTCTACTGTAATTCTTTTATTCTTCCTAAAGCTTTTTGCCTGTTCTTTCTTGTGCAAAAACCAAAAATCTAATGCAAATCACATGCTTTCCCCTCCCTATCCAGCCAGCGCTACTCAGAATATATATGCAAGGGGTGCATCCTGCTGCCAGCTACACCGGCGTCAATTTGGAGGGAGCCCACTGACTTCCACTGGGTTCCTCCAGATTTACACCGATGTAACCGAGAGCAGGAAGTGGCCCCCATGTCTCTAGCAGGATATGTGCAGCAAAATGAAGCCTGCTGCGGGGAATGGTTTAAAAGTCAAATGCATCTTGTGGGAGAGAAAGAAGAGCCTGAATCCTCCGTGGTGCTGATGGAGAATTAAAATCACATGCAGCTTTCAGGAAAGCCTCTGAGAAGCTTATAGAGGTGCCCTCCACCCCCCCATTTCCCGAGCGCCACGTCTGCTAAATAGAATGTAAAGAGCATTTCTGCCCCTCTTCTCCATGGTGCGACCAGCTCGGGCCACCAAGGAGATCGATGGTCGAGTCCTTGTTTTATTCTTCTCCGCACACTCTCCAGGCCTCGTCACCACTAGTGGTTGCTAGTGTGTTTTGTTTAGAGAAATCTGTCTCGTTCCCAGGAGACTCCTCCCTGTCAGGCTCCTGCTGCGTCTCGTGAGGTTACTCTCCTGGGGAACAGAAACTAGATCAAAATCAGAGGGCAAAAGAGAGGCAGGGACAGGTTTCCGGCCTCTGCTTTTGAGCCTGAAATTTGGGCTCCTTGTCCTCACAGTGCTCACAGATCAGATGCTTAGACATTTGCTCCTGCAGATAATTGTGAGCACAAATTGTATCTGTGGAGTATTGAAAACTCTGTTAAAATTGTAGGCTGTCAATTTAAATGTCAGGTTTTTTTCCTGGTCTTTGTTGCAATCTCAGTGGTGACTGGGCCTCGCATCTGTCAGTGTGTAGTTAGCCCATCTAGAGTAAAGTGGGGTGAGTTGTGTTGCTAGGTTATATGGAGCAGCCTGCTTTGTCTCTCTCTGTTTTGGGGTTCTTGTGTGGTGTTGTGCTGCATTCTAAGGAATAAAGTAGGGTTACGCTGCAATCTTCCAGAAAGGGTAGTGATGTTTTTACCTAACTTCTCTTTGTGCACACTATGAGCATAACAGTATCTGCAATTTCCAGGCCTCCTGATCAAGACCTTGCTAGAGCCAGGCTTAAAACATGGCTCCTGCTCTCGTCTGGAGTTGGGCCTCAAATCCAAATCTTGGATCTAAGCACCCGCAAACTTTGCAGCTGGCTCCTTTGTCTATAATGGGCCAAACCAGAACCCAAAATCTGACACGTCCCAAACTTGGGGGAAATGTAGATCTATGTTTGGATTCACACTCCATGGCTTGGACTCAACTCTAGACTCAGCTTGATGTGGCTGTACTTACTGGCCAAGGGAACTGCATGGCTAGACTCTTGCCCAGTGATCTGAGCCGAGAAACTCCCTGGCTATTCTCCTAGCCACCTGCGTACCTGACTGCTGAGGAGGGGCAGGATGAGCCAGTTTAGGTAGGAGAACTACATCAAAGGGGAGGTTGATTTTGCAAAACCGTGTTGGCTGGAATAGTGGTTCTATAAAACCAGGGCTGGGTCCCATCTGGGATCCACAGAGTTCTGAAAGGTTCAGGTAAATGATTCCAGTTTGTCCCTGGTCCCAACCTCTTCCCGGCCCTCGAGTCACCCGCTGAACTGAACCTTGTCTGTGGCTCCAAATATTTTGGATAATGGGATTTGCCCTCCTTGTTTCTCCTGTTCTCCCACCGGTTCCTGGCTTCCAGATTCTGGGTGAAATAGCAAACAGGGGGGACCAGAAATCTCATGAGCAGAGAGAGCTTCAAAGCAGAACCCCCATGCTCAGATCTGGTCAGAACGCTGAGATGCAGGCTCCTCTCTGCTCATAAAAGCGACGGCTGTTGTGTGATTTCCAGCCCACGAAGTGCAGCTCAGCATCTGGGTACCTATCCAGAGCGATCCACTGAGGCTAGCCCAGTCCTCAGTGCAATGCATTCGTACCCTAGATCCTTTGAGGACCTCCCGTCACCATCACTCCCCCCTCCCTCCTGGTGTTCCTTCTGCACTGCTAGCCACGTTGGACTCTGGGTTTCCTGGGAAGTTGGCCACCAGGGTCTGGGAGGATGAAGCTGTTTGCCCTGATCGGCCTTCTGAGTCACAGCAGCCCTGCCGTGAGAAAACCTCCTGACCCTGCTGCAGCCTTGCTGCAAATGTTGGTTCATTTATGCAGTTCTAAGAGCCTGATCCTGCAGTATGTCCTGCCCCCCTCAACTCTTACCGAAATCCATGGGGACCGAGAGAGCTCCGCAACCCACCAGAGCAAGCCCGGAACGGAGGGACCGGGAGGGAAAAGGACAAATAGTGATGCTGCTAAAAGGTGGCAGCTGCGGGCATGGATCCAGCCTTCACCCTCTCCACAACCGTTGTCAGCTGATTGTCAGAATGAGCTAATCCCGGAGCGGGTAGGGAAAAAGGCCTCGGAGGGAAGCTATAAATAGCCCAGATGCAGGGAGTAACTGACACATGGCACAGAGAGCTTTAAACCTCCGAGGTCGTTCGCAGGGCAGCCTGTTAAATAATAATTGTAAAAAAAACCCTGCCCAGCTCTGCCCATCAGCCTAGGCTGTGGCGCTGCCTGCTCCCAGCCTTGGGCACTTTACAAAGCAGTGGCCAAGGTGAACCTCCGTATTGTCAGTTCCAGCGTGGGCGGGCGCCGTGAAGGGGAACCTTCCCGTCAGGATGCAAAATTCAGACAGACACTGAAGGCCCAGACATTTAGGAAACCTTCACTGTCAGGAGCGGGGAGACATGCAAAGAAGGCTTAACAGGCAGGGATCACACGCGCGTCACGTAGGACGAGGAGGGAGGAGACGGGTGCAAAAGAAGTTCCGTCCGGTTTGGCGTGCGGGTTGTGATGAGGAGGTAGAAACACACCCCATTCCTGCTAACGCCAGCCTAGGCGAAAGGCAATTCATGGGGGTCAGATGATACCAAATATATCGAGAGAGGGCGGCTCCTCAACTGGCACAAATCGCCATGCTAGTCTGGCCCAAACAGCGACATTCATAGATTCATAGATTCTAGGACTGGAAGGGACCTCGAGAG
>NW_020664984.1:3510752-3527711 GCF_002925995.2 Terrapene triunguis | reverse complement strand
GACTCCTTTTTATTTTTTAGATCGTTACGGGGATGTGAAGGGAAACACTTGGTGTGTAAATGTTCAGCATACGGCGAGATCAGGAGCGTGTGTGAGAGCTTAGCTTCTGACTGAACGAGGGGTTGTAATATACATGCACAACGGTGGTGTATGCAAGGCTACTGTAATGGTGTTAAGATAAACTCTAGGGCAGTGGTCCCCAACCTTTTTCGTCTGGCGAGTGCCAGACGCTGAGCCATGGAGGATGTGGCGGCGGACGAGCATCCACCGAAATGCCGCCAACAAGCGGCAACATCAATAGGCGTCGCCGCCGAACTGCTGCCGACGAGCAGCGTCATCCAGAAACGTCGCCGCCGAAATGCTGCCGATTTTCAGCGGCATTTCAGCAGCAACGCCTCTGGATGACGCTGCTTGTCGGCGGCATTTCAGCAGATGCTCATCTGCCGGCCAGTACACGGGCGCACTAGACACCCCGGCGGGCGCCATGGCGCCCGCGGGCACCGGGTTGGGGACCCCTGCTCTAGGGCATGTCCTCAACTGATGTCACTTGGCATAGCTCCACTGAACTTAATGGAGCTTCACTGATTTACACCAACTGAGAATCTGGTCATCTAGACTAGTTTTGCTTTTGTGTGACACTTCAAATTGCTTAAAGTTTTCTCTTTCTTTCTTTCTTTCTCTCGCAAGGGTGGAAACTCCCCTTTCAGAGGCATGGGCATTAGTTAATCTTGCCGTAGTAATTACGTTAGAGTTGGTGGAGCTGCTCCGGATTGACACCACCGTCCCCGAGGATGGAATTTGTCTCGCTGATTTCGAGGATGTTAGTCTGGAGTTACCCCAATCTCACCACGATCAGAATCTGGCCCTTTTTTACATCTGGACATTTTTGGGGAGGGGGTTTGTAACTAAAATTGATTTTGTTCAAAGACCACAAAGCTGGGATATGGCCCCGAATGTTTCCAAAGTTGGGCTCCCAGATTTCGGCTCAGCACGTTAGGGAGAGATGGGGGCAGCCAAGGAATTTGGATCCAAACTTGCCCAGAGTCTGAGGGGGATTGTGGAAGCTGGGGGTTGGATTTGAGTCCACCTGATGTTTTCCCCCCTCTCGTTGGCTGGCCCCTCTCTTTCTCCCTGCTGTCACTTTGCCCTGTGCTCCCACTGTGTAACTGGTTGCTCCCCTGGCTTGCCTGCCACTTGACTAGCTTTTCTCCTGCTCGCTCTCTGTTTCTCCCATTCTCTCTTGACGAGTAGCATGTAGATTAGTGCACTGGCTGCAGCCTAGCTCTCAGGCCAGGTCCGTAACCCTGCAGAAGCCAGACCCAGGGGGAGATGCAATCCTGCGCCTCGCTCCTGGAGTGGGATGCGTTTGGAGCCCTCAGATAGATTCCCCTGATTGTTCTGTCGCATCAGAATCGAGGCAGCAACTGGGAGAGGAGGGAACGGGGGTTCCCTGGCACCCTCAGCACCCCCGATGGAATCGGACCGTGGCCGTGCACAGCGGGTGAAAGGCGAGGCTTCCACCAGGCCCACTACTCCATTGCAGCACTGGTTTGGGTGCAGTCGTAGGGTGACCATATTTCCCAAAGGGAAAACAGGACAGTGTGTGGGGCTGGCCCGAGCCTCCCCTCCCTGCCCCTCTGGGGCTGGCCCGAGCCACTCGCCCAATCCCCCCCCCCATTTGGATGGCCCAAGCCACTCGCCCAAGCCCCCCTCCCTGGGGGGGCTGCAGACAGAACTTGGACGAGCACCGATGCACATACTAGATAGGGTGACCGTGCTTCCCAAAGGCTGGCACTGGCGTTGCTGCTCTCTCTAGCCCTGCTTGCCCTGCGCCCGAGCCCTGCCTCCCTCCCTGCACGGGGCTGGCATCGCCACTCGCCCCCCACATGTTCCTCCACCCCCTGTTTGCTCTTGCCAACTGATTAAGTTGTCTTTTGTCCCCAGGAAAAGGCTCTCCAGCTGGTGGTGTGTCTGCTTTTCCCCCACATCCAGCCCAGACTAAGGCTGTAGGCCTGAATGCCCCGAGGAAGTTGGCTTAGTATAGGCTGGGATGATTCTGTGTGAGCATGGTTACCGTATGGTGCCGTTCGCTGTGGCCTGTATTGGATAAGCTGGTGGGTGGGTGAGAGGCCTACATCGGGGGGGGGCAAATCAGTGTTTCCAACACCCCCCAGCATGGCCAGTGCTAGCACCGACAGGCCCCTGCAGTGGCTCTCCCAGCTGGGAGGCCGAGCTCCCTTCCAACACCTATAGGAGACCCTCCTGCCCAGACGTGGGGCTCGTTGGTGGGACAGCATGGGGGTGGCTTGTGCTGATGCCCTCTGGGTTTTGCCCTGTCTTTGGGAGTCAGCTCCTAGAGCTGCCAGCTGCCTGCTCTCTTCGGCACCGAACTCTTGTAAAAATTGGAGGATGTGTGTTTATAGAACTGCCCCGAATCAGTGTCAGAGGCAAAGCTGGAGTCGCCCTCTGCATGTGAGGCCCGGATGCCAGCCCAGGATGTTACCAGCCCACGCTGTCTGCCGTGACAAGAAACAGCCCTTTAGCTTCTCCAGCCCTTTCCCAGAGGAGCAGGACTTGGCTTGCCCACCCCGCCATCACCCCACCTTGCCAGCAATGTATCCAGAGATGTTTTCACTGAGGAAGGAGAGGGAAATTTCCCCAACAGAAATTCCAAGAAAAATCTGTTTCCAATTGTTCGTTTTGGAACAACACCAAAAATGCAATTTTGTTTCAAAACGAAACTTGTGTTTCAATTTGTTTTCATTTTGAGATTATTTTTATTTCTACATTATTTCATGACATGTCGTAGTAGTACATAATATGACATGTCACGTTATATTGTGACAGTGCTGACATATATTATGACATAATATGATAGTCAAAGTATTCTGATAATTTTATATTATTTTATTATACTTTAAAATCATTATGGGCAGCTGTTGCTTAACACAGATTTAAACATCTTATGTTCTAGACCAGGGTGTCTCTTATTTGTGTTGTAATGAAACAGTGAGACACTTTGACACTTTCAAGAAGAAAATAAGATAAATACTCAGTGTATTCATTAGAGCAGCAGTTGTTGTCAATATCCTAGACAAATGACTCCAGGTTAACACAAGGAGAGGAGAGGGCAGTGGGTTGTGGTGGTGAGATGGGGCTGTTATGGTTAGGGCCCTGTGACGATCACACTTTCATGGACGGTGTGTAAATCTGAAATTAGCCCAATCCTGAGATTTTCCCAGCAGCCTTTGCTGCCTGGAACACAAGCAGCCGTGGCCTCAGTGGGGAGGCAGGAGCTGGCATCTGCGCAAGCTAGTCTCCGGCTTGGTGGAGCTCGTAGTGTGTCTTCTAGGCAGGGGCGGTGCTCACACAAAAACGGTCGCCAAGTCCCCGCAGAATTGCTGCTCTGACATGATGCTGCTGCCGTGCGCTTTGAGCCACGCTGAGAATGAGACCCATATGTGCAGATGCCTGTTTCCACCTCTCCGTTGTTGGAAAAATCGCAGCAGTTCTGATGAGACTTGGTGGCCGTGCATATTCCATGAAATTCTATCATTAACCCATGACACTGCCGGGATTTTCTTAGGGACCAAACTGTGGTTCTAGTCTTGGAATGAACGAGTGGTAAAAGAACAGGAAAGATGGCCTGATGGATAGGGGATTAGACCAGGGTCTGCTTCAGGTCCCAGCTCTGCTACAGACTCCCTGTGTGACCTTGGATGAGTTACTTATGGTCCCCGTTCAGGACAGTCCCAATAACTTCAGTGGGGCTTGAATGCTATAATAATGAAAAGTGATTTTTTTTCTGAATCTCTCTGTGCCTGGTCAGTAGAAGAGGGACAATAATTCTGCCTTGTCTTGGGATTGTCTCTTACTAGGTGTATGCGCAGTGGCCACCACAGCGGGGTCTGGATCTTATCTGGGGACTTGAGGTGCTCCTATATTATAAACAATAATAAAATCAGGTGCCACCTACATCTAGGGACAGGTGCCCTGTAAGCAGAACATCCAAGCTCTCATTCTGTCCTTTCAAAGGACAAACAATATCCCTCATTTCTGGTGCCTCTGAGCTTTGATGAAAGTAGCCAGCAATGAATTTGGGTTATTTTGACCTCCCTCATCTATTTGAGATATAGCTTTAAACATGTTTCAGAGTAGCAGCCGTGTTAGTCTGTATCCGCAAAAAGAACAGGAGTACTTGTGGCACCTTAGAGACTAACGAATTTATTTGAGCATCAGCTTTCGTGGGCTACAGCCCACTTCATCGGATGCCTGAGACTCCAGCAGGTGGCTCTTTTCTGATAACCAGTGAGGAACCTCCAGCTGAGTTCTCCGAGCAAGCCACTTCGCATCTTCCAAAAACAAGCTTTCAGAGGCCACTAACTGGCAATCTGAACAGCCCTATTCCTGCAAATGCTGCGTAGGGGTATGTGGCATTAGCACTGCATTTCTCTCCAGCTGGGGACCAACACAATTGCAGTCACTCCTGCGTGCTTCTCTCCAGAGGTAGTGGGGGGGGGCGCTTGTGATTTTAATTTCTGAGCTCTTCTTGCCCCTCTCTTCCCCTTGATTGTTTATTTGATTTTCCCCTCACCCCCAGAGCAATTAATGGACGGATCTGTTGGAAGCGGAACCAGGGGATGGGGGAGTGCAGGGAAGGGCTTTTCACTGGCAGTAAAAATGGGGAATAATGATCCATTCAGCCTTTATTTCCCCTTTCCAACGATGCCTAATTAAGCTGCTAACTCCGACAAGCCCCTTTTCATGGCGATTCCCCCCCCCCCAAACACACCCTCCCAGCAACAGTAAAATATAATGGAGCCGCTTAACTCCACGGCGGCGAAATTCAAAGAAAGCTCCCCAGAAGGCGACCCGCTCTGCTGTGTCCCCAGGTGATGGTGGGGCTAGGCGGGGAAGGGAAGGAAGTTGGGAGTCTGCCCGGAGCTCCCGGTGGGGGGAATGCAGTGTTCCCCCAAATGCATTTCGTCAGCCAGTCTTAACAACCCTAATAACAGGAGTCGCGGCTCCAGCGACCAGTTGGTCTGTCATAGAAACAAGTTTACCTCCCTTGCCTTTCCGCCGGCGGTTGCTGTTTGTATTGGGGTAGCATCCAGAGGGCCCATCTGAGATCAGGACCCTGTTGTGCAAGGTGCTGTGCACACACCTACGAATGGAGTCTCTCCTGCAGAGAGCTCACAGTCCAGCTAGAAGGGATGGGGGGTGGGAGAAGAAACAGAGGTGAAGGGAAGTTGTGTTAATTTAGGTGGAACATCTGAGCGAAAGGTGTTAACATAACCCGGTCACTGTCCAATATTCGTTTTAAAGAGGGTCTGGGGTTTGGCATACAAAGACTTTAGGCTGCTTAGTACCATGGCACCATTAAAAATCCTTAACCTTTTATTGAAGACACAGAAAAAGAAGGGGAAGCAGGTAAAGCCTTTGAAATGTAAAGTGGTTCCTTGTTCCCTTTCCCATTAGCTGGAGAGAGTTTTTAGAAGGAAACTTCCCCTCTTTGATAGTCTCTTGGATGGCACCAAAGATGGCGATCGCTGTCTTTTTTGGGGAAAAGAGAAGTGAGTTGAGATAGGCTGGAGCTGTTGTTGTTAAAGTCGGATCCTGTTTCAACCCAGGTGGTGGCTGGGATTCAGCTGGAGCTGGTAGAGGTGGTGCTGTCATGTGCGTCCCTCTCTCTGGCCTGACCTGGTCAGGACATGTCTTAGGATCAGGAGGACGAAGGCCCAGAGTCCCAGGAGATGGTGGGGGTGGCAGGCATGATGGTGAAGCTCTTGCCAGTAGCCAATTTTTCTCCTCAAAGTCTCTTTCTTTAAGGACCCCACAAAGGGAGTGGTGGGTGGAATAGCCCGACCCCTCATTATTTTGTCCACCACTTAGGTCTAGTTTCCAACACACCAATTTGTATTTGCCGATTTCTGGTTCCACACTGCTCTTGTTTACTAGGCATGATCTTGACCCAGTCCTTGAATTATACCAGTTAGGAGGCCTTTTTTTTTTTTTTTGGACTGATTTAGTCTTTTCTGTCTCTTTTTCATACCTTTTCCCATCAACATTTGTTGTCATAGTTTGTTGTGACGGCTTATAAACTTTCACTCACTTTTTACAGTTAAACTCACAATTATGGTAAATTTGTAGGCCCAATTATCACAACGGTGACTCGTTCATGTTCACACAGTGGGTGAGTTTCAGAGCTGGGAACCAGGTTCCCCATCGCTCCGTCCAATGCAGTGTCTGTTGGACCATGCTTCTTCCCTTGCATTTGTAAGTTAGATTTTTGTGGATTTGAGTAACTCTTGTGGGACGCGAAGTGCTTGTTTATCTGCGCATTAGTATCTCTGTTGGGGAAAGCCAATCCTTCTACTAGAATATTTCCGTGGGTCATCATGTTTAGCATTAAGAGATCTCACCTTGTCTGAATGGCTCTCTGGGCCATCCCGTTACTCGGTGAGTATTTTGGCAAAGAGGTGATGACTGACATGGCTAGGTTTTAGCAAATTCCTGAAGTCCTTTGTCGGTGATCAGAACCTGTGTGATCCTCTGTCCCAGACACTGAGATTTGATGTGGGCAGCTGCCATTCCACATCCTTGTGTTTGTTTGCTTTGAAACTTCCATGAAGTCAGAGTAGTGACAACTAGCAGTAAATTCAAACAAGTCCTGTCTTTGCCATGGTCTGTCTAGGATCTCCATGACCCTCGCTTGGCTCTTTTATTGGCTGTACTCTTCAGAAGCAATGATGTACCACAATGAGTGAAGAGTCTGTTATCTAAGCACTCAGTCCAGACTGGAGCAAAACATCTCTTGCCCTTTGCTCGCATTTGTTAATACCTACATGAGGGTCATGTATTTCAGAGTTCCAGAGATTAAGACCAGAAAGGACCATTGTAATTATCTAGTCTGACCTCCTGTATAACATGGGTAGAGCTTCTGATTTTAGGGTTTAACCAATGAACACCATTAAAACATCCCAATTATAAAATAAAATAAACATTCCGTGGTTATCCAATAAGCAGCGGAAAAGCACCTCAGATGGTTTTGGTATCTAAGGGCTTGTCTACACAGAGCAATAATGCAGACTTCGGGGGGCGGGGTGTGATTTATAAAGCACACTAACGTGTTGCTTATTAATTGGTCTGTGTAGACCCTTCTGGTGCACATTAGAGGTTCCCTTGTGTGCTTTAACATAGTGCTGTTTGAAAGAGTACTACATTAAAACGCACAAGGGAATGTTACAAAGAGATTACTCATTAGAGGATATACTTTTGTAATGAGCAGTGTATATAATATGCATTAGTTAGTACAGTAGATGCAGAGAGAGCCCTGACATCTACATAAAACTCAAAAATTGCTAAAAATAAACCCTGAAAAATGAAATTAATAAATCCTGAGTGAGGGAAGCCCTAAACACAGGCCATAACTCTGGTTGAGCTAGAGCAGGGGTAGGCAACCTATGGCACGTGTGCCGAAGGCGGCACGCGAGCTGATTTTCAGTGGCACTCACACTGCCCGGGTCCTGGCCACCGGTCCAGGGGGTTCTGCGTTTTAATTTAATTTTAAATGAAACTTCTTAAACATTTTAAAAACCTTATTTGCTTTATATAAAACAATAGTTTAGTTATATATTATAGACTTATAGAAAGAGACCTTCTAAAAACGTTAAAATGTATGACTGGCATGCGAAACCTTAAATCAGAGTGACTAAATGAAGACTCGGCACAGCACTTCTGAAAGGTTGCCAACCCCTGAGCTAAAGCGTATCTTTTAGAAAAATGTCTAATCCTGAATTAAAGACTTGAGGAGATGGAGACTCCACCATGTCTCAAGGTCAGTTATTCCGGTGCTTAATCACCCCCAGTGTTAAAGTGCTGCAGCTTATTTCTAATTTGAATTTATCTAGCTTCAGATTCCAGCCCTTGGGTCTCATTCTGGCTTAGTCTGCTAAATTAAAGAGCCCTCTACAGTCAGAAATCGTCTTCCCCATGTAAGTGATGTAGACTGTAGTCAAGTCACCTCTTAACCTTTGGGATATGCTAAATAGATTGAGCTTCTGAAGTCTCTCACTGTAAGGCAGGTTTTCCAGACCTCGAATCATTCTTGCAGCTCTTTTCTGAATCCTTTGCAACTGGTCAGCGTCCCTTTTGAAGTGGGGACAACAGAATTGAACACAGTACCCGGCAGTGGCCATATACAGAGATAATACCACCTCCCTATTCCTTCTCAATATTCCCTTGCTTATGCAACCAAGGACCATGTTAACCTTCTTAATCACAGCATCATCAGCTCATGTTCAGTTGATTATCTACCATCACCTCTATGACCTTTTCAGAGTCATTGCTGTCCAGGATAGAGTCCCCCATCCTGTAAGTGTGACCTGCATTCTTTGCTCTTAGATGTGTGACCTTGCATTTGGTCATATTCAAATAGATGCTGTTTGTTCCCATCATACTGTTTGATCCAGATTGCTCTGTATAAGTGGCCTGTCCTCCTCATTATTTTCCACTTCACTCATCTGTGTGTCATTTGCAAACTTTACCAGCAATGATTTAATATTTTTTTCCAGATCATTATTAAAGATATTGAATAACAATGGGCTAAGAACTGATCGCAGTAGGGCCCCAGTAGAAACTTCCTCATTGGGTGATATTCCCCAGTTAGATCTCAAGAAATAATTGTATCAGTTAGACAGTTTTTAATCCATTTAATATGGGATGTATTGATTTTGCATAGTGCTGATATTTTAATTATTTGGGATTAAATCAATTGCCTTACAGAAATCTGCCTATAAGGTCAACGCAGTTATTTTTCTCAACCAAACTTGTCATCTTATCAAAGAACAATATGAAGTTTGTTTGACAAGACCTATTTTCCATAACACCATGTTGGTTAGCATGAATGATGTGACATCCTTTAATTCTTTATCGAGTGAGGGTTCAAAAAAGAACTAGATAAATTCATGGAGGATGGGTCCATCAATGGCTATTAGCCAGGATGGGCAGGGATGGTATCCCTAGCCTCCGTTTGCCAGAAGCTGGGAGTGGGCGACAGGGGGTGGATCACTTGATGATGACCTGTTCTGTTCATTCCCTCTGGGGCACCTGGCAGTGGCCACTGTTGGCAGACAGGATCCTGGGCTAGATGGACCTTTGGTCTGACCCAGTCTGGCTGTTCTTATGTGAGTCTGATATCAGCCATTCCACATTTCTGCCTGAGATCGATATCAGGCTAGCTGGCTTATATTTAGCAGGGTCATCCTGTTTATCTTTTCAATATTGTCACATAAACTGTTTTCCCAATCGTCTGGACCCCGCCCCTGCCCCCGAGTGTTCCCAGCTATGCAAAACTGGGTCTCAGTATATGAAATTCATATTCACCAGTATCTCTTTCAGCTAATATTGATCTATTGATTGCACTTGCTCAGTGTAACAAGGTTGGGACTCACCACCGCGGTGCCTCCTACTGGTTACTCCGGGAATTAGCTCTGTCCAGTGGAGCACCCCCTCCTGGTGGTGTCCCATCCGTTGCCTCGCCCTTGGTTGGCTTCTGAGCCCACGTCGCTCACCAACTCACGGCATCCTCTTCCGGACCACTGCCCTCCGGCAGTGCCCCTCAGTCAATCCATACCCCCTTCCGGGGTTTGGGTGATCAGCAGCCCTACATTCCAGTCACCATGTCCAACCACACCCTTTGAGTCTAATCCCTTCTTGTCAGGGATCTGGCAGGTCTATGATGGCCGCTCCCTACGGCCGATGGCTGGGTGTACTGCAAGGGGGAAAGGGGGGGACCCAGGCCCGCCCACTACTCTGGGTCCCAACCCAGGGACCCTCTAGTGGCAGCCGTCCTGCCCTCCTTCTCTCCCTCTGTCTGTCCACATCCCTGGGCTGTTTCCCCTTCGGCCCCTCGCACCAGCTAGGCCCTTCCCCTCAGGGCCTGCAGCCTGGCAGACACCGGGCTGGAGTTACCTTCTGCTCCCCTGGGCCTGCCCAGCACTGCGCTGTCCCAGGTGCTAGTTTCCCAGCTCTGGAGACAGACTTTCCTCTGTCGAAGGCCTGGGACAGACTGCCTGCGCTCTCCCTGAGCAGCCTTTTTATAGGGCTGAGCCTGGCCCTGATTGGCTGCCTCCAACCAGGGCCCTGATTGGCTCCCACTAAGCCCTTCTCCCATTGGCTGTGCGTCTGCGCAGGCCCACTGGCCTGCCGCAGCCCATACTCTCAGGGAGTGGGCAGCCGCCCCACTACACTCAGGGTGTCTGCTATGTGTAGTATTATTATTAATTATTTGTATTACATTAGCGCCTGGGGGCCCCAACTGAGCTCCGTCTATCTGTCTGTCTTAGATACCTATCTGACCCCATTACAGTAATATCTGAGCACCTCACCATCTTCAATGTATTTATCCTCACAACACCCCGGTGCGGTGGGGAAAGATCAGGGCCCCATTGTGCCAGGCTTTGTACAAACCTAATGAGAGGCTGTCCCTGCCCTGAAGAGTTCACAGTCTAAATGAACCAGACAGACAAAGTCTGGGAGGGGAAACCGAGGCATGGAGCAGGAAAGCGACTGGCCTTAGGTCACCCAGCAGCTCAGTTGCTTAGCTGGAAATAGAGCCCAGGTTTCCTAGTCCCTGTTTATTGCTGTGTCCAGGCTGCCTCCCCAGACTATTATTTATATTGTTGTATTATGGCAACCCCTAGAGAGGATGGGGAACAATGTGACCTGATTTCTATTGCACGTGGGCCCGACTCTCAGCTGCGGTGCAGCCGCTTTGTGTCAAGTCCCTGGCAGCTGGCTGCAGAGGTAGCACATCTGGGCCAGAGAAGATCACTCCAGGTGAGGGGACTCTCTGACAGCATAGAGACGATTGCACCCTGTCTGGCTGTCAGTGGAACAGGGAAGAGGGGTGGAGCCGGTGCCAAGGGGGCATAGCCTGGATGCCCCTGTGTCACACCTATCCTCATATATACCTCTCCTGGTCGAACTTACGAGAGTTGAACACAATGACCACGGTCTCCCTTTCGGGGCTTAGGGATCCCCAGGCAGACACCAGTGGCCGACCTCCAGGGATCCATGTCCTTCATGAGATGCACCTGCAGGCAGTGCAACAGGCTGAGTGCAATCATAAGGGTTTCAAAGTGATAGGCTGACGATCACGGCTTGTTGCTGCTCGAAGGTCTGCTGATGTCGGTCTGCCCAGTACCAGACAGGGTCAATCCCCGGCCGTCCCCTGGGGGAGCGTATCGACTGTCCGTCGCTTTAGGGTCGAGGTTTGTCAAAGAGTTTGTCGTCCCTTGCAAATCTCTGCAGATTGCAGAGCAGACGTTTCAACCACGCCTCTTGATGGGCAGCGGAGCCGGCTCTGCTCAGCTCCCATCCAGAAGGCAGGTCATTCTAGACTGCAGTCAGCGGGCAGGCGTGCAGCTTGAGCAGACATACCTGAGCTAGCTTTAATCCAGCTCGCTTGGGCCAGGAGCAGGGAGGCTGTGGCCGCAGGAGTTTCAGAGCAGGCGCTACAAGCCCATATGGAGCCCTGAGTTTAAGCCCAGAGACAGCTGGGTGAGAGTGGTCCTGGCCTCAGAAGTGAGCAAGACACGGAGACGGGTGACACCTAGGTATTGTCGACCCCCGGGACAGTGTCGATGCTTCCCCTCCAGCGGCTTCAGGAACAGGGTGACAGAGCAGAACTGGGGGGCAGTATTCAGTGAAAGTCATTGCCAGGGGGGCAATTAACTTCCCTCTGTGTCTTTGAAAAGATGCTAGAGGAGAACAGCCTGGTAGCCGAGGAGAGGTTGTCCAGGGCCACACTGAGTGTGGGCCCACAGGAAGGGTCTCCTCCAGCTTGGTGCTTTACATAGGATAGGATTCACTCCAACTCAGATGGGCCTGATCCTCAGCAGGGGTAAATCAGTCCAGCTCCCCGCAATGCAAAGGAGTTGTGTCACCCCAGCTACAGATGTGGCCAGAATGGCCAAATGGGGCATCATCTCAGGCCGCTGACTCGGAGCTCGAGTTGTCTAGCTTTATGTGCCGCAGCGGGACCTGCGAACGCTTCTGCTTCTGAGATCTTAACTGACGGTATCAGTATTATTCAGAAGGGACCGTTGTGATCATTTAGACTGACCTCCTGTATAGCACAGGCCGGAGATCTGCCCTGAATTTATTCCTAGAGCAGAAAAACAGCCTGTCTGGATTTTAAAATTGCCAGTGATGGAGAATCCACAGCCCTGGGTAAATTGTTCCAATGGTTAATTACTCGCACTGTTGAAAATGTATCCCTTATTTCCAGTCTGAATTTGTCTAGCTTCAGCTATTGGATCATGTCAGACCTTTCTCTGCTCGATTGAAGAGCCCATTGTTACATATTTGTTCCCCAGGTAGATACTAATAGATATTCAGCAAGGACCAGTTCCCACCCCGCAGAGCTTACATTCTCAGCAGACACAACACACAAAGGGTGCGACAATCCCTGTTTCACAGATGAGGGAGACCTTGGAACTAAACACTCCTGATTCCCCATTCAGTGCCTTAAGCACCAGACCTGGCTTCCCCTTAGCTGCACATCCTCTTTTCATGGCTTGCATCAACGAGCAGGAATATTGTATTTAAATTGCATGGAGAAATGCACACCCATCCTTGATTTGGCTTTTCATCTGCAGCTGTAGAATTACACCAATATATGGGTTTTACCTTTTCAGTAGCTTTCCTCTGTAGTACCAAATTCAACGTTTACTTTACCTGCTGGATTTTTTTCTTGGTGGGTTAGAGTTACTGGTTTGTATGTTTGGGGGCAAATCTAGAGATGCTTAGGTGAAGTTTAACCGGGATCAGAATGCAGACTTTAAAGTCGTGTTCTCCTTCCCTAAATCCTAGGTGTTCTCTGACATCCAAGAATTCTCCTGGCTATGTCTATACTTTCCATTGGCAGTTACCAGTAAACATCTTTTTAACTAACTGCTTAAGTTAGCAGGTTTCCAGGTGGTTTATGTACATTTACTTTGTAGAAAATTATTGGCCCAGATCCCCAAAAGGGATACGATTTTTAAAAGCAATTGTCAGACTTTGTTGTCTTTAGATATTTTATTGCTTGACTATGAAACAAGTTTTGCCTTTGAATTCCATACCATTTCCTTAGCTACGGGGCTCTATATCTTCCTTGGAAAAACACCAGGCAGTGCTCCAGTCCCTAACTTAAAGGCTCAGCTCTGCCATGAATGCTTAGCAGCATCCACCCCTCTGAACCAGTAACAAGAAGGAGATTTGTATCTCTGTATCTTTTAAGCATGTACCTTTAATGGCAAGACATGCCTTGGAAACAGGATTTTTCTTTTCAGAAGCATTAATGACAAATGTGACCTGATGCTGGGCAAATGTTTCTCTCATCTCAACGGCACTGAGTGCACTGGAATTATTCACTTTTCAGGAAACCTTTTATTCCTCTTCTGAACAGCTGATTCTTTTTGAGAAAGTGCCAGATGTTAGCGAGCTGTTTACTCTGTGCAAAGTCACTTAGAGCCCGCTCTTCATTCCGCTGGCTCTAGAGATACCCAGGGCTTGGGTTCAGGAGAAATGAGATTCCTGAAGCAGTGTGTAGCAGTGCGGCGACTCACAGGCGCGGCGCCTCCTGCTGGTCATCCAGGGAATCAGCGTTTTCCAGCCTCCGGAGCGCCCTCTGCAGCCCGGTGTCCCGCTTGCCGCTGGGCCCGAGTCCCTCTTGGACCCTGGTGCCCCTTTCCTCTGAGGTGCTTCCCCATGGCAGTACCCCCACAGATCTGGGTCTCCCCTCCCCGGGGAACCCCCACTCTCTATCCCCACCTCGCCTCAATCTATGGCCGCTGCCAGTCATCACCTAGCCCCCGATCCCTGAGGCAGACTGCAGCGTAAGTGCCACCCATCACCGGCAAGGGGGTTTGGACCTGCTGCCTCTGCCTGCCCTGGGGCTGCCCCTCTGCAACCCCAGTGCCTTTGTGTGGCCTTTAACCAGGCCTGCAGCCTGGGGGGTTTCTAGGCCGGAGCTCCCCCGCTCCTCGGGCCTTCCCCCAGCCCTGCTGCAGTCTCGGTACCCTGCTCAGCTCCTAGCAGCCAGGCCCATCCCTCTCCACATCTAGAGAGAGACTCTGTATGCTCCTGGCCCACTGCCCTCTTATAAGGGCCAGCTGGGCCCTGATTGGGGCGTGGCCACATCTGTGGCTGGTTCCCCAATCAGTGGAGGCTTGCTGCTTTTCCTAGCAGCAGCCCTCTCGCGGCCTCAGCCCTCTCCCAGGGCTGATTTCAAGCCCTTCAAGGCAGTAGCGGGTGGCCACCCCGCTACACAGTGTATCTAATGTATTTAAACTTATCTGGCCCCCTTATCGTCATATCTGAGCAGCTCCTACTCTTCAATGTACTGATCCTCACTACAGCCTCACAGTGCTATTATCCCCATTACACAGATGGGGAAACTGAGACTAAGTGACTTGCCCAAGGTCACGCAGAGCCAGGAATTCAACTAGGTCTCCCAAGAGCCAAACTAATATCCTAACGAATGGACCATCCTTCCTCTTCTACTGAACCATCCAGCCACACGTCGCATGGACATAGGGCATTCCACGTACATGGCTCTCTGCCCAATATCTTGTAGATCTAGACCTGTGTGTAGCCGGGACTTAAATATTTGTGTGAAAAAAATCTATTTCCGCGTCTCCAATCACCTTGGCATGTAAGCCCTGTTTACCAGCCCAGACCTTGTGCATGGCAAAGTCTGAGTCGGAATTTTCCATGGGCTTATGCTCGAGGGTTATAGCAGATTCAGAACAATGTCCCTTTTTAAAGAATTGCTACAGGGTATTTGTCTGGATTCCTGGATCTGAGTTCTGTAGGGACTAGTTTGAGCTGACGTTGGTGGAACAAAGATTATAAAGTCAGGGACAAGTGTCATACCTGAGTATCTGTGCTGTGTTTGGGGATGCAATGGGAGCCTTTGGTGAGGGATGAAGTGCTGATTCTGAGTGGGGAATATGTTCTTTAGTTGTGAAGTGTATTTTGAAGCCCATAGAGGCTGGCAAAGGCTCAGAGCAATCTAGGAGATCAGAAGTGGGTTCTGCTAGACTGGAACATAGAAATTTCCACACCAGATCAGATCAGGGGTCCATCTAGTTCAGTAATCTGCCTCCAGCACTGACCAGCACCAGCCAGTTGAGATGAAGCCGTTTCGTTCTGGACAGTTATGAAGTCGCATGCTGATGGGGGAAGTTTCTTACTAGCTAGAGTTGATTGGGAAATGATTTTTTCCCCTGTGAAATATTCATGGAGTCATAGATTGGAGTCATCGAGTCTGACCTCCTGTATAACTCAGGCCAGAGAACTTCGCCACAATAATCCCTAGAGCAGAGCTTTTAGAAAAATATCCAATTCCCATGAAACCCAAACCCAAGCCAATTGTTATGTTTGTTTCTGTCAAAAATTCTCTCTGAAATTTGGCAGATTTTCATTGAAAAACCCAAAATACTGAGAATCATTGCAATTGAAAATGGAGCATTGGGGGTTTAAAACAGAAAAGTTTTGATTTTCAGTAGCCAAAAATCAGGGGAAAAATATATATATTTGGTGTTTTCAGCAAATTTTTGAGAAAAATCCTAGCTCTTCAGAAGATGGGTCATTGTCTGAGGCATGAGGGCTGACATCCTGTAAAATGTTTACTCTAACTCAGATATCTGCTATGATTTTTATCCACATAGGGCTTTGTTATCAAAAGATCGCGGCTCCCACCTAGCACTAGAGTTGCCAGAGAATGACGACTCTGTTTCATGACAACTTTCGAGGTTTAGAGATTTGATTTTGTTTTGCGCTGGAATGAAACCGAAACGTTTCAGACGTTTCCATGAAACAGAATTGTGTCAAAATGTCTTGGGTTGGGCTCAAAAAGGTCCAGTTTTCTCTCTCTCTGGAAGTGACCAGAGAGTTCACCCTGAACCTCAGAAACCTGCCCATCAAAAACGTTGTTCACTTCCAGATCTTCCCATGAAACATTTCTGCTTCGACGAGACAGCATGGTTTTCTATGAAAAAATGTTTCATCAAAAATGCGCCAACTGGGACCAAAAGAAGTGGCCAGGTCAACAGGCCCAGTGCATGATGGGTGCTGACTCTGAGCACTTTTGAAAACCTGACCCCACTTGTGGGTGCCGAGGGCTTGATATCCTGACTCCAGAGCTCTTTTGTAAGTCTGCCCCTAAATAGCTCATTCTTTTTATATCCTGTTAAGTCATTTGTAGGAGTGGGTGAATTATTCATAGCAAACCGCTTGTTTGTCTAACCGAGCCCTCCTTGTACATTGTCTGTCCACTGATCCCAGATTTGACAATCGTCTCTCTCGTCTGTCTCTCTGTTCCATATGGAGCACAGAACCTTCCCCACTGCCTTCCATCTCTGGTCGCCTGCTGCTACAGCCGTAGCTTCTTCCCATGTTGTTTTAACAGTACTATTGACATTATAATAATTACGCTGTGGCCCACTATCTTCTTCTGAGCCCATCCTAATGTTCCCGAGTTATTTTGTAGCGACCTTGTACATTGTTCAGAGGTCTCCATTGAACTGTCCGCAACGCTAGCCAGGTGTTTCCCCTCAGGGGTTCCAGTTCATTTAGAACCCAGCGAGGCAGTTCCGTGTGGATTGCTTTGCGCTTGTCGATACAGACTCTCAGCTGCTACTGGCCTGCCCATTCACCTGGCTTTGTGAACCTTTCCTGGAGTGCCTTCCGATCTGATTGAGCCACATCATTCATGGCATCAAGAATCTATTGATAGTGTTACAAATCCCTGGCCCAGAGGACTTCACAGGTATCTCTAGGCTGTGTATACACCTTGGCCTCTCTGGACTTTACGGTGATAGAACGCCGATCCTTCTGTCCCCAGTACAGTTTCCTCTTAGCTAGTGTGATAGACCCAGGCCAGTGGGGAACAGCAGAGTAGCAGAAGGG
>NW_020664984.1:3489870-3505752 GCF_002925995.2 Terrapene triunguis | reverse complement strand
AGCGAGCAAATCCGCCAATAAGCGCAGGACCCACCAAGGTAGAGGAGGAACTTTGTCACACTAGACAAACAGGGTGTTTGCCTTTGTATTGTCCTTGAGAACAAACTGATTTACAAGCCCTAAATCACAGTGAAACTGGTTTGGTGAACACCACAAAACTAAGAGCATAGGGAAAGGACGGGGCCAGTGGTTAGCATGCTAGTTTGCAGCTTTGCAGGTGTGAGTTCAATTCCTACCTCTTCCACAGCCTCCTTGGTAAGTCATTCAGGCCTAGATCTGTAAAGGAGATTTAGGTGCTCAAATCTCATTGACAATCAGTGGGATTTTGATCCCTAAGGGCTTAAAACACTTTAAAAAATGAGCTCTTGGCATTGTGACGCTTTACAAATCTGGCCTTAGGCTCTCTCTCTGCCTCAGTTTCCCATGTTGGCAATCTCATACCTCAGCCCCCAGTTCAGTAAGGGAGTCTCTGAGGCTTGTGAACCTTGCAGGGAAACCTGGAACCAGCGGATGGAGTTGGCATCAAACCCAAGAGGCGTTTATAGCTTGACACGAAAGGAGGTGAAACTTGATAGCAGTGCCGGAACAAGTGAGGCACTTGCCTCGGGTGCGGAAAGCGGAGGGGCGCAGCTCTACCGCGATCGGTGGCGCTTCGGCAGCAGCTCTACCACCGCCGCTTGTTCGGCGGTGGGTCCCCGAGTCCTTCTCGGAGGAAAGGACCTGCCGCCGAATTGCTGCCGCCGCTTCATTCATTCTTCGGCGGCAAGTCCTGCTCTCTGAGAGGGACTCGGAGACCCGCCGCCGAAGAGCCTGGAGCCGGCCCTTGCCTTGGGAGCAAAAATTCCTTGTTACGGCTCTGCTTGACAGACTGTGCCTTGCACTGAAAACTCAGAGCAGTGCTCAATCAGGTGGGTGCAAAACCCGAAGGAAAAGTTTGCACACAGCTCTGGGCAGTAAACCTGGGCTTTGCTTGGGCAGAGCCTTGGCCCCCTCCCAGCTGCAGTGTAGCTACACCCCATGCGCTCGGGACTGTAGCAGGAATAGTCACACGTTGAAGGGTTTGCTGAAGTCTAGTGCCGCTTTGTTATTGTAGGGTTAGCTCAGCCATGCTGCTTGGGAAGTGCGCAATTCAGGTGGGGTTTCCTTGTGACCCCAAGCGGGTTGTTGCAGGGTCCTGGCTTGAGGCTGAAAGGTTTACACACAAAAACGGGCAGAAGGAGAGATGATCTACACTGCAGCGGGGAGCGTGCCTCCCGATCTGGGTAGACAGACAAGCGCTGCTAGCTCCGCCCCACCTAGCGTGCTAAAATGTTGCGGCAGGGGCAGTGGCATGGGCTAGCCAGCTGAGCATGGACCCGGGGGATCAGGCAGGCTTGTACTCAGACAGCTAGCCTTGTGCTGCCACCATCAGTGCACTAGCCCAAGGCCAGCTAGAACGGGTCTGTCTACCTGGGCTTGGAAGCTCGCCCGCGGCTGCAGGGTAGACACACCCAGTTTGCTGCTGGAAGGTTATCCAGAATGATAGCACATGGAAGGCTTTGCTCAAGAGTGCTGCTTTGTTACTGTAGGGTTAGCTTAGCCAGGCCCTTTTGTTATTGTAGGGTTATGTGAGCCATGTTGACCCTACCAGAGAAAAGAGCACAGAAACTTTGTATTTATACACGGAAATATACAGACCTTTCTGAACAGTGACATTTGATGCAAGCCTGGGCACCCCAGCTTCGGGTTGCATTCCTTTCAGTCCTGTATCTACAGGGCTTTTTTTCTCTTTGGTGGAGGGGACATCAACCACCATCTAACCAGTTCAAAGAACAGATAGCCAGGCTGGGCAGGGATGGTGTCCCGAGCCTCTGTTTGTCAGAAGCTGGGAATGGGCGACAGGGGATGGATCACTTGATTCCCTGTTCTGTTCATTCCCTCTGGGACACCTGGCATTGGCCACTGTCAGTAGACAGGATACTGGGCTAGATGGACCTTTGGTCTGACCCAGTACAGCCGTTCTTATGTAGATACATGCCTCTGAATCTGCTTCCTAACAGAAAGAACCGAGATGACTGAGCCAGACACATGGCTTGGGAAGAAGCCACTTCCTTTCCACCACAGACTCTACTGCAAGCCCCGGCCGTACCTTGCCTCTGGCCTGTTAATCGGGGTGGATAAAAACTGACTTAAAAAAAAAAAAAGACTCTAAATCACTGTACGTTGAGTTTTATAACCGCTTAAACAAATCTAGATAGATATGGGGTATCCTCCTGGTGTGCAAAAAGAAGCACCATTTTCAGTGTAAACGCTCTATTTCATTAAAATCGGCGTGTTTTAATGGTTACCAACCAATGAATAAACCTGGTTTTAGGAAAATAACTAAAAAGCACAGATGTAAAGCTCAATAGAAACCAAGGTTTTCTGCCTGCTGATTTAAATCAGGGTTAAAACGGGTGATTTAAATCACTTTGATTTAAACCCACCCACCCTGCTATTAATGGGAGCAGCGAATGTAAATCACCAGGCATGGGGAATGAGCCGCTTAGATCTTTAATTACCTCCTTGCATCCTTATTTGTAAGTTTGTCCGGCCCTGAGCGGTGCTGAGATCCCACTCAATTGAACAGGAGTGTATCCGGCCGCTCAGCACCTTGCAGGACTGGGCTCCCTGTGGGTTTCACACTGGCGAAAGGGGCAGGATTGAGAGCCCTGGGAAATGAAACCCACTAGTTATCCCCAGGAAGGACAGAGTGTGGGGCATGATCCCCCGTCCCCCACAGCCCAACCGAAGTGTCTCCTTGCCCCTGGCTCAGAGGAACCAAGCCTGGGGGGCCAGAAGGGGCTCAGTGTCTGTGGCCTATTCAGTTTGTCTCCTGAGCCCCCAGTTCCCACCCCCGTTTATCCCCAGTGCTGCTTAGAAAGGGGGAGGGTCCTGCCCAGCCCCGTGCAGGGAATTCCCCAAGAAGCTCTTGCTTTGTGGGCGAGGGCACGCAGGAACCAGGGCTGATCCCAATGAATGGAGAGGAATTTCCCCCTCCCCAGGTTGCCATGCCCTCCCCTCTAGCCCCTCGCTGATCCCAGGGATTGTGCCGCTGGCCCCAGAAGGAGACGCTTTTCTCCCAGAGATCTCAGTGCAGCTCCAAACTGGCCACTAGGCAGTGCTAGGGAGGGGCAGCAGGTGGGTGCCCTTGACCAGCAGGTGGGTGCCCTTGACCCACCTGCTGGCCCTTCAGGTGAGCTTTGGACCTCCACAGTGTGGTTCTTGAGGTCCTGTCTCAGCAGTTATAGCCTCTGTCCACAGGCCTGGCGCTGTTCAGCCCAGAGGGTATCGTATATGGGATTTGCCTAACAGTGGTCAGTGCATGTTGCTTCGATAGAAGTTAGAGGCCCCAGCATGCATCAGACTGTGCTATATCGTGGGAGAGGGGTTTCCCTCCTGACCCCAGCTGGTCTGGTGCCCTGGAGCATGAGGATCTGGAGCCCCTGTCCTGCCTGTCCTAGCAGGTGTCACTGCAGATGCTATTCCTGCCGTATAAATCTCCCAGGCTTTGTCTAAGCCTGCTAAGCCACTTGCCTCACTATTATCTTGGGAGAGGGTCCAAGACCCGCTCCTTGCCCGTGGTCCGGCCGCTCAGTGCAGCAGGTCTGAGGTGTCAATGGGTATGTGAGGGCTGCAGGTTATGATGATGCGAGTCACTGACGGTCCTGCTGGCATGATTTGTCAATGATGTGGGTGAGTGAGATGCTCACTGCCCACAGTGCTAGAATTTAAACACGTCTGACTGTCCGTCCGTCCATCCATCCATCCGTCCCCATCCATACCCCCGCCTCATCCACCTCATCTATCTCCCTATACAGACCCCTCCTTTATCTCTGTCTTTCCATCTCATCTCTCTTCCTGGCATCTCAGTATCCGGCTCTTGCTCTGTCGCCCTTCTCTATCAGGGGCACAGTCAAGTGGGTCCTCGGCCCTTTGGCGTCTAGGCAGTGAGGTCAGAGCAGGCCTAGGGTCGGCCACGGGTCAGAGGCAGCGCAGCAGGAGGAGCTGGTTGCTCTAGGGTGGCTGGGCTGCCTGGATTGGGAGGAAAAACAGAGACTTGGGATTTCGAAGGGCAAGTGTCATCCAGGAGTTGGAGGAAGAGCCTGCGGTTTTGGTGTAGCTGGAGCCTACTGAGCCTTAACCCAGCCCCACTCCTTATTTCAGTGAGAGGCGGCCATGTGCTGAGAGCTTCCACTCTGGACATCTCCAGAGTCCAGGCATGTCCAGATCCGGGGTCTGGTTCATAGATGTCAAGGTCAGCAGAGGCCGTTATGATGATCTAGTTTAACCTGCCGGACACAGGCCAGTGAACGCCACGCCCTGATTCCTTCTTCAAGCCCATATCTTGTGGTCGAGCTAGAGTGTGTCTTAGAAAGAGACACCAATCTTGCTTTGGACAGTCCCCAATGGAGAATCTGCCACGTCCCTTGGTTTGGCCTGGGACAGGGCACGTGCTCAGCTACAGAGGTTGGTTCCAGATCCAGAAGCAGATCCACCAGAGTTTGGGGCTGCTCCGAGGTCTGGTTTGTTCCCATCTCTCTCGCTCGCTATTTCTATCCGGCCATCGCATTGCACTCTGGGTAAATGTGCTGAGCGGCGAATGGGATCCCTCCCCCAAAGAGCTTGTGGCCTAAAGGGACAATGGATGCAGCCCAACGGGCAGCCCAGACACAGCTTGGGGAGAGCACATCTGCTGGATCCATTTATCCCTCCATCTGCCACGTCCCGCCCTTGAGTGCTCCATGTCGCAAGAGCATCTTCTCCCCCGGAGGGACACAGCGTTTGCCACGAAGGGTCTTTTGCTCCAGATGTTGCTATCCCCTGGTGGCTGGAGACCATTGTCTCTGGCTCCTGGGAAGGTGACTGGGTGACTGGGCTGCTGAATCCATTTGCTCTAGGATGTTTAACACGTTGTGACTGTCTCTTTCTCTCTCTCTTTTCCCATTCCCTCCTTTTCTCTCACTCCCTCTTTCTCTCTCTCTCTCTCTTCCTTCTGCCTTTCTTGCTTGGCTGCTCTTTCTTCTTTCCCTACTTCCCGTTGTGTGCTCTCTCCCCATTCCCCCTCGCCTCCTTCACCCTGTTTTTCTCTCTTTTCCACTTCTGCTCCACTCTGTCCGTCTCCCGCCCCCCCGCCCAGGTGAAAGTCTGGTTCCAGAACCGGCGCACCAAGCAGAAGAAGGACCAGAGCAGGGACTCTGAGAAACGCTCGTCCTCCGCCTCCGAATCCTTCGCCACGTGTAACATCCTCCGGCTCCTGGAACAAGGGAGACTTTTGTCCGTGCCGGCCCCTTCCAACTTGCTCTCTCCAAATTCGAATCCCATCGGGAGCCCCGCCGGGAACGGATCCAGCCTGGCTCCCTCTGGCACCACCTCGCCTGGGCTGAGCAGTGGAAACAGCCCTCCTGGGACAGGAGCCTTCAGCCTGCAGGTCCCGTCGCTAGCATCCTCCTCTTCCTCACCCAGGCTCCCTGCCACCCCGCTCTGTTTCAGTGGCCCGCTCCTGGGGAGCCTGCACGACCTACCTAGCGGCTACGCACTGGGGAGCTCTGCCTTTGAGCCTTACACACGGCTGGAGAGGAAAGACAGTCCCATACCCAGCAAGAAGCCGAGTCTTTAACTAAAAACCAGTGTCAAAATCATCCCCACCCCCCGCCCCCACCCTGTCTCCCGCATGGGGCTGCTCTGTGGCCGGTGGAATTGCAAAGACCGTTGAACAAATGTCCAGGTGACGTGCGTGTGACTGTGTCTTCCTGTCACGGAAATAAAAATACAGCTGCAGGCAACACCCTGTTTGACATGCTCGACTCGGCAGGGTTCCCCGGGGAGACGCACAGGGAAACCGCTGCTGCTGGGGGGCCCCCCCGATGCCAGATTGCTAGAGGGTCAAAGGCGCCCCTCTTCAGGGTGCCGGCCAGGTAGTATTTGTACACAGATGCTCTGTCTCTTGCCGCCGGGGCCAGGCTGGGGGAGCGAGGGACGGGGGAAGGTTTGCTGGCACCACGTGTGTTATTCTGACTTTGCCATGGAGTGAGACTGCGCGGTCGCTGTCTGATCTATTTGATTGCAGGCGCCCAAAATCACCCAATACCCTGGATGTGGAGCCAGACCTGGACTGAGGCCAAGTGGGACAGGAAGCCCCAGGCAGCTAAAGCCAATCCCGGGAGGGGGTTGGGATGTTACAAAATTCAGGGGCGGGGTGTGACGTTGGAAGAGCAGCTCCCTGCTGATTAGAGAGGCAGTGCGAGCTAGTGGTTAGAGCAGACATGGGCGTCAGGGCTCCTGGGTGCTATTCCTGGCTCTGCCTCTGGGCAAGTCCCCATTTTGTGCCTCAGTTTCCCCATCTGTAAAGAACTTTGTGCTCCTTTGTTTAGGTGGCTTGGGAGAGTTTGGGGAGCCCGGCGCAGGAGGGGGAGGCTCAGAGTCCAGTCTCTGTGATCTTGCCTTAATCTGTCCCTGTTGCACATGGGGACAGCACTACCCTCGCTTGGTTTGTTAATCCCATCAAGCTAGTGGGGTGTGCTTGAAGGAGGAAGCAGGTACTGTACATACAGGCTGGCGTTGGTGCCAATGATCCTTTCAGTCCCGTCCCCCCTCCACCAGCACTTTTGGCACAGAGAAGAGTGGGACTCAGAGAGCCCCTTGCACGGATCCCAGCCCCCCTCACTGTTCTCCTGCGCTGCAGACGGGCCTGGGAGCCTCTAAAGCTCTTCTGCAGCAGTGCAAATGCAGGTACCAGAGCAGCAGCTTTAAGGACCCAAAACTTTGCATTCCCCCCGCCAGGCCCAAAAGGGGTGTCTGGTGTTTGGATCGGCAGCCATTGGCTTTTGACAGGCTATATACAGCACTGACAGCTTGCCCAGATGGGAAATGAATGGGAAGCCCTACAGATTGTATACAGCTTCTTAACAAACAATCTCTGGATAGTTATCACTTTTATGTATCACACCAACACCCCAATGTCCATGCCCACTTGCCAAGCAGGATAATAAACACTGCTCCCAGGACGGCTGCCAGCCTGGACGATACGGCTGCTAGAAAACACTGCTATGCAGGGCTGTTAACTAACGTGACTCACGTTTTTACGGCTTTTCTACTAGGGACATGGGAAAAGAGCCTAAGACCCAAACATGTCCATGTCAACCAACAGTGACAGCATGTGGGTTAGTCATTAAGGCCCAGACCCTCAAAGGTATTTTGGTGCCTATGGGAGTTAGGCACCTCAATCCCTTTGAAGATCTGGACCTAAGCCTTTAGCAAGAGCTTTTCTGACCCTTAAGATCACTCAGATGGTGTTGGAAGATGGAGGCTGGTCCTTGCCTTAAAGAGATGCCACCCGTGGAAAGTTTGTCAGTTTCGAACAATCCCAGTTCAAAGCAACTTGGGAATTTTCCTCCCTCCTCCCATGACAATTTTTGACCAAAATGAAAATGTTTCAGGTTTTGGCTAAAAATGCTTGGCTGTAGAAAACCAGCCTTTGTAGTTATTTGGGGGGTGGGGGCAGAGAGGGTTTAACTAAATGCTCAAAACATTGAAAATGGGCATTTCCCGTGGAACGACCTGCAGTAACAGAAAGCCAGTTTGTGCCGCAAAATGGTTTGGATTGAACATTTTTGAGCATTTCTCGTTCAATGTCGTTTCAGGCACGACTTTGACCCCACGTGCCGCTGGCCGTGTCAGTCGCCTGTTCTCATTCTTTTAGAAACCTGTGAAAGAGGGACACAAACAACAGGTGAAACGGACTAAGTGACTGGACAGGGGACAGCCTGAAAACGACTGTACAGAAATTGTTATCAAATGCACGAAGCAACCAAACTGAAAAGCAAAAATCGAACTCGTTTTCCTGTCTCACCCCTCTCAGTTCTAGCTTGCGTGGTGTTACTGTGACTACAGTGGGTAAAAGGTTTTCAGAGAGAAGAGAAATTGCTGGTACAGTACCCCGGTAACTCGAACTTACAGGTGGGATCAAGAGAAAAAATTGTCATCCAGATCCAGATTTTGAACCCTCCCGAATTCAGACCCAGGTTTTGGTTCAGCCCTCTATCAAGTGGGAAGTGGGTGCAGGCCTTTACAAAAGGGTTTCAAAAGCCCCCTGAGGCTTATTGGAATGTGGAACTTCGGTTCTGGCCCATTTCCGAGCAATGGGGATCAGGCTCAGAAGCGTTTCTCCAGACTCCCTAGGCAGTGGTAGTTCAGATCAGATAATACCCAGATTCAAACCACCCTTGATCTGGTTCTGTGAGACCCAATGAACGCTGGGCAGAGCCAAACCCAAAGCCACCCTGTTTCCCTCCCCCCATCTCTAATTTAACCCCCCACCATGGCCTTGCTCCCGCCCTGTCTCTTTGCCGATGCAAGTGGTGCAATAAGCGACTTCTACTGCTTTGCCACAGACACCCAGGGGTGTGTGACGTCCTGCTGATGGGCCTGACTGATCAGAGTCGAGGCTGGCCAGGACTCCCGTCTGCCTGTCCATCTGGGTCCTGGGAATAGGGAAATAGACACAGAAACAGGCCGAAAGCCGGTGAACCCAGGATGTGTGGGCTGTGTCAGAGGGAAGAATGGCTGTGAGAACACAAGGGCATTATTAGCAATGGGCCCGATCCTGCAGTCCTGACTTAGGGCCAAACTCCCATTGACTCCAGTGGGAGCTGGGCTGGACTGCCGAGCACTTGCAGCTTCCTGCAGTATTGATGGGGCTGTGGGCGCTCAGCGTCAGTACCTCTCAGAATTGGGCCCGGACGGAGGGCCTGATCCTGGCATCCACGCTTATGCTCCTGCAAGCAGCCTTCTGGACGTCAACAGGCTTCTTTATGCGAGTCGACTTGGAAGGGCTTCAGGATTTCCTCCTGACCGCTTGGCTCCCTTGCAAACCTAGGTCCTGATCCTGCAAGCGGCTGAAGCCCCACTGGCTCTGAAAGAGATTTGTGGGGGGGGGGGGGGGGGGGGGTTGTGGGGACTAATCAGCTGAACACGAACTCCCAGTGTGGCCAAAAGGGCTAAGGGGGTCCCGGGATGCATAACCAGAGGAATCTCGGGTAGGAGCAGAGAGGTGATTTTACCTCCGTGTCTGGCACTGGTGCGACCGCAGCTGGAATCCTGGGCCCAGTTCGGGCGCCCGCCATTCAAGAAGGATGTGGATAAATTGGAGAGGGGTCAGAGAAGAGCCAGGAGAAGGATGAAAGGTTTCTAAAACTGCCTTGTTGTGATAGACTCAAGGAGCTCAGTCTATTTAGCGTAACCAAGAGAAGGCTCAGGGGTGAGTTGATGACACTCTATAAGTACCTACGTGGGGAACAAATATTTAATAACGGGCTCTTCCGTCTAGCGGAGGAAGATCTCACAGGATCCAATGGCCGGGAGTTGAAGCTGGACAAATTCAGATTGGAATAAGGTGTACATTTTGTAATGGAGGGTAATTAACCATTGGAACAATTTACCAAGGGCCGTGGTGGATTCTCCAGCACTGACAGTTTTTGAATCAAGATGGGATGTTTTCCTGACAGCCTCGGGTCTAGGGATTATTTCGGGACAGGTCCCCGGCCTGGGCTATGCAGGAGGTCAGACTAGATGGTCACATGGTCCTATCTGGCCTTGGCATCCGTGGCTTTGATGGCAGGGTTGGGCCGCACAGGCCTTCAACTGGCCATTGACAAGTCACAGGTGCCACCACCCCCACCCTGATTGTAAACTAGGGCCCGATCCTGACAGCTTTGCCCACCCTGAGCTGCCCCCATTGAGACCAATGGCTTCCATGAGGCCAGGATTTGGCCTGTGGCGTATTGTGCTTGGATTGCTGTCTGCTGCTTAGCATGGTGTTTGGCCTGGCCTGGCCTTGCTATCTGTAAGGGGTTCCCCCCGCCTCATCCCTCTCTCCCACATCCTGCCACCTCTCGGGCTCAGAGCTCAGCCGGACGCTGCTGAGTCTCCCGGCGAAGGCTCTTTTGCCATGAGGTTGCAGATGGGTTTGGGGCCAGGAGGGTCCCTTTGGTGCCCCCAGCAGCCTGCATTAAAGGCCCGGCTTTGGGAAGCAGGAATGGATCAAGCCAGACCCATCGCTATTTTGGCCTGGTAGGGCCCAGCAACCCCCACTTCCACAGCCCCCAAACCCAGCACTTCTGCTCGTGCTCAGGGTGTCCCTGCATTGGGGTGATGAGGAGGGGGCGGAGTTTGGAGGCTAGGGCACATCCCACTGCATAGCACCCAGGTCAGGCCCTGCCCGCTGGGCGGAGCCCAGGTCACTTTATCTCCGGACACCCATGCAGACTCGCTCACCCAGTTGGAGCCTTGCGCAATATTTGCCGAGTCTTGGGAGCTGATGGGGGTGGCAGGGGTGTGTGTGCAAAGATTAGTCCTTACAGGGATGGATGATACCCACGAGCTCGTATAGAGGGGAGGGATAGCTCAGTGGTTTGAGCATTGGCCTGCTAAACCCAGGGTTGTGAGTTCAATTCTTGAGGGGGCCATTTAGGGATCTGGAGCAAAAATCTGTCTGGGGATTGGTCCCCCTTTGAGCAGGGGGTTGGAGTAGATGACCTCCTGAGGTCCCTTCCAACCCTGATATTCTATGATTCTCGCGTTCTGCCCAGGGAATCCTTGCAAGGTGCCAATTGACCTCGCCTGCCTGGCACCCCACTGAGATCCCAGCTGCAAATGCCTTGTTGGTTTCAGGGAAGTGACGCCGCTGTCACCCTGGGCAGGATCTGCCCTGGATGTTTGGGGGTGGGTGGGTTTCCCCTGCGATCCTGTCAGTGATTGTGTGTGCAGGGTGGGAGAGAGAGGTCATGGGAGTGGGCGGTGCGGTGACACAGGGCGGGATGGGGGCTGAGGTGATATCCTCAATACCAGGATTGATGACAGCCTGTGGCAACTGGGAGGGGAGGAGCCCCTTGAGCTACACACTAACATGGGTTCTGTCTGATTTGATCCCCTTGTCCCTTCCCAGCTATCCTGTTCCCTCTCTCCAGCTCCAATTTTTATCTTCATTTGCCCCACCTTCCCATCCCCTCCTTCCCCTCCCCCTCTATCTGCAACCCCCTTCCCCTGCTCGGCTCGCTGTGTTTAGCAGAACGGGGCCACGGCGCTTTCAGGGTTTGTTACAGCCCCCGGCTGCGTTTGGGCGAGCCCAGGACGGGGGGTTTAGCAACCTCGCCATTTCATAGCATTGGGCCGTGTCCTCTGTGCCAGAAATGCTGCCCCTCAGGAATGAGGTGGGGAATAAGCAATGGAGAGTGGAGACACCTTTCAAGGCCACTTAGTGGGTGTGGCTAGGCTAGGCTCTAGGTTGTAACTGTTGTAAAGCTACAGGTTCAAATCCCCTACATGGTGGAAAGGTCATTTCTCATCCTGGGGGGTATAAATCCAGGCACCAGCGGAGGAAGCACGTGCTAAGGGGCAACATTCTGTCCAGTCTTGGGGCAGCACTGTCCAGGTGTTTTTGGTTTTTTTGTTTTGCTTGGGGCGGCAAAAATGGTAGAGCCGGCCCTGTATAAATCAAAATCCTAGGGGCTTCCTGGCAAGGTAATTAATGCAGCATTGGTCAAAATACCTTTTGCAAAACCGGCTTTCCCACCAAAGGGCCTGTTTTCATGGGAAATTTTCACCTGGGTCCCGGTTTTTCAGCAACAAAAGTGCAAACTGAAAACAGACATTTGTCAGTAAAATTTTTAGCTTTTCAACAATGGAGCAGTTTTACCAGAAACCAATTATTTCAATCCATTCTCCCTCAGCTTTTGGCTCCATTTTTTGTCTAAACACAAATGTTTCATAGAAAATATTTACAAATCAGTTACTTGCTGGCAGCCACTGGTTAGCATTTTCCACACCTGCTCTAGTTAAAAGCAAAGCCCTGTACGGGTTATGCCAAGGGTTTCTGCGGTGCTTTTTATATAAGGAATCTTTGGCCTAAATTCATTCCCACCCGTGCCCGTTAGTTGCTGTTTGTAACCCCCTATACGGTCATTAGTGGAGTCAACCATTCGTCTTTCAAAACCCAGACCCCGGTTCGGGAAGGGGACTTACGCACATGCTTAAAGTTAAGCATGTGATTTAGTGCTTTGCTGAATCGGGCACTAAAAGCACATATCTCTGCTGCTTTAACTCAGTGACCAGCTCCACAACTGCTCTCAGGAGTAACTTGTTTTCCTCTATATGGACCAGTCTCTTACCCTTAGCCAGTGTGTTAAACTCCTCCCCCTATTTTGAAGGGAAATATTTAAAATAAATGTTTTTATAAAGAAGGTTTCACTCATTTTTTTTTAAAATTCAATATCTGTGAAATAATATTTATCGTGCATGTCACTGTCTGAGCACTTTGCAAATATTAGCTAATTGGCACTTTTGGGAGGTAGCAAAGTAGCACTATCACTTTTTCATATATGGGGAAACTGAGGCACAAGGAGGGGCCTGTGAGTTGCCCAACGTCATAGACATCATTGGCAGAGCCCAGAATAAGGAGCTTCTCTCTCCCAGGCCCAGAGCCTCAAAGGTGCACCTAACACCCTTTGGGGATTTGGGCCCCGGTCCTTTGCTTAGACAACATCTCTCTATTCTTATCAGGGTTTGTTACCAGAGCTGGTTTACGGTTCCCCAAATTTGACTTTTCAATGGACTTTTTGGTTGACTTGCAACAACAAAAAATTGCAACAGCATTTTCACACTTTGCCTCCTACGTTTTCCTACAAGCGCTGGGGCTGGTGGCCGTTTTGGAAAGGTCAGCATTGTTTATTACATTTTTTGGCTGACATATGGTGTTTCGACAGGAAAAAATGATACACTCCCCAAAAAATACCTTTTTGCCATTTTTTTCTTTTTCATTTTCCCTCCAGCTCGGTTTGCAATCCGTTTGTCTGAAAAACCAACACCTAGAATCGGGGCCTTATGCTAGCAAACTGCTTCCTGTTAATGTTCAAGGGCATTTCCTGGTTTATTCCGACCTTTTGAACTTGGACACAGCCACGTGCGGCAAACTTTGTGCACAGATCCTGTAATTCAAATACGAAGAATTTCATATTTGCCTGGAGGCCCCAAACTTGGCAGAAATAGAATCCTTATGATTTAGGGCCAGGATCCTCTCACAGAGGGGCATCGGCAAGCAGAAACGTCTCTTTTGGGCAGATTATCCCATATCTGCCTGCTGTAGGTTTCATACACATTCCTCTGGTGCTGGCCCCTGGCTGAGACCAGCTCCTGGGCTGGACAGTCATCTCCAATACAGCAGTCCCTTTGTTCCAAACCCTGAATAAGGGCCTGGGAAATAGTCATGAGGAAGTTTGACAACTTTGCAAGGTTTCTCGTGGCTTGTTCTAATTTGGGGGAAATGGTCCGATCTGGTGACAAACACATTGCACTTCGAGAGCTGTTTTTTGTCCTTGTAAATTTTGAGGAAGAAAGGGCCGACTTTCCCCCCAAACAGGGGCCGGTTTCCTTGCAAGAGAGCCTCCAAAGTTTTGAAATTCCAAAATGTCATGACACAATTAGGCTTTGTGAGCATTTGAAATGTCACAAGTTTGGATGTAAAAAAAACAAACGAACCAACCCCCCAAAAACGCTATCAACAAACCGTCCATACTTTGGAGATGATTTTGCAGAAAGTAATATACTGGGGGAGGAAAGCCACTAGCGGACCTAGAACAAAATGGCAAATATTTTTCCTAAAACTCCTGGGTGGAGGGACAGGATAATTCCTATTTTTACCTGGCTCAAATCCTGATCCTGAGCTGGCACGCTGCTTATTCCTTACTGCACAGAGAGTTCCTTCCAAAGTCACTAGCGTCCCCTCCAGAAATGTTCAGACGTCTGCTTTAACCAGTCAATGAATCACCATCAAATCTGATCTCAGCACATCCAACCATTCAGGAAATAACCCTGTAACCCTACTGCCCCCTCTCTCTCTCTCTCACACACACACACAGTTCTAACAGTCTTGAACACCAGAGATAAATCCTGGAAATGTATCGTAACGTGTACAATTTGAAAAAGAAAAAATAAGTACTGTCTGTAAAACTTTAATGAACAACGTGGTTTCTGATGGTTAATAAAAGTGATGTCATGATGCCCACCTGCCTTTTCTTCCTTGCCGTCAAAGTGCGCGGAGCAAGCGGTCGCTGTGAACCAGCCCCACAGTTTGAACGTCAGAAGGCCAGCAGCATTGCCCACTTGGACTATTTTTAAGGGGGGGAAATTGAAGCAACGTTCCCAATGTCCCCTCCCCCCGTGTTAAACCAGCTCAGCAAAATATCAACTTTCTACAAATCAAATCTGAGAAATGCTGTCAACCTGCCACACTGGAGCAACCCAGTGCTCTCGCGCAACCCTACACTAACAACCCAGTGTGTGCAGCCGGCGTTTGTGGGTGAGCGGACGATAACCAACCCGGGGGGGCAGATGAGATGTGGGGCCGGGGTAGGGGGTGTGTATAAGAGAGGGAGTCTTTAAGGCCCTGTTGTGGCAGAAAGACCGGCCTAGGGAAATAAAGCGCATAACACACGGTCCCTCACATCCACACAGTGACACACACACACACACACACACACACACACACACACACACACGGGCTCTCTCACAACACTTTCATCCAACCATAGAAGGTGCTGCTGCCTCTCCGCCTGCCCCAGCCCAAAAGCTGGGAATGGGCGACTGATCACTCGCTAATTGCCCTGTTCTGTTCATTTCCTCTGGGGCACCTGGCATTGGCCACTGTCGGCAGACAGGACACTGGGATAGATGGACCTTTGGTCTGACCCAGTACGGCCGTTCTTATGTTCTCGTCAGTCCTCTCTCCAGTCCAGCCCCGCCCTCAGGGCAGCCGGAGCACTGGGACCCGGCACAGGGCACATGCCCATTGGATCTGCCCCACTCTGCCCACCAGGGGCAGGGAATCACTGAGCCCTAAGTGACTGGACCAAGGCCACAGAGGGAGGCAGTGGCAGAATGGGTTAGCTCCTGGCTCAGATTGCTGGGCCGTGCTGAAAGCGCCATAAAGTCTGACCATGCTGCCATCCACACACAGTTACACACACACACACAATCACCTTCTCGTCCACACTGTTACACAATCTTCCCCTACACACACACACACACACAAAACCACGTATACAAGCACACACAATTATACATCCTTCTCCTGCATAAACACACATTACAAAACCTCCTACACACACATTTATCTTCTCCTCCAAACATACACAATTTCACAACTCTCGCTCCACCCACACAAAAAACCTTCCGACTCCCTCAGGACACAGATACACAACCCCACGCTACACACAACCACCACCTATTCCCCCCACCACATAGCTACACAACCCCCCATTACACACAGCCACCATCTGTTCCCCCGACACACAGCTACACAACCTCCCATTAGACACAGCCACCATCTGTTCCCCCGACACACAGCTACACAACCCCCTGCCACATACAACCATCATCTACTCCCTGGCACACAGCTACACAACCCTCACCACACACAACCAACCCCTACTCCCCCAACACACAGCTACACAACCCTCACCACACACAACTACCACCTACTCGCTGACCACAGCTATACTATCACCTGCCACACACAACCACTGCCTACTCCCCGCCACACAGCTACACACACCCCTGACACACAAGAAACCACCACCTACTCCCCTGACACAGCTACACAACCACCACCTACAACCCTAAGTACTACTACACACACCTCTGTCACACACAACCACCATCTAATACCCCGACACAAAACTACACAACCCCCCACCACACACAACCACCACCTACTTCCCTGGCACACTGCTACACAACCCCCTGCCACACACACAACCACCTCCTCCCCCAGCACACAGCTACACAACCCCCTGCCACACACACAACCAC
>NW_020664984.1:3438963-3489860 GCF_002925995.2 Terrapene triunguis | reverse complement strand
GCCACACACAGTCACTGCCTACTCCCCCAGCACACAGCTACACAACCACCTCCTCCCCCGGCACCCAGAGCTCAATGCAGAGCCCTGAGCTGCGGCCTCACTCAGCCACCCCCAGGTGGGAGCCCTCAGGTGACCTTCACCTGCACTCTGGGCCTGGGGCTCCCAACCAGGTGCTGAGGCTGCCCCAGTTTACAGTCAACAGGGGCCTGTGTGGGCAGGTCTAATCCCCCCCGGGGCCAGCGACGCAGCCGGGAAAGGGGCAGATCTGACCAGTGTGGGCCAGCGAGGGACGAGCAGGGCAGCGTAACCCTCTGCTATAAAACCCCCTGGCTCCCTCCCGCCCCAGCTGTGCCCAGCGATGGCTGCCAAGGTAGAGGTGAGGCTCAGCGGGCACCCAGGGGCGCTGGCAGGGGCCCAGGAGCATGTCCAGGCCGTCACCAGGAATTACGTCACCAACCCCAGGCTGAGTGAGTACCGTCGGGGGGGCCGTGTCGGGGGGGCTGTGCCGGGGGGAGGGGGGCTGGCGAGAACGCCCCCCCTGCAACAGCTGTTCTTACCCCCCCATCCATAATGTTAGCCCTGCTAGCACCCAGCCTGGGGCTGTGTATGGGGGGGGGCAGCAGGGGGAGGGGAGAACTGTGGGGACTTGAGCTCTTTGCATTTAGGCCCCCCAAGGTCTGTGTGGTTTCCACCTTGGCTGGATGTGGTGACTGGGTGTGGGGAGCTGGACTTCTGGGTTCTTTCCCCTGCTCTGCGGCCCGGGGCAAGTCACGTCCCTGCCCCATGCCTCAGTTTCCCCACCTGTCCTTTCTGAGCGGCTGGAGCACCTCAGGTGAAGTGCCAAGCCTGGTACACGTTTCTGGGAAGTGCACGGAGGGATCCTTCCGCAAACCCTGGCAACTGAGGGCATCTGTATGGCAGGCTCAGGGGGGCTCCCTTCCCCCAAGGGGTGTACATGGGGCCTGTTGGATTGGAGTCCTGAACTCCCTCTAGGACGGGAACCCTTTTAGTCTCTGTCTTCTGCCTCCTCCTTGTGTTAGCTGCACCCCCAGCCCAGAATGACTGAGAGGAAGTGACCCTGGAATGGTGCCAGGGCACCGTTTCCCTGTGGCTATGGGGCTGACTCACCTGCCCCATAGCTTCTTACAACGCTTGGTGTTCACACTGCGGCTCGCTGTCTGGGAGGCTGTTTCATACTGAAGTAAAAGGGTGACATTTACCCCAAAGAGAAGGGCACTGGGCCAGGTTCTGTTCTCAGCAACTCTGGCATAAATGCGGAGTGACTCCAGCAAAGCCGATGGAGTGACTCCAGATCTACACCAGTGTAAATGAGAACAGAATCAGGCTCAGAAAGTGGATTGCTCAGTGAGAAACTTTAGATGGCAAAGGAGTCTATCTCTTCCCAAATTCTGTATAGAAGTCACTTGGCAAAGTACTCCGCAGTCTCCACCATTACCCCTCCTCCCCTCAGGTGTTGTGAGTGGGTGAGAGAGAGAGAGATTGGGTTCTGTTTGTGTGTTTAGTTGTGTGTGTGTGTGTGTGTGAGAGAGAGAGAGAGAGAGAAAGAAAGAGAGAGAGAGATAGGGTTCTGTTTGTGTATTTAGTTTTGTGTGTGTGTGAGAGAGAGAGAGATCGAGATCAGGTTCTGTTTGTGTATTTAGTTGTGTGTTTGTGTGTGAGAAAGAGAGAGATTGGGTTTTGTTTGTGTATTTAGTTGTGTGTGTGTCAGAGAGATCAGGTTCTGTTTGTATATTTAGTTGTGTGTGTGAGAGAGAGAGAGAGAGAGAAAGAGACAGATCAGGTTCCATTTGTGTATTTAGTTGTGTGTGTATATGAGAGAGAGAGAGAGATCAGGTTCCGTTTGTGTATTTAGTTGTGTGTCTGTGTGTGTGTGTGAGAGAGAGCGAGAGAGATTAGGTTCTGTTTGTGTATTTAGTTGTGTGTGTGTGTGTGTGTTTACTTGCCTGTCTTCCTCTCTGCCTCTGGACACGTGCAGACTGCAGGTCTGGGTGTGCGTGGCTGTCTCTGTGTGCAGACATGAGTGTCTGTGTCCCATCCACACAGCCAGCGCCTCAAGTCCCCTGCCTTGCAAATGCTCCCAGCTAACCTTGCCCAAGGAGAACTCCCGGAAGAGGTCCCAGTAGCTCCACTCCCTGACGTCAGCCCAGCCTGACAGCTTCTCAGAGTAATACACAGCCCTGCAACGGGCACTGGGGCCCCAAATGTGCACCGCTCCCAGGTCACGGCTTCTTCATGAGCAGAAGCAACAGATGAGCTGAAGTCTTTAAACAAAACCAGTCTCCCCCAGCCACTCAGACAGCAGCACCTGCTGCTTGCGTGCATCCCGTGGACTGGCTTGTGTGTATGCGGCACTCCCACCCTCCACTGGATGGAATCAGAACTGCTCAAGCGTGTGTCATGGGCCCTGCACTGCACACAGCTACCGGAGATGCTCTACAGGCTTGGCTTGTGGAACAGGAGGATCTGAGTTGTGTGCCCCGCTGATGCTGAGTGGCCGAGGGATGCAGGGGAAGGAATCTGCAGGGGACTGGCTAGCGTGGGGGTGGGCTACAGAGCCTTTTCCTCTCTAAGGCACCTGTTCCACTCAGCCCATCAGTCCAGACAGGTGACGGCTACTGAGTGGACTTTGAGCACTGAGTCTGGAGAGGAGGGAGACTCAAGTCCAGGTGTGCACCTCGCACTAACGGCCAGCACGGTGGGCACTAATTGGCCCCTTGTTGGCAATCTGTGTAGAAAGGGCCTCTGGAGAGAGACCAGCCCGCTCATCCCTAGAGCTGGTCCCTCCCTGCTAGAGCAGCATGGGGGAGCCTTCAATTCCTCAGTCCCAGTCCCGGGCCTCAGTTGCTTGGCCACCCGTGGCATGAGCCGGGGCAAAGCCTTTATCCACCCAGTCCCCTGGGTTGTGGGCACAGAGCGGAGGGGCCGCACCTGCCCCAGTAATTCAGCGCAGGTGCCAAAACCGGTGGGTGCATGTTTCGCAGGCCCCGCATGTGTTTGCGAAAAGACCACCTGGGTCTGATTCTCTTGGCACGTCCCCCAGCTCTGCGCTCGGGCGAGCCCATTGTTACTCCGGATTGACACCCGTGGAAGTGAGAGGAGACCCAGGCTCTCTCTGCCTGTGGTTAAACAGCTGGGGTGCGCTGTGACAGCAGCGTTCCAGGCAAGCACGTATCGGCTCTTCGGTACCTGGTGCTCCCTGTCCCCCCTCAGTCTGGCCTTAGCCGGCTGCCTCAGGGCCCAGACTGTCTGTGTTTGTACAATGCCGAGCCCAGGGGGCCTGGTGTGTGACTGAGGCCCTAGATGCGATAGCAATACCGAATACTTGGAAGCTAGCTGGCTATCCATCCCACACTCATCAGCGTGGTAGCTGGCGCTCCCTGCCTCAGTTTCTCCCGCTGTACAATAGGGTTAAGTACTAATCAGCCCCTGTCTCCGGGACGTGTTGGGTGCTTGTCAGGTAGTATTGGATTCGTGTGGGGCAGGGGCCAGGGAGGGGGAAGGACGCTGCGGCTGCTGTTCTGTACAGCTGCCCTGAGATCAGGAAGGCCTGAAAGCCACTTTCCTTTGCCTGAATGCTCCCCTCGCCGTGTGCCGCGATCTCCGTGTCCAGTTCAAGGCGAATCCAGAGCGCCCTGGTCAGGCTCTGCCTCCGCTGCATCTGTTTACCCTCACCCGGAGCTGAACCGGTCCCGCGGAACAGCTCGTGTTTGCTGTCAACAGCGCAGGCTGGGCTCACCGGGAACAGCGGCTCTCCTCGCCCAGTCCGACCAGGAAGGGGTTGCCTTGCCCTTGGGCAGCTGCAGGGGCAAGGGAGCGCTCAAAGCCAGGAGGCAAAGCCCAGAGCCAGTTTGAGGCAGAGAGCGAGGGCCAGGCTGCTGCTGATTCAATTCAGGCTCCACAGGGTGAGGGGGAAATGGCTCCCCTCCCTTTATTTTGGTAATTACAATTTTTGGAGAAAATTCTCATTTAAAACTGATTTTTTTGGTGTGTGTTTCAGCAACTGGTTTAGTCCCCCCCTCCCTTTTTTCTCCCCGCCCCCTTTTCCATTTTTCCCCTGAGAAAAGGAGAAGGGAGGCGAAAAAATGAGAAAAAGTCAATATTCAGGATTTTTTTGTAGAAAAACTAAAACTAGTACAATTTGTCATCCAATAAAGTCCCAGAACCTGCCCGACGGGACCTGGGACGGGTCTGCCCCTAGGACCGAGGTGTCCTCCATCCCAGACTTTCACCACCAGCCCCTCCTCCTTTCCGGATGCAATTCGGGCTATAGTTCGGCTTAGCAGAATGCGATTTTTATTCTGTTATAATGTCGCTGGGTAATACTGAGGTTCATTTGGAAGCATTTTCCCTCTGTTCTGATCGATGTACATTTTCCCAGATGTGGGAGATGGAGCGGGGGGGGGGGAGTGTCCGAATAATTCTTTAATGAGAGGAGACGCTGAGATTTTAAAGCTTTATAACCATTAAAACACAAAGTGTCAATATCCCGTGTCGAAATATACAGAGTAAATCTCCTCAGATCGAACTCGAATAAGTTCCCAAGGAGCATTTTCTTGCTTTGCCTCACTACAAATTCCCACGATGATCAGTGGAGACCTGTTTTCGCCGGTTTGTGTGCATACGATGAAATGGACGTTTGCTGACATTTGCCCCCCCCCTGGAACCAAACCCTTCCACCCCAAACAATATGAGGCCTTGGAGCATTCAGGGGTGCACCCCAGAAGCGAGTTTCTGCCCCTGGTCACGCGTGTTGGCATGTTGGCCATGCGTGCTGCTTGCATAGAGCTTTTTGTTTCGTGGGTGCAGGTTATCAGGACTGGGGGGTTCCCATGCTCTCCATCTGGTTGTCCCTAGGGCTGGTCCCCCCCCCAGTTCCCAGTAGGGGAGTGCTAGCCATACGACATGAAAGAGAGAGGCCGCACCGCCGTCACAGAGGTTGCTAGGATGGGCTCGCTTGGTCTGGTGTGCACCTCTGGTGCTTAGCGGAGGCTGAGTGCCCCGGGGCTGTAGCACCAGGCTCGCCCCCTAATCACGCCTTCGCGCCCAATCCCAATCTGGATCCAGCGCTCAAGTCTGCTCGGATGTGGGGATCTGGTTCACTCACTGGCTTCACTGGGAGCTGTGGCGAGAGGCTCTGGGTTTAGCCCGGTGGAATTTCCTGCCCATTTTCTAAGCTGAAAAGTTTTTGGCCGTTCAGCCAAAGCTTCAGAAAAAGTAACTTTCGGATGCCTCTCCTGGCCGACCATCTGGATCTCCAGGCTGCTCCCCTGACACTGGCTCAATAGTAAACCAACTCGCCCCTACTGTGAGGTCTTGTCTGTATCACAGGAGCCGCTCCAGGCCCCGACTAGGACCAGGGCCCCACTCACTCCCTTGGCCAGAGTCAACAGTCAGTCCCTGCCCCGAAGAGCTGACGGGCTGAACTGGCAGAGGGGGAGAGGGGAAACTGAGGCCCAGAGAGAGGCAGGGACTGGCCAGCTGTCAGACAGCAGGTCAGTGGCACAGCCAGGACTAACACCCAGGTTTCCTAAGTCCGAGGCTCTAGGCACTAGGGAACGCTGCCTCTTGTTTGAATCTTTACAATATGGCTAGTGTCCTGGCAACCAGCTGCCAGGGAAGCCCCTGCTGCATTGCTGGGAGTCCAGGCTTCCCTGTAACTAGTACGTCAGTGACATGGGTGCCGAATGCAGACCTGAGCCTGCCTGCTGATTTACCCCCGCTCCCGGCTGACGGGATAGGCAGGGGCAGGGCTTTGGCCAGGAGCTCTCCAAGGAAAAGACAGCAGCTGCCGGAGATGGAGTGGGTGACGTGGCACGGATGGCTCCTCCCTCTGAGTCTCTGCCCCCTGCTAGGGGGCGCTGTGCTGCTAGAGGGCCTGTCTTTCGGCTGAGATTGAGAAGGCAAACCAAGGTCCTGCCCACCTGCAGTCGCTGACGGTCCCCTGGCTCTCCCCCGGGGGCAGGGCCGGGAGCCTCGCTCCCTGGGCCAGATTCCAGAATTACATTCTCCCTCTCCGGGTTCCCCTTGTGGCTTCAGCTGAACAGAGGAGTCTCCTTTGCCTCCTAAACTGTTGTGTGCTGTGGCCATGGGGCTGCTGTGTCTCGCCCCAGAAGTGGCTGCATTTCTGGCGTTGGTGAAGTCGTTCTATAAGCCGTTTGGAAGGCACTTTGGGATCCCTCTGAGCCTCGCTGCACCCATAAGGGGAGGATCTTTTCACTAGACCAGGGACGCAGGACTGGCAGGGGCCTCGTGGGCCATCCAGGCCAGGCCCTGCCATCCCAGGCAAGCCCTTCATGTCACCCCCTTACTTATCAAGCTCCATCTTCAATCTGGTTAGTTGGTTGCCCCCCAGCTTCTGCTATTGAGAGGCTGGTGCAGAACCTCCCTCCCGCGCTGGAGCTAGAGATCACCATAGGACCTTCGCTGTCTCTTCCTCCTCCGTCGGGCTCAGCTGAAGGTCTCCCAGCCAGGAAAGGCACCTCCAATGAGCAGCCCCCTCCACGACCCGCCCTGCAGTGCCCCAAAGGTTTAGCTCCAGAGAGGCCGCTGCAGATCTCCCCACGCTGCAGATGCTGGGCCGGGCCAATCCGCCTGCTGCTAACCTCTGTGACCTCCCGTCTGCCAGGCGTGAAGGAACACGCTGTTCTTAACAGGGATGTGCTCCGCGGGGTCAAGGGCTTGGAACTGCGTCTGAATGTGTCTTTCCGATTCCAGGCCTGCTCGTAAAGGGGCCGCTTTCGCACTGCACAGCCGAGGCTGGAGGAGAGGGGGCAGGGGGAGCAGAGACTGAGGGCACTGGGTGAGTGGGGGGGGGGTCTCAGGGTTCAGGGGTAGGTGTCTTCAGCAGAAATTACGCCGTAACTGTAGCAAAGTCGCTACACTTTCTTGGCACTTCTCAGCTGGCACAGCCATGACGGCAGTATAAACAGTGGTGAGCCGTCGGTTCCTTGGCCGCCCGTGTTCCGTAGTCTCTCTGCAGCCTGGTCCGATATTCACGCTCTCGGCTGAGAGTTTTTCCTCCCTCCCTCCCAAAATTTCGCTCCCCCCTTTCCCCTGGCGCCTGGCTGTGCCCCTGCCTCTGACACTGCTCCGGGCGGCAATGACCAGCTCTCAGTTCCCTGGGGAGGCAGAAAGGAGACAGCCGCGGTCAGTTACCCCAGTTGTGAAAGGCAAAGAGCTACAGACAACTCTGCCGACTCCCAGGGAGAGATTTGGCCTGTTAATCAGAACCCAACACAAAGCGATCATGGTGGGCGGACGGGGACCTAGTCTGCCTGGAGGCATCCAGCTCCGGTTCGTGATCAAGGCAGTTTTCCCAAGCTCAGGAAGGTGACTCAGGCCAGCTCGGTACCTGGATAGGAAACCACCGCAACATGGTGCTAGTGGGTGAGTGGGGTTGTTGATGCCGTAGGTACTATTCTACCAGCTGGGGGCGCTGTTCTGCTGGAGCTGCTGCCCTTTCCGATAAGATTGGTGCCTCTGAACACCTTTTGCTAGGCAGCAAGTGTGATCCCAAAGCCCTGCCCGACTGCTTGGCTAGGAAATGACATTCTGCCAGCCTACATGCGCCTTGCGATTTCCGCTGGTTACAACGGTTTTCTACGCTTTCCACCCAAAACTGTTGTGCAGTGCCGCTACCTGTTAAACAGCTGCCACATTCCACCCCAGAGGTGGCTGCATCACAGTGATGGTTATAGTTTGCAAAGAGCTTTGGGGAGTGAATGGCATTCTAGACACGTAAGATATTTTCCTTTGTTTGCCTGAGCCCCAAAACAGTCTGTGGTCAATTAAACCGAGAGCAACCAGGAGGAAGAATTGAACACCTGCTCCCTACGGGGTCTTGGGGTGTGTTTGTCCTAACGTTTCGCTTGAAACCACACAAAATCCAGGCAAATGACTTGTTACAGATTGTACCTCAGGCTGGTGACAGATTCAGCGACTGAACTGCTGTGCTCTGAGCAGCTGCTGGTGATAGCTCAGCGCTAGTTGCTTACAGCCCTTTGCATGGACTGGAAAGCCCAGCAGGGCTGGCGGTAGGACAGCTATTCCCCATCCGACCCCGTTCCTTTCTCCTCGGGCACTGCAACCCGAACGCTGCCCAGCGAGAAAGGCAATTGCCGGCTAACGGCGTGCTAGGACGTGATAGAGAGACAGGGGCAGGGGAAACGGCCCAGATGGACGGCTGAGAGAAAATGACTGAGGAGGGAGTTATACAGAGGAGAGAGAAAAAGACAAGCTGGAGCACGAGGAGAATGGAGGAGAGGGAGAGGGACGAGGAGGTGGCTAGGAGGTCAGAAAGTTTGGGAGGGCCCAAGGCTCTACAGCCCTGGAGGGTCCCTTCCACTTTATGTCTTAAGTTCCTAAAATCTCATGCTTCAGGGCCCAGCCAGTCATCTGTAGGGATCAGGAAGGTGTCCCCCACCCCCAGTGTATTCTGGGTTTTGTTTTGAATTGTCTCCTTCCTCTGAAGCGTCAGGGATGGCCACAGCGAGACGTGGGACGCAGGACGGGGTGGGCCGTGCTCGGAGATGGCAGCAGGTCTCTCTCGCTCGGCTGCTTGGCTGGCTGGCTCTTGCTCACGTGCTCAGAGTCTAGCTGATCACCGTGCGTGCGGTCAGGAAGGAATTTCCCCAGCTCAGATTGGCAGGGACTCGGGCAGGGGGGCAGGTCCCCTTCCTCTGCAGTGTGTGAATAGCTCATGTAACCATTTCCCTGCTATCGTGGTGGCCTCGGGCACCGGTGCGCCTCAGTCCTTCCTATTCCCCGCCTGTGGCACATACTCGGCCAGTCTCCTGCAGCCAGGCGCTAATACTTCGGACTCATTTCAGTTGCTGGGTTTAGCGTGAGGGTGCTGGGTGGGCCCGTGCTCTGCAGGAGGTCTGACTGGGTGCTCTGGTCGCCCCTTCTGGCCTTAAACTCTCTGACTCTAGCTGGGAGCAGCAGGGAACCGTCATGAGTAAGGGAGTAGGGGGATATCAGGCCAGAGGGCCGGGGGGCGGAGGGAGAGGGTGTGAGATCGGAGGGAGTGGGGGAGGTGGTGGATAGAAGACCAGAGAGGTTGGGGGTCAGGGGAGCGGAGGGGGTTAGGGGTCAGATTCAGGTCAGAGAGGCTGGGCTGGGGAGAAGAGCTCACTGTGGGGCTGGGAGGAGTGTAGGATGGTGATACAGAGCCTGCTCCTGCTGCCATTGAAATCAATGGACAATCCCCATCAGCGCCTGTCGTGCAGGACCAAACCCACAGCCATCCCCTGGGCGGCTGAACGCTCGCTCCCAGAGCAGCGGTGCCGTTCAGCGCCCGAGCTGGCGAGAGAGCCAGGCACGCCAGGTGCGTGCAGCCGGATCAGCTTGTGCCTTGCAGGGGGATCTCGGCTCTGCTCGGGTAACGGGTCAGTGGCATCACAGAACCTTCTGTGGCCTCGCTAAGAAGCACGGCCCTCGGCCAGCACGCAGCGCCAATCTCTGAGCCCGCGGCCAGGGAATCAGGGAAGCACAGCCTGCCACCTCTCAGAAACCACGGTGGATATTGCCAGTGAGCCGACGCGCTGCTGGAAATCTCTCACACCACAGCTGCTGCTGGTGAGCGTTTACTTGTCACGCTCAGCCAAGTTTACACCTAAAGACAGTTTCCGATTGCATGTCGGTGGGTGAGCTGGATTAATGCAGGTTTTGCGAGTTATTCCTGGGTAGCCCATCAGTCATTTGGCCCTAGTGTGACCGTTGCTGGAATGCTGGGTCCAGCTCCAGTGTCCACAGTTCAAGAAGGATGTGGATAAATTGGAGAGGGGTCAGAGAAGAGCCACAAGAATGATTTAAGGATCAGAAAACGGCCTTGTTGGGATAGACTCAACTTGCTCAATCTATTTAGTTTACCAAAGAAGAAGTTAAGGGGTGACTTGATCACAGTCTACAAGCATCTACGTGGGGAACAAGTATTTGATAACAGGCTCTTCAATCTAGCAGAGGCAGGTCTAACACGATCCAATGGCTGGAAGTTGAAGCTAGACAATTTCAGACTGGAAATAAGGCGTGCATTTTCAATGGGGAAAGTAATTAACAACTGGAACAATTTACCAAGGGCTGTGGTGGATTCTCCATCAGTGACAATGTTTGAATCAAGATTGGCTGGTTTTCTAACAGCTCGGCTCTAGGGATTACTGTGGGGCAGGTCTCTGGCCTGGGCTATACAGGAGGTCAGACGAGATGATCACAATGGTCCCTTCTGGCCTTGGAATCTCTGAATCTCTTTGGGTTTGGGTTTCCAAGCTGGAGCAAGCCAAAGGCCAGAAGGCGATAAGTGCTTCTTCCACTCACTCCTGCTAATGGATTGGCGGTGCTTCGAAACAGCTGCTAATACCTCCCCGGGATCTCAGGAGAAACAGTCAGAAGTCAACAGTCGAGCGCTATTGCTTGCGTTCAGTGTCCCTCTACTGTCAAGGTAGGTGTCTGTGCATGGGGGAAGCAGCACCAGGCCTCAGGCCTTTCCCCAGCTCCCTCTAGCATTCTCCATTATACTCTGCACTTGCGCGCTACAGCCTCGGTGCATTAGCATTACGTTTAAACTGAGGATGGGGTGTATTCAGTGCAGGGCCGGCTCCAGCGTTTTTGCCGCCCCAAGCCACTTCGGTGGCAGCTCTACCGCCGACGCTTCATCCTTCAGCGGCAATTCGGCGGCAGGTCCTTCCCTCCGAGAGGGACCGAGGGACCCACTGCCGAAGACCCGGACATGCTGCCCTTTCCGTTAGCCGCCCCAAGCACCTGCCTGCTGCGCTGGTGCCTGGAGCCGGCCCTGTTTCAGTGGTTCAGAGATTCATAAAGTGTAGGCCCAGGAGGGACTAGATCATCTAGTCTGACCTCTTGTACAGCACAGGCCTGTGAATTCCCTCCAGTTCCCTCTGCAGTGAGCCCAGGAACTTCTGTTTGGCTGAAGACACCAAGGGGACCCCTTGTGAACATGGGATTGGAACCACCCCTAGGCAGAGGAACAGCAAAGGGCTCCCAACCTTTGCCCTCCTGAAGGCTGCATTGAAGAATGACCAGAAGCCCAATGATTGCACAAAACTGGGCTGCAGGTGTCCATGGGTTTGTCTGTGCACATACAGCGGAAGGACACAGCGCTGATGTGACTGCTGCAGAATCCGAGTCATGTAGGGTCTCGATACAGTTACAAAGCAAGCCGAGCAGGTTTCCCATCCCACGAGAATTTCAGAGATTTAAGGGGGGGGAAAATCCCGTCTCGAATTGCAATGAAAAATTGAAATCGCAAACATTTTCATGAGCCAAAAATCTGGGGAAAAAATCACCAGATCAGGCTTTGCCAGTAAAAATGTTTCATTTTGATGTTGACCTTTTTATGTATTTATTTAGTCGTTACATTTTTTACTCTAAATTCAATTAAATTTTGAAACAAAAAGTCATTTTGACCCAAACAGAATGTTTTCTTCAGAAAAAGTTGAAAGTCCCGTTTTAACAATTTAGAAAGGGTTGGGGTTTTTTTTTTCTATTTTTCAAAATGGGGAAAACCAGCCCTTTCCTGCAAATAGCTTCAGTTTCAATGAATCGTCATTTTCCAGTGAAAAAGTCTTGTGGAAACACTTCCAAGCAGCTCTCAAAGCAAGGATCTACGAGAGATTGATTGGGACCAGGGCCAGATTTCCAACTAGGCACAGTAGGCACGTGCCAAGGGGCGCCAGCGTTTTAGGGACACCTCACCTCTCTAAAACTGTGTACAATATGAAGGTCAGCTGTAGGCCAGGGGGGCGCTGAAGATACTGGGCCTAGGGGTGCGTAAGGTGTAAATCTGGCCCTGTTTGGGACTTTGGAAATAAACAGAGAAAAAGTGAATCTCAGAAGAGATATTGAAGCTCAGTGCATTGTCAGTATGCATAGACAGGGAAATCAGTGACCCACCAATGTTAAAACTGAAAACAAAGTTGGTTTCAAATAGCCGTCATCGAATAAGCAAAAGCCACGCTATGGAGAGATGCCATTAAGCAGCGTTTGACATAGTGAGAGCAGGATGCTTTAGGAAGTGGTAAATATAATTCAGTTATACCGTTTCTGAAACAAAATCTGACAGTCTCAACCATTAAACATAGAATGACCTGGCATTGCAAGAACTGGAGAGAGTAATTCTAGATGGATGGCAAATTAAAAAAAAGCCAAGTACTTCTCAATACAAAAACATACTGGAACGAGACCAGATTAAATGGTTGCATATGCAATTGTGTGTGAAGAACGTTTCACACAGGATGAAGGTTGGAAATATTTACCATAACCCGCAGCACCCATTGGAGTACTGAGACGTGTCACATGAAAGTCTGACTTGTCCTCTGGCCAGGCATAAAGAACAGGCATCATCCAAGTAGGTACAATAAACATGTGAAGCAGAGTGCAAAAGACCTACTGCTACCACATGAGCTTCTTGATTGCCCATGAAAGGGGTGTAAAATTTGGGAGGGCGGAAAAACTCTCAATCAAGAGGGCAAATATCTGAAAGGCCTGCAAAGAGAGTACAGAACACGAGCAGCCCAGGGACTGACGGCTCACCACGGTTTACACTGCGGTCATGGCTGTGCCAGCTGAGAGGTGCCAAGAAAATTAAGCCCCTTGTTCAATGCCAGCTGGGCCAAAGTTGGCCCATGTGGACTTCAGTTAAGGGAAGGTTTCCTATTAGTAGCGAACTGCTAACAAATTGTTTTGTTCAATGGAGCTGTTGCACAACACATCAAGCAGCAGTTAGCAGTACATTGCAAATTGCAGTTAGCTTGCCATGCTATTCTGAATGAGTTAATAACAGATATTGGTTGTGGGAGCTCCCCCAAGATCTCTTCTACTCGGTCACCCAAGAATTCAGTCCTGGTCCAGCCTCATCACTCAGGTTCCTTTACATGGTGTACAGCACAACTATGCTCAGTTGATCAGACTCAAGTGTAGGGGGTGGGTATAGGGCGTAGCACACATCCCAAGTTACACAGCAAACCTCTTCCTTTATAGACGTTTACACGTTCCATTGCACCTGCTATACATTGCATCACACGCTTTGGGCTTGGCTTGTTCACTTTGTAGGAACCAATCCCTGTATAGCATGCTCTGGCCACGCACTGTCCATGCACGACTTGCTCTTTACCTCCTCTTATGTTCCAGGCTTAGCTTGTCCATTGAAAATAGTTCGCCGGGTGCTCCCCCTTCTCAGAGCTAGTACAGACATTCTGTTCCCAGCCTGCTGCTCCATTTACCTCCCTAATCCTGTCTCCCAAGAAACGAGGCCTCTCCCATAACCAACTCCGCATGTCAAACCAGGCCTACGATGATCCACAAATATTTCATTTAATCGGTTATCTTTGATACATCAATACAAGCCCTTATTAGGCCCAGTCAGGTGGGTTATCAAAATATAACAAAGGACTTGATTTTGAAGCCCAAGCAGAGTTAAGATCTCTGTAGTTAGCATTTTGAGAGTATCGCAATACAGCTCAGGGTGATCTATTAGTATCCAATACTTATGGGCAGAAGGATAAAAACCTGAGTGCCAACAGCTTGGCATCTGATGCCAACCTGCTTGCACCAAAGACAATTAAAGTTAAAGCAAGTCAAAACTTTTTAAATAAGCAGGGGTTTGGTTTGGTTTTGTAAAATATGGTCTTTTTTAAATAAAAAATTCCATGAAAATTTGCAAGAAAGGAACATTTTTGATAAAATTGTTGTGCCTTTTTTAAGTCAAAAAATGAACAAAAACATTACTGAAATGGTTTAGCAAAACCTGTTTTTTGGGTAAATAATTTTTACTAACTATCTTGATCAATGTTTTCAATATTTTTTTAAATCAGAAAAAAATTGCAAAAAAAGTTTGAATGAGAAACAAAAACTGGTTGTGCTTCAAACACTTCTAAATGAAAACAAATTTGAAAATTTCCATAAAATTATCCTTGGATTCTTCAAACAGATATACTGGTATCTTTATAAAACAGGTACATACTGGGACATTAAAGAACTTTTCTGATAAAATGTCCAATAGTAACCAAGTGCCATTGGCAAGTGGGAGAGAAAGTTAGAAGCAGAAAGTGTCAGATAACTTACTGATCAAAATTCAGAATTTCCATTTCCATCCTGCAGAACAGAAAATCCCCCAAATTTCCATTTCAGAACATTTTATTTTAGGAAAATGTCTGCATTTTATTTCAGTGTTAAAAAGAAATAGTCCCTGGGTAATTTGGTTGAAATAGAAATATGAGTTTGTAAAAAAAAATTCAGTCTTGTCAAAACCATTTTTTTCCGTCAAAACTATTTCCACTAAATTTTCCAATCAGCTCTAAACAGAACTGCCCCAGGGGTCAGTCTGACAAGAGAAACCCCCAAAATGTCCCAATAAAAGCATAGCGCTCTATTTCTTGAGGACATCAGGACTGCTGTTGACAGTGCTCCATATGGGCAGAAGTAATACGTGCCCACCCGGCGACTGAGCAGGAAGAACACCGGAAGCAGTAGTATTGTATTTGCTTTAGGGGTCGGTGGATAGCGATGCTGACCCATGACAGGGGTTGTAACCCTGACTCATGCCAGGTGACACAGGTCAATGTCCAGTCTCTTCCCAGCCCGCACTCCTGTGGCTCAGGGTTTTATTACACCTGTAGCTTCCACAGGACTCCTCCTCCTCATGGAATGCAAGGGCCTTTGTGGGCTCTGTAGACCAGCATGGGCCGCATTTGAGCAGCAGATTCTACTTTGGCCACTTCAGCCTCCAGCCCTCTCAGACCCTCAGATACAGCAGTGAGGGGTGCACAAGAGACAGCGCCCATCGAACACTTTGCATTCACTAGACTGTGGATTTAGCCTAGAAGGATTGGCCTGGTCACTGCTTGGATGGGAAATCTCCAAAGAAACTCCAGGATGCTGCAGCAGATGAGGATCTATCTTATCTCCTTCGAGTGTGCCATTCCCCATGGTATCCAGGCACATCTTTCAATAAGGTGTGCTCTTGTCTCCATCAGTTCAGGACTGATGCCCCAACACAGTTCCAGGGGGTACTGTGTAAAATTGAGATAATAGAATCGTAAGATTGGAAGGGCCCTTGAGAGGTCACCTAGTCCAGTCCCCTGCACTCATGGCAGGGCTAAGTATTATCTAGACCAGGGGTAGGCAACTTATGGCACGCGTGCCGAAGGCAGCATGCGAGCTGATTTTCAGTGGCACTCACACTGCCCAGGTCCTGGCCACCAGTCCGGTGGGCTCTGCATTTTAATTCAATTTGAAATGAAGCTTCTTAAACATTTTAAAAACCTTATTTACTTTACATACAACAATAGTTTAGTTATATATTACAGACTTATAGAAAGAGACCTTCTAAGAACGTCAAAATGTATGACTGGCACGCGAAACCTTAAATCAGAGTGACTAAATGAAGACTCGGCACAGCACTTCTGAAAGGTTGCCGACCCCTGATCTAGACCATCCCTGACAGGTGTTTGTCTAACTTGTTTTTAAAAACCTTCAATGACCGAGATTCCACAACTTGCCTAGGCAATTTATTCCAGTGCTTAACCACCTTGACAGGAAGTTTTTCCTAATGTCCAACCTAAACCTCCCTTGCTGCAATTTAAGCCCATTGCTTCTTGTCCTATCCTCAGAGGCTAAGAAGAACAATTTTTCACCCTCCTCCTTTTAACAAACTTTTATGTACTTGAAAACTGTTATCATGTCTCCTCTCAGTCTTTTCTTCTCCAGACTAAACAAACCCAATTTTTTCAATTTTCCCTCATAGGTCATGTTTTCTAGACCTTTCATCATTTTTGTTGCTCTTTTCTGGACTTTCTCCAGTTTGTCCACATCTTTCCTGAAATGTGGAGCCCAGAACTGGACACAATACTCCAGTTGAGGCCTAATCAGCACAGAGCAGAGCGGAAGAATTACTTCTCGTGTCTTGCTTACAGCATTCCTGCTAATACATCCCAGAATGATGTTCACTTTTTTTGCAACAGTGTTACACTGTTGACATATATTTAGCTTGTGATCCACTATGACCCCCAGATCCCTTTCCGCAGTACTCCTTCCTAGGCAGTCATTTCCCATTTGGTATATGTGCAATTGATTGTTCCTTCCTAAGTGGAGTACTGTGCATTTGATCGTGACCACTTGTAGCCTGAAGATCCTTTTGCAAAGACGGCAGGGTGGATCCCAGTGTCCGGGCCAAATTCCAGTTTGGGAGAATACATCCCACTGGCCTAAAATAACCCCTGTCATATTGGACGCTGTATTCATATTCTCTTCATGTCCTAAACTATTGTGCTGTGCTGCCGTGAGCTATTAAACAGCTGCTGTGTTCCAGCCCCCAGAAGTGGCCGCATTTCAGAGGCAGGCGGAGTGATTCCGGTTTGTAAAGGGCTGTGGGGGATGCTATATAAATGAAGGTTTCCTGCACTTCATAGGAACATAGGACTGGAAGAGCCAAACCCCTGCTATCGCAGGCAACCCCGTCATCCCATCCCATTCATAAACTTATCAAACTCCATCAAAACCTTAGTTAGGCTCTTTGCCCCCGACTCCTCCTAATACTATTTATTATTTGTCTAACCGCAGTGTCCAGGGCCTGGGAGCCCGTTACACTAGGTGCTGTACAAACTCAGTGCAGAAAGACAGCTCCTGCCCCACAGAGCAGTCTAAGGACCTTTCCAAAGCAGCCAGTGCTGGCCACTGTCAGCGAGGCCCCGGCTCAGACAGGCCCACTCCTCAGGCAGGTCCTGGGCCAGACCAGCTTTGCCTGGAACACTCCCAGCTGACTACCCCACATGTTGAGCGATATTGCCACACCCCGGGCAGGAAAAGTGGTTTTTCGGGGGGCTGATTTTTGGGGGGGAGTTTCCAAGGTTTCATTAAACGCCCGTTTCCAAAGCAGGATCCGGCGACATCAATTGTCTCCCATGAAGCCAGTTAAAGCCAGCGCTCGATTTCACCGGGATAGGGTCCCTCTCCCGCCCCCCGCCCACCGAGGGCCCAAGTCTGTTTTGTCTGACAGAAAACGTGACAGCGAGTCCAGCATTTTTTCCAGGCTAGCTCATTGGCTTCACGCTTGGGCGAGCCTGCCATTCAGGGGGCCTCCGTCACATGACCGTGCAGGTGTGTCTGGGAACCCTCCACTGCAGGCCCTAATTAGTGGCATAGTGTGTGACCCCCCGCTGGGCCTTTCACAGGGTCCGGTCGGCTTGGATAGGCCAATGTGTTTGACAGCGCTGCACAAACTGACACATCGCACAATGGGCAGGTTGCATAAGAGCGAAAGCTGGTCACTGAGGGAGCGTCGGAAAAGTTCGAAGCAAGCGCAGGCCTCTCGGGAAAGGGGAGGGGGGCCCGGTGCATACATCAGCTGTTGAGCAGGAGACGTGTCTCAATGGATTGTCCAGTGTTACGGCCCCGGCTCAGGGTCTGATCGTGCGAGATACTGAGTGGCCTTAACTCTGTTCGCCAAGGGCTCTCGGCTCCTTGCAGAATGTGGCGGCTGGGCTGAAAACTGCTACAGGCGTTGGCTGCACTGGGGTATCAGTGTTGCTTCATAGAATTCACGGTGCTTCACACGGGGTGGTCGTGATCACTCTCCTCATTGCACAGCGGGGGAAACTGAGGCACAGCGAGACAGAAGGGCCTTGCCCAAGGGCACTCAGTCGGTCCGTGGCAAAACAGGGGATAGAGCCCTGAGGTACGTCTACACGGCAAAAAAAAAAATCCCCGCAGCAGGTCTCGGAGCCGGATCAACTGACTCAGGCTTGTGTTACAAGGCTAAAAATAGCCTCCAGGTGTCACAGTCCACACTGCTAGTTTTATCCCCATAGCGTGAGCCCGAGTCAGGTGACCCGGCTCTGAGCCTTGCTGCCCCGGGTGCTTTCGTGCAGTGTAGACGTACCCCGAGTATCTGGCGCCTGCATGTGGATTGAGGCATGGTGCTGGGTGAAGACTGCAGGGCAGTGGGCAGCTTGGGTGTGCGAGGAATGCAGGGTCAGAGCAGCCGGTGTGGTTTGCAACCTCCCTTAGGACACAGGGAGTTCTGCTGCGAGGCCTTTCGGAGCCGCTCACTTCACCGTCTCAAGGTCTTTTGGAGCCGCTCACTTCACCGTCTCCTATTTTATAGGAGGCAAAACGGAGAGCTTCGGCAATTGGGCCCAAAAGCCCATATTGGGCCTGCTTCCCATTGATCCGGAGAGCCTTTTACACGGCTTTGCCCCTGACGCACACTGTGAGTCCCCTTTAAGTGTACTGAGGCCCTAGTGTAAGTGAGACTCAAGGCCTGTGTATCTGCCGCAGAGCCCGGATTCGAGCTTGGCTCAGCCCCGCTCCTGAACAGTGTGTGCACTCCCTTGCGTCTCATGGCCCCTGTGTCTGAGTACTGCAGAGTAAAGACTGACACCAGAGCAAAGCTACTGGGAGCATAGTTGGAAATGAGAAATCTGTCTGTGGTTGTTTTGTTTGGGCCGTTATCCCTCTTGCCAGTCCTTATGGTTTTATTGTGAATCGTGCAAAATTTGGTGTTTTTCCTAAAGCGTCAGCTGCTGGAGTCAGGTGATTAGGTGAGTATCCCAGCTTTCATGTAAAAAGGAAAGTAAGTCTCTAGCCCCGCCCTCCCCCTGCCCCCGGTTCAAAGAAAAGCTTGGAAACGTAAGCCCAAGTCTCAAAGACCAGGAGTCCAATAAAAAGACGCCCCATCCACCCACCCACCCACCCAATTTGCTCAATCAGAAACTCCTCCCAGATTCATCAAGGCTCATGAGCTTTTTTAAGGGGTACGTAGGCCAAATTTTGAGCGACCCTTTGAGGGACACAGTGTGCATCCATGCAAACCCAGCTGTGCCCATCCCTACCCTCGAAGGGGTCCTCACAGGTCAAGTCAGAGGCAGAGCAGGGAGTTTCCATTTGTGTGCACGCTTCCCAGGGACCCTCCCAGACCAGCGCTGGCTGGTTCCAGTCCCAAACGGCTGTTTGCTTCGAGTCTGTATGATTCGCTCCCTGTGACTAGTTCCATGACCGGGTTCCCTTTGGCGCGGATGCCTGGGAACGGCAGCTCTCTACGTGTGCCCACGCTCCCGCAAGAGTCACACACCAATGACTGGAACCCCGATTCCTCAATCCTCTTTCATTTATCCCCCAGCTTCAACAGTTCCCACCATCCCTTTGGGGAGCAGGCACGCTCCCTCGTGACCCAGGTGGCCAGTCCCAAGCTGCGCCTGGAGGCTGAGATTTGTTGGCAGCCAGCCGCTCGGCCAGTCCATTGGAAGAGAAATGAACACTTTGCACCAGAGCCCTAAACTCCCCTACAGCCTCCCCTGCCCCCCAACTGAACAGAGGACCCACCCTAGAGATGCCAGGGGAAGGGGGGCGAGGACGGGAGTGGGGAGAGGATGGATGATTGGAAACAATTAGTGCTTTGGTGTGGTTGGGCCGGTTGTCCTCTTTGTCAGCATGGTCAATTTCCTCTGCTACTTCGCCGCCTTCCCCCCCTCCCTCCTGCCCCAAGGGGAGTTAATAGTGCATGATTGTCAGGGCTAATGGAGATTACATGTGACAGGAGCTGTGAATTTGGGGATGGGTGTGTGGAAAGGCCAGGTTGAAAGACTTTCTTTCTGATTTGTTCCCCTCCGCTCCTTGTGCGGAATTGGCAATCACGTCCAACAGCTTCTTTCCCCCTCTCCCCTCACTCCCCCGTCCCAACAAAAATCACAGCCCACCCAGCCAGCCGCTCCTCGGAGGAGTGCCGGGCTTTTCTTCATAACAGCTCAACCCCTTAATTATTTGAATTGGTGTTTTCCGGTGGGGGAGAGGGTCTCTTTCTCTCTCTTTCCTTCCATCACTCATTCTGTCTCAGTCTCTTTACATGTATTTCCATCTTCCTCTTTCTGTCTTTTCTGTCTTCTCTCTCCCTTCCTCCCCTCTTCTTCCTGTCACTCACTTACTGTCACTCCCATGGATGGATTCTCACCATGGCGTGATCAAGGTCCATTTTTCCTTTTGCCTGGTGCTGTTATTTCCTCTTTGCAACAAGGTGGCCCCATTTGCGTGGCAGATCCGGGGCCTCATTGCGCACTTCAGACAAAAGCACAACGCTCGCAATCTAGAATTTCGAGCCTATGCAACAGGTGGATAAAGGAGAGTAGACCCAAGCAGAGGAGAATCCCGTCTTCATCTGCTTTTGATCAGAGAACGTAACTGAATACGCTAGAGAAAAGCAACGGTGGTTGGGAGAGGCCTGAATTCGGCCCAGTAAGGACCAGCTTACGTAGCACAAGCGTGTGTAATTTCAGACAAACCCCTGCGCTGACGCAGAGCTGGTTGACAATTTTTTATTAAAGCTTTTTGCTGCGAAACACGGTTGTTTTGATTAGCTGGGAAATGTCCCACAAATGGATCTGTTCATAAAAATATCACTTTGGGGGCTGAAAGGCTCAAAACGTTTCGTCGCTCGGCAATTTGTTTTTGTTTTCAACATCTACAAACCGAACAAAGTTCGTCGGTGGCTTTTCGGTGAAAATCGGAAAAATTTGCCAACAAACTTTAGAAGAAAAAGAAAAAAGAACAATGCCGGTGTTCCTCGAAAATACACTTTTTGACTAACTCTATGTCCAAGTTTTTTGTCCTTATTTCTATGGGTACGTCTACACAGCAGCTGGGGACGTGAGCTAGTTCACTACAAATAGTGATATGGCCACAGCAGCGTCTCAGACTAGCCAGCCAACTATGTACCCCAAGGGTCAAGTGGGTTTGTATCTGGGCACTGGCTACCTGAACTGGGCAGCACCCTCCTATCTGCTTGGTAGACATACCCTAAGACACACTCAGCCCCTCTGCTTATCTGCTCATCTACCGTATTATCCTGTCCCCTCCCACCATCCTGCATCCACTTTTTGTCTGCCTCTTCCACCAACATTTTCATGTGCTTTCATCCACACAGCACATACGCCTGGAACACCCTCTCTGAACTGATCCTTTAAACCATGTCTCCTGCCCATCCCTCCTCAAGATCCAGGTCTAGCTAAGGGTTTTATCCTGACCACCCATTCCCGTTCTGTCTGAGCGTCTTGCACGTAAAATCCACAATAGTAGCGATGTCCCTAGCGGATTTCACAGAAACTCTGGCTCTTTTCAGGGCCATCTCTCTGTGTGGGATGAGGGGCGGCTGAGTTTTCATTAAGATGTTACTTTCCTTTGGGATTTGTTGGGTGGCTGAAGGGGTGTCAGCGTTGGGAGTGTCATTCTTACGGAGCAGAAGTCTTTCCAAAGAGGAAGGTTTTGCAGCATTTCCTAAAGGTGGCAATTCGCCTGATCTCCTCCAGACAATGGATTCCCTGGACAGAGAGCGCTTTGCTCCCTGCTCTCACATGCTGCATCCTGGGCTGTCGCGGGGCTCCACAGATCGAAATTTGCTCCACAGCTTTGCTCTAGCTGGGGCTTGATCCATGAATTGCTTTGAAGATTAAGACAAAAGGCTTCAGCTGGCATCGGGTGCTGTCTGGGAGCCAGCGACGGGACTTGAAAACTGGCCTGATGTTCTCATGATGTCCTGAGCCACGGTGAAGGTGGGAAGCTACATTCGTGCACACCAGCGATGGGGGGGCAGGTAGGTACATAGGCAGAGGAGGCCGGAGATGCAAGGGGAACAAAAGCAAACCTTGTGGCAATGGAACATGCATGTGGAGAAGCTGGCTGGGCGGCTACTGAGCCAGCCAGGGAGCACGTATGAGCAATAGGAAGTGGGAACTGGTGTATAATGGTCTGATGATCTCTAGTGGCTGTACGCTTGGAAAGAGAATGCTGCTGCCAGCCGTGGGCAGAGTGTCCCTGCCCCAGTGGAAGAGTAGCTACTTTCAGGTAACAGAGCTGCTGGCAGGAGTGGACTCTTCCCAAGCCCTCGTATACTTCCGCTGGAAGGAGATGCCCAGTCCAGCGGCTGCCCGGGAGCCAATGAGTTTCCTGAATGGGGTCACGGCGGCGAGTTTGCGCCAGATGGCTAGGAGCCGGGGCCGCTTTTATAGAAAGGAAAGGACTGAACCGGCCGGCGGCTGCATCGACTACTGTATCATGTGGGTGGTTTCTAAACAACGGGCTGGCTAGGAAAGGCGAGGAGAGAAGAAAAGGCCCCAACAAAACCTCCCAGGGGAAGGGAAGCAGACGGAGCAGCAAAGGATATTTGTGAAAAAGTGGGGAGTGAAATAATAGGAAGAATAGTCACTTTGGGAATAAAAGAGACAAAGGAGGGGAGACCAGTGACTGGGGGAAGCAGCCCCCGCAAACCCCCCCCCAGGCTGCAGAATGGGAGGCCGGTTTGCTGGGCAGAATTGTGAGGTAATTGGGTACCAGAGAGTTGGCTAATTGTAAAAATGGATGGAATTAAGGGAATATGAACATCTCCCTCGACGAGGGTGTGCGGGAGTGTGGGCTGGAGCTATAGACAGCGAGCGGGGAGGTAGCCGTTGGCTATGGGGTAGCAAGAAAGAGGGTGGGAGTCCAGGGAGATTGGCCGAAGGTGCTAGCTATGTACTCAGAAGATCAGGGTTTGCTTGCTAATTCTTCCACAAACTTGCTGTGTGACCTGGGGCAAGTCAATAAATCTCTCATTGTCAGAGGTCTCCATCCCCCAAACGCAGCTACCTCTAATCCCTTTGTCTTGTCTATAGACTGCAAACACCGAAGGGCACGGCCTGTCTCTTACCGGGCAGATGTCGTTTCTAGGTGCCTCTATAATATAAAGTCAGACCTGGAACTGCTTTATCTGGAGCACAATTCCCATTGACTTCAGCGGAAATTGCACGTACTCACAGCTGACAGAAGTGAAGTCCCTGCGTTCAGCTCCTGGCTTTGCCTCTAATGCCTTCCGTGATCGCGGGCAAGGCAGAGAGCCTGTCATGCGGACCGTGATATTTAACGACCCCACAGAGGTGTTGCGAGGATCAGTCAGCTCGCAGAGTGCTTGGAAGACAAAAAGCGTTAACAACTATTCATGTTTTTTCAAACGGCTTTATAAACTGGATGACATTGCACCTTATGCTGGGACTGTGTCAGATTCCCCAGCGGAGTGGAATCGAACCAGGCCAGTACTTGGAGGGGAGATTCCCACCCCCCGTCCCAGGAAAAACCTAAATGCTGCAAGAAATCTTCCGAAGCATTTTGCAGTGTTGTTGTAGCCATGTTGGTCCCAGGCTATGACAGAAACATGGCAGGAACTTCTGTTGGCGTAAGCCTGAAGAAGAGCTCTGTGTAGCTTCTTTGGGGCCGATAAAAGATATTCCATCACCCACCTTGTCTCTGACACGAAATCATATAAGAACACAAGCATGGCCCAACTGGGTCAGACCAATGGTCCATCTAGCCCCACAACCCTTCATTCTCAGTCAGTCCTGAGATAATGCCCCTGTGTGCTGCTAGCTGCCGGAGATGTTATCTGTAGGAGGAGATGTCAAATCAAGATGATGAGCGCTTATAATCGTTACAAACCTGCTGATCCTTTCCGCGAAGGGCACGGTGTGAGTCTGCTGTCCTGTGCGAACGCCAGCTTGGGAAAGAACTCGGCGGTTCCCTACCTTGAGCCCCACTAATGTTTCCAGTCAGTGTCCGCTTATGCTGCTCACCAAAATGAATCTCTTGTTGATAAAAGGTGCCCGCTCGCTGGACTGCCAGCCCCATCTGTCCGTCTGTGTGTCACTAAGGCACCTGTCACCATGACACGTGAATTTAAGTACAGAACAGGCACATGAGAGGCAGCAGCAGAGCAGATCTCCATTGTCAATGAGCATCAAAGGCTGGCGGGGGCAGGATGAAGATTGAGAGGGCAGCTCTGTCTCCATCGCCCCATTAGATCCCTTGCTCCTTTGCAGCATCTGAGAAGCCAATAAACTCCAGGAATAAGGGAAATACGAAAGAAAGTGCTTTAAGATCCTTGACTAGAAGGAGCAAAGATTTAAAAATTTTATTAAGATGATGTTAAAAAAAGTGAACGGTACAGAGTTTAAGCATAGAAGTTTCTGGTTATCAGGGAATAACATACAGATTATCGAGGGTGCAAAGTTTGGTTTAAGATCAGGTGGCATAAGGAATACATAATCTGTGATCTCCCCGATTGGGGGTAAAAGGTTGATGGGTCAAAGTACAGACATTGAGATATGAGGGTATGAAGTTCATAGAGTGGCTATGTTCGGGTGTGGAGTATAATGAGTGGATATGATGATGAGGATGGATTGACCCTCATTTGGTGAGATTTAATGTTCAGGGAGTTTATGGTTCCAGTTCATATGATCCAACGGAGAAAGCGTTACTATAAGGTGTTAAGACACCACGGTGAGCATAGGAATAGTATCAAAATATGCAACCCATGCTCTGGTGTCCCTAAGCCTCTGACTGCCAGGTGCTGGGACTGGATAACAGGGCATAGATCACTTGATAGTTGCCTGGTTCTGTTCATTCCCTCTGGGGCACCTGGCATTGGCCACTGTTGGAAGACAGGATGCTGGGCAAGATGGGCCGTTGGTCTGACCCAGTCTGGCCGTTCTTATGTAGATGGATATGTATGGGGATGGAGGAACTGATAGACAACTAGATGGGGATGTACAGGGATAGACAGGAGGGTGGTTATGAAACATGCCTTTGCACACCTGAAAAAGTCAAACCATCTGTACAGAAAACGTAAGAGCAGAAAGTACAATATTGTCATTGCTCAGGCGTTTTCTGTCCGTTCTGGGAAGAACATGGCAGGATCCCAGCTCTGCCAGCCAGGCACTTCAGGATCCTTCCCTCATTTGATGCCAAATAATAACATAACGAAAAAAATAGAAACCAGACACTGATGCCAAGCCAAGTTCTGCTCAGCTGCTGCCCTGGATTTCCTTCTGGGAAGAGGGCCTGGAACCTCTAGGATACATCCAAGTGGCTCAAAGGTCAAGTGGTCATAATATCACCCAACATGAACCACATCTTGAAGGTAACACATGGAAAGAGGGTCGTGTCGCCCAGACCGCAGCTTGTTCCCAAGCAGAGTCACCCAAAGGGGCGTGAGAGGACAGAGCCAGTGAAAGCGATGGACAGAAAACAGCGTGGGACTGATCAGTCTGGGTTTGAGATCTGGCGGGACTCGACTTGAAAGGGAAAGTGGCAGCTCAGACAGTTGTGGCGGAGGGACAGGCTGGAGGAAAGATCCGAGTCCTGCGCGTACTCACCTGGGTATCCTGCTTGCCGTGGAGACGATAAATGCTGGGGCATGAGCCCAGGTCGGGGGGCTGGAGCAGAGCTGCCAGAGCAAGCACACGTTTTAAAAGAGGTGTTACCAGAATGGCCAACCCCTCCATCTAGTCAGCTGGTCTGTCTCTGAGAACAGAGGAAGGCATAAGCCCTCCTGGTGCAATAGGAAATGAAGGCCTGATCCCCATTGGAAAGACTCCCATTGACCTAGACGGGGTTTGGATGGGGCCCTTGTCTCCGGACCCCAGCTGAGGATCAGTTCTGTCCCCACGCATGAGGTGTGCGTTGGCCCTTGTCACCCGTATCCTCCGGAGCGTCATTGCACGGGCTGTGCATGTCAACGGAGGGTCCTATTCGACTCTGGAGCTGGGATTCAAAGTGGATCTTTGTAGGTACCAGATCTACTCCCTACCCAGTCCCCTGGAGCCCCGCTGAGTTTGTATCTAGTGGAATTCACCGGCATCGTCAGTCATCCAAGCAGCCCAGTGGGTGAGTTTCAAATGGGGCAATGTAGCGATGTATGAACTAAGCAGTTCCACTGAGCTCAGAAGTTAGGGCAAATGCGTCTCAAGGGCGATTACCCTGGTGCTTCTGGATGGGAGCCAACCTCCTACAAGGAGCCGTGTTGTGTCGTTTGCTCTTTACACAGCACTACCAATAACGCCAGCATGGTGGGGTCCAAATAGCCATGTTTGCTGCACTTACACAACGGGGAAGGCTTAGCTACGTAGACACACTGCAGTTCTGGCTGCTTTCTAAAATGTGGAACGCAGTGAGAGCCAGTAGAGGGCTCGCAAGCTATTTAAAGGCACCCTGCCCTATTCGTATACACTGCAACGGGAGACCAAACTAGAGGAGAAAATGGTTTGATGTGATAAGGCAGGGAAGGGAGCACCCGAGTACGTGGGCCATTGAGCTGTTGTGGTATGGCAGAAGGTCGGACAGCCGAGCACATGGTCAGACTGAGTCTGGCAAACCAATATTCCTGTCGTGCTGGACGCTGGTTTGGCTGCCACCTGCAGGGCTGCCAGCGATGCCACCTGCACAGGTAACCAGCTTTTGAAAACTGCATCCTTCAAGGTGGAGACATCCAGGCTGAGGTCAAAGTGTGCACTTTCCCTGCCAGCGCGAACATGTTTCCCAGTATGGAGGCATGCAGTGGGGCGACTGCCCCACTCCCGAAGAACAGGGGTTAAAAGCAGCCCCGGCGAGGGCTGCGGCTGGGAAAAGCAGTGAGCAACTGAGGGAGTAGCTGGCCACAGGTGTGGCCGGCTCAGTCAGGGCCCAGCTGGGGGGCCAGGAGCTGAGGAGAGTCTCACTCTAGCCCTGGAGTGGGAAGGGCCAGGCTGCCTGGGAGCACAGGGTACCTGACGTGGAGCAGTGCTGGGGAAGGGCAAGAGGAGCGGGGGAGCTCCAGCCGGGTAAACCCCCAGGCTGAGGCCTTGTTGAAGGCCTACGAAGGTACTGGGGCCTCCGAGGGGCAGCCCGGGGTTAGGCAGAGGCAGCTGGTCCAACCCCCTTGCCGATGATGAGTGGCCGTTACAGACGGCCGTCTGCCCCAGGGAGCGGGGGCTAGATGGTGACTGGCAGTAGCCACTGAGGCAAGGTGGGTTTAGAAGGTTGGGGGTTCCCCTGGGAGGGGAGACCCAGAGCATGGGGACTGCTGTGGGGGCAGAACCCTTAGGTTAAAGGGGCACTGGGGTCCAGGAGGGACACAGGGCCTGCGGCAGGTGAGCCACTGACCAGCAGAGGGTGCTCCGGAGCTGGAGTTGAGCTAATTCCCAAGACGACCAGCAGGAGGCGCCATGCCGTTGAGTCCGTGGTCTGCTACAAGGCAGCAGCGGCTCCGCAATCATACAGGGCCAAGTTCTAAATAGATGACCCATTTACAAGTAGAAAGATGGATTTTTTTCTAACAGCTGGCCCTGCAGCCTTCCCCCTGGCCGGGCTGCACAGACCTCTTCCTAGCATGCTGACCAGTATTCTCATGGTTCACATGTAGTCCTCCTTCTGTCTGCATCCATCTGTTGGCTCTTGTCTTATACTTAGCCTGTTAGCTCGTGGGAGCAGGGACCATCTTTTTGTTCTGGGTTTGTACAGCACCTAGCGCAGTAGGGTCCTGGGTCGTGACTAAGGCTCCAGGCACCGTGATAATACAAATAATAATGTTTGGTTTTCTTCTAACGGCCAGACCCACAAGCTGCCCCCTGGGATCTGAGATTCAAGCTGGTGTCATTCCATCTCCCAGATCGCCGCCAGGAATAAAGATTCCACAGGCTAAACTCCGCCCCTCCGTCCTGTGCAGCTCCATTGTCTTCCTGCCACTACCTGTGGACCTCCACTTGCCGTTATGGGGTTGCCCAGGCGTGGGTGCTGGGTACACAGCCTTGCTGGTGAGGCACAAGTCTGGCTCCCTCTGTCTTTAACCGAGTTCGCTCCAGCAGGAGGAAGGAGCAGCCAAAGCTGAGCCCAGGGAGCGGCTGAGTAAGAAGGTGCCATTTCTTTTGGAGAGCGAGAGCCGCTTTTCACAGCTTCCGACAAAACCACAGTGACATTTCTGAAGTGCTAAACTCACTTGTCGCCCAGTCGCTCCACTGTCACGGTGTATGATGTCACCAGAGCCCCGCCATGGGACTACAGCCGGGCAGCTGGCTGGGGGGCGGGGCCGTGTGCCCTCGTTAATTACACTCCAGGCGGCATGGGGGAGAGGCTGACGTACGTTTCGCCTTCGCTTCTCTTCCAGCAGCATTTGCGAGTTCAATGCCTGGATATTTGGTTGCAGCCGGGGTTGGTTTGGCCAGAGGGGGAGGAAACAGCCCCCTTTTGGGTGAAGTGGTCGGAAATCTGGCAAATAGCAAGGTAGGGGCTCCCATCCCCCCCTCCACATCCCCCCCCACACACCTTTGCCGCGGGACAGCCTGGGCCCGGGGCTCCCAGATGTGCAAGCCCATTGCAAGGCCTACTGGGCAGGTTGTGACCTTTACAGAAATGGTGGCTATACATGTCAGGACTAATGGACTTGACGCTGCGAGAGGGGGGCAGGGGAGCGAGCGCATTCAGGAAGAGATCAGCACAAGTGCGGCTCTCGTTGCTGGAGGAATTTCTGGGTCTGGTGGCTGGGCGCGCGGAGCTAGGGAAGGGGATGGGCGCACCCTGCAGTTCTTTGCTGAAGGAGCTCTCTGGAGCTAGCTTTAGTTCGCTGGGGAAAAGGGGAGCATAGTCCAGCGTAACAGACCCAACGTGGGGATTTGAAAAGGAAACTCTCCTGAAACAAAACCCTGCTCACCTAGCAACGTCACAGGTGTCACTAAACCGCACACCGCAGCCACCTGACTCTTCATGGTGGGAACAGGGATAAATCTTCCTGCTCCAAAAGCCTGGCCCCTGCATGCTTGAGCTAAAGGAGAACCTCCTCTGGCAGTACAGAGCGTATGACACACAGCTGGCCAGTTCTGATTCCATCCAGTAGAGGGCAGTTTTCCATCTTTCTCTCTCTCTCACCCACACACACATGTCAGTTCCCTACACATGTTGTGGACCAGCCTTTTCACAGTGGGCTGGATGCTGAGTTCAGGGCACCTCCGTGGGCCGTGTGCAGAAATATAATTCCAGGTCCTAGAACCCAATCCCGGCTTTAGGATTTAGCCATGAAGCCAGTCATGGGGTTACACAGTCAGACAACTAAATAAGAGAATGGCTCCCCTCTTACTTGAACTTCAATGACATCTCAAGGGGGGGCACCCCCAGAAATGGTTCAGGTGGTACGTATGCCCCTCCCACCGCGGTTCAGGGAGGAGACCGGCAGCCACCTCGCTGCAGTCAGGACTCTGTCTCAGACCCTTCGGCCCATGCAGTGCTAAAGAATCCCCCTACTCCGTCTTGGGGATGGGGGTGCCAGCGGCACTGACTACAGGAGGCCCCTTTGGCCAGCTCTAAGGCTGCAGAGACCCAGCGACCACTGCTTCCCCTCCCAGCCGTGCCCCAGACAATATCAACCATCTAGAGAAGATAGTTCAAGAGCTTTTATTTGCATACCACAAAGACCAGGAGGCATTCAGTGAAATTGAAAGATGGTAGATTCAAAATTGATGAAAGGAAATATTTTTTCACACAATGTGTAAGTCGCCTGTGGAACTCATTGCCACTGGATGCAGTTAAGGCTTAGGAGCTAGACAACCAGACTAGGCAGAATGTTTTCATAGTTAACACTCACACCGATTTTGGAAGGGACACAAACCCTTGTATTTAAGGGTTTTAACTAATCTCTAATTTAAATTATCAGCTCTTTGAGGGACAGAGACTGTCTTTTTCTTCTGTGTTTGTACAGCACCTAGCGCAGTGCAGTCCCAGCCCATGACTGGGGCTGCTAGGCACTACCAGAATGTAAATACTATTCATAGGAAGTAGGACGAGACCTTAATAGGGGGCAGATTATCCCCCTGCTGCCTGCTGTGGGGTTCTTACACCCTGCTTCTGGTGCTGGCGACTGGCAGTGGCAGGAGACGGGACCAGTGACCCAAGGTTCAATCGACTCTGGCAGTTCCGAAGATTTACAGCTTTGACCTTTCGATAGACTGGCTGCTGCCTTGATGTCCCTGGGGCTGTCCCTGTCTTGCCTGATCCTGGGAACCAGCCCTATTCGGAGTCCATTTCTAATGCTGTGCTCTTTGCTCTGCAGCGTACCGGACGGTGTGCGGGGTCAACGGGCCGCTGGTGGTGCTGGACAACGTGAAGGTAACAGAAATGCATTCCCTGGTGCTTTAGCCTATGTCAAACGACTGGGCAGCATGTCGCTGCGTCAGGCTCACGCTTTCTCCCCACATTCTGCTTTGGGCTCTCCCTCTCGCTCACACACAGTCCTCTTCCCTTGGCCCCCACCTCTCCCATGAGTGGCCCCGTTTTCTCCGCCTGGTCCCTCCTTAGTGGTACCGTAGGAATAGCATTGCTGTGCCGGCACATTGTGCCAAGTCCTGTGCTTTCACTTTAACTACACGCACACTTAACGCTCTGGTGTCTTCTCCCGGCTGAGGGGAGGAGAGAGTTTTCGGGGAGATCTGTTGTGTACAAACCTGCAGGATCCTAAGGGGCTTAGGGTCTGTCCGTCAGGTAGTCCACCCCCAGGAGTTCATGTCCAAGCTGAGCTTGACTTAACCTTATCTTCTCCTGAGGCAAATGCACTTGGAGGTGGTGAAATCTCCTTCCTTAGAGGTTTTTAAGGCCCGGCTTGACAAAGCCCTGGCTGGGATGATTTAGTTGGGGGTTGGTCCTGCTTTGAGCAGGGGGTTGGACTAGATGGTCTCCTGAGGTCCCTTCCAACCCTGATATTCTATGACATGAGTCTAAGCCGGGGGCAGGGGCGGGAGATGTATTTGAGTTACCCAGGGGGAGGCATCTCTCTGTTCCCCCCATGCCAGTAAGGCCCTGAACTGGCCCATCTTGGAATGACTGAAACCCCCGGCCCAGGGCTCGGGGGCAGAGAGAGGCACCCACAAGCCAAACCCCTTTCTCCCTGGGTTTCCCCAGCCCCTAAGCCGCCCAAACTCCACCACTCCCCCCCCCCACCCACTCGGGGGCTGGGGTGGGAGGACGGGGCTAGGTTTAGCTCTGATGCCTTCTCTCCCGGCCCCCACAGGCAGCGCCTGGCTCAGCGCATAGGAGCCATTCGCTGCCGCAAAGACACGGCGCCCACCCAGCCGCAGCCTCGCGCAGAGCCCCCAGACCTCGGCCGGGGAGAGGTTTCCGATCTTGTTCCGGGGGGCTACCACTGAGCTCAGCGGGATCAGGATCGGGCATTTCCCCTCCAATGCAAAGCGGGAGGGAAGCTGCCTCCGGGGTTTGTGACCATAATGAACAGATCTCTCCCTAGGGCCGTGTGATTGGCCTCCTCGTTACTGCTTCTCCCAACGACCCTGCCAGAACCGACGGGGTGAGGGCCCATTCACGGGGCCCCCGGGGCCTGGCATGGTGAGACTCCCACTTAGCTTCTCCGGCTGGCCAAGGGGGGTCAGCAGCGCAATCGCCTGGAGCAGGGGGGTTGCCCCCGGTGCGGGGAGCAGTGAGTGCACAAGAATGCACCTGACCCCCTTGGGCCCCCAGCAGAGGGCCAGGCTGCTGCCCAGCTGAGTGGGGGGGGAAGGGTCTGGTTCCCCCCACATCATCTCCCCTAGCCTCCCCTCACAGAAGCACGTGTGTCCCCTGGGCGTAAAGGGCCATAAGAGGGGTCTGATTTGAGCTGCGTTCAGCGAGCCAGGGGGAGCCAAGGTGGCTTGTAGCAGATTTGCTGCTCCTTGATTTCCCCCTTTCCAGCTGCTGGGAGTAGCCAGAGCACAGAGACGCTCAGCCCATGTCTCCCTTCCCGCAGCCGTGCCCCCTACACCTGAGGCTGCCCGGGGGGTACGGCGCAGACAGAGGTGCTGTGCTGGTTCTTTGCCACTAGTGATGCCAGGGGCGGCTCGTGTGCAGCCGGATCCACTGGGTTGCTGGTCTTTCTGCCCCAGGAGAGTGGGCCATAGCAGAAGGAAGGATCGAGGCTAAGGTGCACGGCAGTGGGAGTCAGGCCATGTGTGTAGGAGTGGGAAGGGGACTCTGATTCTGATCTACATCTGGACTGGGCAGCTGGGCTGGGCCCAGGGAGGAGGGGTGGGGTTAGCTGGATTCTCCTTCTTTGCAGCAGAAGCAGGATTACCTGCCTCACTTCAGGTAGTGATGCCCTTCCTCCCCTCCCCCCGGTCAAGCCCACAGATGACAGCTGGGTGGCACAGGTGTTGCTACTGGCAGAAGGATGGGGGAAAACACAACTGTATGGTGGATTAAGGCCGAGGCATTACAAGCCTGTACCAAGGGTGCCAGCTCCTGGAGTCACGTGAACCATGGGTGCAAAGGAAAGCTTGAAAACATGACCTAAGGGTAACCAATGCAGCAACTTTATCCGCCTGAGTCTGCTGAGAGCCTGCACCAATAGCTCTGAGAAGAGGGAATTGCCCTATACATCTCAAGGGGGTGTTAACCCCAAGACCCACTGTTCAGCCCAGCAGTGGAGCCTGCAGGCAGCACAGTGGGCCTGGGGCACTCACCCAAACACTTACACCCCTGACTGCTGGGGTAAGTCCTGGGCAGGCACCCTGCTACCTCTGCTCCTGTTCCTCTGAGGGTGGGTGGTGTGGAGGGGAATGAACCCAGCTGTTGTCCCTGATGCTCCTGGGGGAAAAGGGCGGCTCTCTGGGAAGGGGTGGGCCCCCCTGCCACCACCACTTTAAGAGGGGAGCAGAGACACTGGAGTCCTTGTGTCATGCCCAGGGCCCCCGAGTGGCTGAATCGGACCCTGCCCAGGTGCAGTGAGGGGAGGAGGAGAGCAGGGCATCTCTCAGGGCCTGGCGTGGCCTGCAGTTCCCTTATTCCCAGAGATGACACGGGAGAGGGAGAGGGGCCCTGGTTCTCTAAGGTTTTTAGATGCCAAACTCCCACGGGGTGGAGGTGCCTAAATGCCTTGGAGGACGTGGGCCTGAGATCCCGAGGGAGCTTCTGGGGAAGGCAGCTGCAGGGCGCGGGAGTCGGTGGATCTTGCAACTGGAGCCCATTTGGGGTGGACGGATCAAGGGAACCAACAGGGGGAGCCCGGCAGTGCCTCCCCCCAACAGCTGATTTGTGGTACGGGATGCCCAGAAGCACCTGCTGCAGGTGGGCTGTAACCAGAGAGGTGGGAGCCTGCGTGGAGGAGGGATCTACGTGGGCCCTGGGGCTGAATTAACACTCATCAAGGGGAGGAGAGACGGGCTGTCCTGGCACAGCCAAAGCCCCTGTTGGGCCGAGCCGAGAACAAGGGAGGGACCAGTCCTTTCGGAGCCCTCCCTGGATTCTGTCCCCTGCCCTTCTTGACACATGCTGCCTGCTTAGAGCTCTCCCTGCTGGCTGGATGACGTGATGCAGCCACGCTGGAAAGTAACCATGGTATGTGGCACAGTCACATGCAAAATCACACTTAGTTTGTGTTTGGCCAAATCCTATGCTAAGCAGATGGTGTGGGTGTGGGTGGGTGTTGGCAGACAGCTAAAAGGTGACACATTTTATAAGTGCTTATGTACAAATGCTAGAAGTCTATATACTAAGATGGAGGAACTCGAGTGCCTGGTATTAAATGAGACTATGGATATAACGGGCATCACAGAAACTTGATGGAATACTGATAATCAATGGGACACAGTAATACCAGGGGACAAAATATATCGGAAGGACAGAACAGGTCGTGCTGGTGGGGGAGTAGCGCTGTATGTGAAAGAAAACATAGAGTCAAATGTAGTACAAATTTTAAATGAACCAAACTGTACCATAACATCTCGATGGCTAGAAATGTAGTGCTTGAATAATAAGAATATAGCAGTAGGGATATACTACTGACCGCCTGACCAGGATGGTAATGGTGACTGTGAAATGCTCAGGGAGATGAGAGGCTATAAAAATAGAAAACTCAATAGTAATGGGGGATTTCAGCTATCCCCATATTGACTGGGTACATGTCACCTCAAGATGGGATGCAGAGATAAAGTTTCTTGACACCATAAATGTCCTTGGAGCAGCTAGTCCTGGAACCCACAAGGGGAGAGGCAATTCTTGATTTAGTCCTAAGTGGAGCACAGGATCAGGTTCACAAGGTGAATATACCTGAACTGTTTGATAATAGCAGCCAGGATATAATTACATTTAACATCCTGGAGGGGAGGACACCAAACAAGCCCACCACAGTAGCTTTTAATTTCAGAAAGGGGAACTACAGAAAAATGAGGAGGTCAGTGAAACAGAAATGAAAAGGTACAGCGCCAAAAGTGAAATCCCTGCAAGCTGAATGGAAACTTTTTAAAAACACTATAATAGAGGCTCAAAGGAAATATACCCCAAATTAAAAAACATAGTAAAAGGACCAAAAAAACTGCCACCATGGCTAAACAACAAAGTAAAAGAAGCAGTGAGAGGCAAAAAGGCATTCTTTAAGAATTAGAAGTTATATCCTACAGAGGAAAATAGAAAGGAGCATAAACTCTGGCAAGTGAAAGGTAAAAATATAATTAGGCAGGCCAAAAAAGAATTTGAAGAGCAACTAGCCAAAGACTCAGAGTAACAGCAAAAAAAATTAAATGTTAAGTACATCAGAAGCAGGAAGCCTGCCAAACAACCAGTGGGGCCACTGGACGATCGAGATGCTAAAGGAGCACTCAAGGACGATAAGGCCATTGGGGAGAAACTAAATGAATTCTTTGCATCAGTCTTCACAGTTGAGGATGTGAGGGAGATTCCCAAACCTGAGCCATTCTTTTTTGGTGATAAAGCTGAAGAACTGTCCTGGATTGAGGTGTCATTAGAGGAGATCCTGGAACAAATTGACAAACTAAACAGTAAGAAGTCACCAGAACCAGATGGTATCACCCGAGGGTTCTGAAGGAACTCAAATGTGAAATTGCAGAACTACTAACTGTGGTATGTAACCCATCATTTAAATCAGCTTCTGTACCAGATGACTGGAGGATAGCTAATGTGACGCCAATTTTTAAAAAAGGCTCCAGAGCTGATCCTGGCAATTACAGGCCGGTAAGCCTCACATCAGTACTGGGAAAACTAGTTGAAACTATAGTAAAGAACAGAATTATCAGGCACACAGATAAACATGATTTGTTGGGGAATCTTTGGAGGAGTCAACAAACGTGTACAAGGGTGATCCGATGGATATAGCATACTCAGATTTTCAGTAAACCTTTAACAAGGGTCCTCACCAAAGGCTCTTAAGCAAAGTAAGGAGTCATGGGTTAAGAGGGAAGGCTCTTTCATAGAAGATTAGGGCTGGAAGAGACCTCAGGAAGTCATCTAGTCCAGTGGTTTTCAAACGTTTTTTCTGGCGACCCAGTTGAAGAAAATGGTTGATGCCCACAACCCAACGGAGCTGGCGATGAGGGGTTCGGGGTTTGGGAGGGGGCTCTGGGCTGGGGCAGGGGGTTGGGGTGTGGGAGGAGGACCGGGCTCTGGGCTGGGGGTGCAGGCTCTGGGATGGGGCTGGGCATGAGGAGTTTAGGGTGCAGGAAGGGGCTCTGGGTTTGGGAGGGGGCTCAGGGCTGGGGCAGGGGATTGGGACATGGGGCTGGGGCACATTGGGACATGGGGTTGGGGCACAGACCTCGGGCGGCTCCCGGGTCTGCAGCACAGCGGGGGTGTTCAGGCAGGCTTCCTGCCTGTCCTGGCACCATGGATTGCGCTGTGCCCCAGAAGCAGCCAGCAGCAAGCCCGGCTCCTAGGCAGAGGTGTGGAAGTGGCTCCGCGCGACTCTCACCTGCAGACACCTCCCCCCCAGCGAAGCCGGTGCTCGGAGCAGGGGCAGCGCACGGAGCGCCATGCCCTCTCCTTCCCCCGCCTAGGAGCCGGACCTGCTGCTGGCCACTTCTGGGGCGCAGCGCGGTGTCAGAACAGGTAGGGACTTGCCTGCCTTAGCTGGGCACCGCCGCCAGGACTTTTAACGGCTCGGGACTTTTAACGGCAGTGCTGACCAGAGCTGCCGCGACCCAGTGCCTGACTGTACCCAGTACTGGGTCGCGACCCGCAGTTTGAAAACCACTGATCTAGTCCAACCCCCTGCTCAAAGCAGGACCAACCCCAACTAAATCATCCCAGCCAGGGCTTTGTCAAGCCGGGCCTTAAAAACCTCCAAGGAAGGAGATTCCACCACCTCCCTAGGTAACCCATTCCAGTGCTTCACCACCCTCCTAGTGAAATAGTGTTTCCTGATATCCAACCTAGACCTCCCCCACTGCAACTTGAGACCATTGCTCCTTGTTCTGTCATCTGCCACCGCTGAGAACAGTCTAGATCCATCCTCTTTGGAACCCCCCTTCAGGTAATTGAAGGCTGCTATCAAATCCCCCCTCACTCTTCTCTTCTGCAGACTTAATAAGCCCAGGTCCCTCAGCCTCTCCTCATATGTCATGTGCTCCAGCCCCCTGATCATTTTCGTTGCCCTCCGCTGGACTCTTTCCAATTTGTCCACATCCTTTCTGTAGTGGGGGCCCCAAAACTGGATGCAATACTCCAGATGTGGCCTCACCAGTGCCGAATAGAGGGGAATAGTCACTTCCCTCGATCTGCTGGCAATGCTCCTACTAATGCAGCCCAATACGCCGTTGGCCTTCTTGGATCAGTCAGTAACTGGTTAAAAGATAGGAATAAATGGTCTGTTTTCAGAACGGAGCGAGGTAAATAGTGGTGTTCCCCCTAACGGGCCATCCTGCAAAGCCAGCTAGATTTCTTTTCTTATCTAATTGCTTTCTCACGGTGTGTGTAGGTATTCACCTCCACCTGTGTGGCGGATGTACCCATTATGTAAAATGCCTGTATTTCCCCAAGGCCGGATTCTGCAGTGAAAATCTGGCATGACACCATGGTCTTTGAAAGAAATTCCTCCCCATTGACACCAGTGGACACAGACAGTTCCATCTGTTGTGCAAACTGACTCGATCTGTTGGTTGTAGCTCCTGTTACCGGGCGGTTTTAGTAGACAGGGGGAAATACTGTTGCTTGGTTTGACAAAGTGACTTCTAGTGGACACTGCTGTGCACATCCTGCATTTTCCGGGCAGATGCAGCCTGGCTCAAGTTCCGTGGACATGGATGGGCTGCAGCTGTGTGTCCACTCACGCCAGGCCCCGGTTTGCACACCGGCTGCTCAGTTATGGGGGCCATGATCTTCTGGCTCGGGCATGGGGCTGGGCATTCAGCGTTCTGGGTTTGTCACCAATCTCGGTGCTTGTCTAGAGACCGGGGATCAAACCCCCCTGTCTGAATGAGTTCACTGTTATCGTAACCCTGCTGTCCTGGCCCTCTTCCGTGGCATTAGGGCAGCTCTCGAGTTAAAAGCAGCCAACGCTAAAGCCAGGAAAGCTGCATTCCATACGTAGCTGCCCCTGGCTCCAGAGGAAGGGTTATGCCTGGTAATAAAGAAATGCTTTGTTGATCCATTGCAACATCCTGGATCGTTTCACTCTGACACGTGCAGGATGGAAATGAATAAGATCCGTTAAAGAGCTGGGCCACGTGTTAGATTGTTTTAAAAGAAGGTTTTTACTGGAGATTTGAAGTCCAAAGTTCACAGGCGTAGCTGCCCAGTAGCCGGGGAAATGGTACCGTTCTGGCTGAGGCTAAGCCAGCAGGCTGGTGGCCGGTGCGTGGAGCAGGGCGGCTGGAGCTTTGGCGAAATGCCCGTCCCTTGGAACGTACACAATTCGGCAACTTTAGGGAAGGACAGTGGGACAATGCCAGAGCGTAGAAAGCAAAAGGGGGCCTGGGGGGCGCCGTAATGGGATGTAGGCCCATCTGCGCTAGCTTTAATCTAGCGAGCATGGGTAACCACAGTAGGAAAGATATGGCAACAGACTAGCAGCCTGAGTACATCCCCAGGTCCCCAGCAGCCCTGTACTGTGGCAGCTGGCCCATGCTGAAGTCCGAGCCGCCACGTCTCTACTCTGATTGTTCTCCGTGTTCGTTAGATTAAGGCCTCCCCGCACTACAATCTTCATGTGCTGTGTAGACGTGACCCTTGGTTCTAATCCAAGCCAGGTCAGTAGAGAGTGACCCTGGTACATATCCCTCCCTGGTGTAACTACCTGGGGGTTAGTCCGGGGGATGTAGCTGTAGCCAGAAGGTGAATTACTCCCTTGCTCAAAATGGGGGCTATGAGAGGGCAGGGCAGCGTGTATGTGGGGGGGGTAACTTGCCCTTTGCACCCGCCCCCCATCCTCTCCCTGCTCTGTGGCGAAGGAGAGGCTTTCAGACGTGGCAGCTTTCACCAGCCTGGCATTGACTGAAGGTCCATTTCAAAGTACCCAAGCGTAGACCATGATTCTGAGCCAATTTCCCTGCTAGCTTTAGCTGTTTGGACGTCTTATGCCCTAGGGTATGAGCCCCCCTACAAATGCTCATGAATTTATCCCTGCAGCACCCCAGTTAGGTACGGAAGCTCACGCTTTAAATAGACGTGGGAGTGTTGTTATCCCCACTTTACAGATGGGAAACTGAGGCACGGGGAAATGAAGAGACTTGCCCAACGTCCCCCAGTAGGTCAGTGGAAGAGCTGGGAATAGACCCCAGATCTCCTGCTTCCCAGTCTGGTGCCTTATCCATAGAAGTGATGAATACGAGGCGTGAGCGTGAAGAAAGGATTGGAATGAAGAGAGACCTTTGTCCAGGTGGGGCAGGAGGGAGCTCCAGGCATAGGGGCTGCATGGTAGGGGTGTAGGGGAAGGATGCAAAGGGCAGAGTGGTGCAGGAGGTTTGGTCAGAGGGCAGGGGAAGAGAGCAGGAAGAAATGAGCACGAAGGGGTGGGGGGAAGCCGAGGAGCCCCACGAAAGTGTGGGACGAGGAATGGGAGATAGGCACACTGTGGGCCGCTCCGAGGCAGCGAGCACCCGGGCAGTGCTCCTGCTGCCAAAGGAACACACAGAAATATTTCCGATCGTTCAGCTGGAAGCAGGGGCCGGGGGGTGCCAGCCCAAGAGGTTACACCCAGGCCCAGGCTCTCCCATTGGCACTCCCACTGAGCGAGGGAGGGAACCGGGCGTTGCACAACGGTTGTACCAATGTGGGGAGCTGGCTGGAGTCTGGTTGTGTTGTGAAATTCAGCCGGGGCAGGATTGCTTCCCACAGAGCAGCGGCAGCTCGGACATTAACCCCGGCCTTGCTTCTCTCTGCGCAGTTCGCCCAGTACGCCGAGATTGTCAACTTCACCCTCCCCAATGGCACCAACAGGAGCGGGCAGGTCCTGGAAGTGGTGGGCTCTAAAGCTATCGTGCAGGTGAGTGCACAGTGTGCAGCGGGTTCCTCGTTGCTATGTTCACGGCACACACACACACACACAGAGGTTAGCTAAAACCAGGAAATCCTCTTGCTGGAAGCTTGCGATGTAACACAACTTTGGTTCTTCAAACCCAGAACCTTAACACAGAAGAGCCAAAACCAGATAGAGACAAAGCAGGCTGCTCCCTAAAGCAGGATTCACTCACCTTGCTCTAAGCTGGCTCTTAGTTGAAGACTCAGCTTGCATGCCTCCCTGCAGCGCCCCCTTGCAAACAGATCATGAAAATCTCTGAGACTCACTGGGATAGCGTATCATTTTAACACAGTTTTCAACACACCACAACTGCAACTCACTCGGTCCATTCTGCTGCTGAGCACCTGTATTGCATTCTCTATAGGTTCCCTTTTCCAGTTCGGTTCCATATGAGCTTCATTCTTTGCAAAGCACATTGTCAGAGTGACTGGATGGCTCAGGAAACTGGGAAGGATATCAGTGTATCTGTATTATGGTAGCACCTCTAGGCCATAACCTAGATCAGGGCCCCATTGTGCTGGGCGCTGCACAAACCCATAGTGAAAAACCACCCCTGCTCCAATGAGCTTGTGAGCGTGCAGGGGCCTTACCTGGTCACGATGTGTCTACACAGCCACTAGACACCGCGGCTGGCCCGTGCCAGCTGACTCGGGCTCCCGGTGCTCGGAATGCGGGGCTGTTTCATTGCAGTGTAGACATCTGGGCTCAGGCTGGAGCCGGAGCTCTGAGACCATCCCACCTTGCAGGGTCCTAGAGCCTGGGCTCCACCCTGATCCCAGACATCTTTACTGCAATGAAACAATCCCACAAGCCTGAGTCAGCTGCCACGGGCCAGCCCTGGCTTTTCCATTGACGTGTAGACCTACCCTCAGTTCTCCTTTCCTCTCACACACTCCCTCAGGGGCAGGGCCGTAAGAGCAGCTGCTGCAGAGATTGGATTGCAAGTGTCTTTGGGGGACTCAGGCTCTGTACCCACGGTGGCACAAGAGTGGGTTGAACCCCCACGCGGGAGAAGAGAGGTGATTTTCTGTTCCCTTTTCTGCCTCCGTCCACTGAATTTTCTTCCTCCCACTGACTGCTAGCCCTGGAGGAGACCTTGCCAACTGTATAATGTGCTTGCAAAGTGCGTGTCGTGGTGGCTGGTCCACCCAGAATAATAGAATATCAGGGTTGGAAGGGACCTAAGGAGGTCATCTAATCCAAGCCCCTGCTCAAAGCAGGACCAACCCCAACTAAATCATCCCAGCCAGGGCTTTGTCAAGCCTGACCTTAAAAACCTCTAAGGAAGGAGATTCCACCACCTCCCTAGGTAACCCATTCCAGTGCTTCACCACCCTCCTAGTGAAATAGTGTTTCCTAATATCCAACCTAAACCTCCCCCACTGCAACTTGAGACCATTGCTCCTTGTTCTGTCATCTGCTACCACTGAGAACAGTCTAGATCCATCCTCTTTGGAACCCCCTTTCAGGAAGTTGAAAGCAGCTATTAAATCCCCCCTCACTCTTCTCTTCTGCAGACTAAATAAGCCCAGTTCCAGTTCCCTCAGCCTCTCCTCATAAGTCATGTGCTCCAGCCCCCTAATCATGTTTGTTGCCCTCCGCTGGACTCTTTCCAATTTTTCCACATCCTTCTTGTAGTGTGGGGCCCAAAACTGGACACAGTACTCCAGATGAGGCCTCACCAATGTCGAATAGAGGGGAATGATCACGTCTCTCGATCTGCTGGCAATGCCCCTACTTATACAGCCCAAAATGCTGTTAGCCTTCTTGGCAACAAGGGCACATTGCTGACTCATATCCAGCTTCTCGTCCACTGTGACCCCTAGGTCCTTTTCTGCAGAACTGCTGCCTAGCCATTCGGTCCCTAGTCTGTAACAGTGCATGGGATTCTTCCGTCCTAAGTCCAGGACTCTGCACTTGTCCTTGTTGAACCTTTTGGCCCAATCCTCTAATTTGTCTAGGTCCCTCTGTATCCTGTCGCTACCCTCCAGCTGCTCCCTGTTCTCCAGAAGAGAACAGCCAACTCCCGTGAGCAGCTAGCTGAATTGCTGCTTCGTTCTAGTGGCAGAGGGCTTTGCTGTAGCGTGCTGGGCCCTCAGCTCAAATCCTAGCAGCAGCACTTGCTAGGCCTCATTCCCACTACTAAGCCACTGTGTCCCTCTAGCTCACTTGAATCACGCCAAGTTTGGCAGTGACCTTGTTCGTTTTAATACGGCTAAATGTACAGGTCTACATCTGGGAATAAAGATCACGGTCATACATACAGGACGGGGGACTCTATCCTGGGAAGCAGCGACTTTGAAAAAGCTTTGACGGTCGTGGTGGATAATCAGCTGAACATGAGCTCCCAGGGTGACTCTGTGGCCAAAGGGCTAATGCGATCCTCGGATGCATAAACAGGGGAATCTCAAGTAGGACCAGAGAGGTTGTTTTTCCTCTGTATTTGGCATGGGTGTGACCACTGCTGGAATCCTGCATCCAGTTCTGGTGCCCACAGTTCAAGAAGAATATTGATAAATTGCAGAGGGTTCAGAGAAGAGCCGTGAGAACCATCAGAGGGTTAGAAAACCTGCCTTCTAGCGAGAGACTCAAAGAGCTCCATCTATTTAGCTTAGCAAAGAGAAGGTTAAAGGGAGACTTGATCACAGTCTATAAATAACGAATATTCAGTTACGGGCTCTTCAGGCCAGCAGAGGCAGGAATAACATGATCCAGTGGCTGGAAGTTGACGCTCGACAAATTCAGACTGGAAATAAGGGGTAAATTTGTAACAAGGAGGGTCATTAACCATTGGAACAACCTACCCACGAGTTGTGGTGGGTTCTCCATCCCTGGCAATTGTCAAATCAAGATGGGCTGTTTTTCTAAACTTGGCTCTAGGGATTATTTTGGGGCACTTCTCCGGCCTGGGCTATGCAGGGGGTCAGACTAGATGACCGCAGTGCTCCCATCTGCCCTTGGAATTGATGTGTCTCTGGCTGTTGGGTGGGGGGGTCTGATTCCAGCTCCTTGGACGAGGCAGCCACAACACACTCACAAAACCACCTTTGCAACTGTCTCTTGGCCTACAAGCAGGCCGGCACTAAGGGGACAGGCAGGGTTCTAGGACTGTATGTAGCGCAGTAGGAAAGCCTCCAGTTAACACTTCCTGTTATAACACCTCGTTGTCAGCGGCTTATAACTTTGCCAAACTGTAACCGTTGGGGCTGGTATTTTCCCTGCTGAGCGTCTGCCTCGGGCTGAAGTTTCCCCCCTCCCCCCCCCCAACAAAAATGGTTCAGCCTTTTCTCAGAACAAGACTAGGGAAAAATTGGTTGTTTTTGCCCATGTTAATAAAACTCTTAAGCATTTTGTTGGGAAGCTGTAGCCCCATCATGCTCTGGAGCAGGGACTTGGCATTTGGCTGCTGGGGCCAACATTTGCTCTGGCATTGCGCTTCCCATCGGCTGAGGGGCCAGGCACAAAACCCGAGAGCAGGAGACTGCGTCTCCTGTGCTCCCAACGGCCACCCCCCGGCTGGCCCCCAGGCAGCAAGGAGAAGAGGACTCAGTCTGCTTGGCGAGGAGAGGAGTCTGGGGGCAGTGGAGGGAGGGCAGGTTGGACAAGGAGCCAGACAGGTGGTGGGTGAGACTGGGACAAAGATCCAGGTGGGCAGCATGGAGAAGGGAAGCCGAGGGTTTGAGGGAACTGGGACAAGAAGCCAAGGGGGTGAGGGACAGGGCTGATTGGGCCAAAGAGCTGGGGTGTGGGCCATGGAACCAGTGAGGGTGGGGACGTGGAGCCAAGGGGGTCAGGGAGCTGGGGGATATTGGGACAGGAATGAGGACTTGAGACGGGGGTGGAACTGGGACAGTGGCCTGGAAGGGTCAGGGCTACAGGAGTCAGGCCAGGCGGGCGCAGGGGCTGTGTAACCACTAGATACTCCCCTCGGACCCTCGACTAGAACCCAGGATTCCTGAGTCTCAGTATCCCTCGGCTGCCAGCCCATAGCAGTGAAACCCACTGGCAAAGCGTGTGTCTCATCCCCATCTACTGGTTGGTTCATGTTGGGGATGACAACCTACTAGTGCTGTCAGTTGCTCCGGGGCAGAGGTCTGCGCTAGGGAACTAACAGTTCACACCCTTCCGGTGACCCATGTGAGTACCCGCCTAGTTCCACAAGTTGGCACTCCTGTTTTGTCAGTTTGTTTTTTTCAAAAACCTAGGCAATACACACCAAAAACTATGTTAAAACACACCGTTAAGGTGGCGAAGTCAAGCACTCAAAAGTTGGGAAATGCCAGAATTAGAGTTGCCTCTTTCAACCTGAATTTGGCCCTGTTGTGTGCATGCACTAGGCTACAGCCTTTAATTACATGGGCACAGCCAGTTTGTTCCCCAGTTCCCTCTGCCTCACGTCATTTCCCCCTAAAATGTGCCTTTGGCCTGGCCCTGCTGGAGCTTCTGTCTCTCCAGTGACCCCTGCTGGAGGTCCCCGGAAATGCCATTCTCAGGTCCCATGCCCCCTACCCCTCCGCCCAGTCAGCAAACTCTGCATTGACAATCACCAGTTCACCCCTCACCCTCACAACAACTGGCACAAAAGGTCTCTCCCTGTGAGATCCTTATCGTGGCCCTGATCCTGCACCCTCCATGCGGGTGGATTCTGTGGGTCTCCATGGGGGGCACGAGGGTCCGTCCAAAATAGAAGTCACTGTTTTCTCTAAAAGCGTCCTGACCTTTTGTAATCTAACTCCCTGTCCCTTCCAATCAGCCCACCTTCCCTCCTGGCTTGTCCCTCTCTAATCATTAACCTGCCTGGGACCTCTGCCGGCGAGCTGTGAAACTTCACTCCTCCAATGCGCAGAGACCTTTGCAGTGCCCTTCTAATCCTATTAGGGAGTCAGCCTCCAAAAACCTGCGTCTTTTGCAGAAGCGGCTTAGGAAGGGCCTGACCCACACACATGCACCGGGGTCGGGCAGCCTTTTCCTTTCTTCCCTGCTGCCGCAGCTGCAACTCTATGAATGAGCCTGCTTGAATGTGCCACATTCTTTCACAGTCCGGTCCTTTCCAAGGGGCCACACGGCTCTAATTAAAGCAGCGGTCGGGAGGTTAATTAATACAAATGGTGGCAAATATTATACCAATCAAAGTGCCTTTGGATTCCCTTCTCTGCTAGAGCATGCTGCTCTGGTAGGATCTCGTTAGCGGGCTGGGAGAAAACACAGCCCTTAAACCGCCCGACTGTTACCTCCAGTGCATTAATGAGACTGTTTTATGCTTTCTTTATTCCGGCCTCTCCCTGACTCATTTTGGAGTTGCAGGGATCTCCAGAGCTGCCTTCTTTGAGCAAATCTAGGTTTCAAAGCAATTTTAAAAGAGCTATTTCTCATATGGCAGGAGTTGGAATGGAAAATTGCAATGATCTCTTAGATAGCTAAAGAAATTGCAGGTAAACACTGGTGTGTAATGTTTATATAATAGATGTGCGTGATCTATAAATATGGCCCTGATCCTGAAGTTGGCTCTGCCCAAGTGAATCCCTCCACCCATGCCGAGTTCGTTGCAGCATCTGGGCTCGTGTGTCATATATGCTACTGAACTTCCCAGCAGGATAGCTGCTCTGATGATAACTCTTGAGACACAGGAAATACAGCTCGTTACATGCGAGCAACACATGTGCCATTTTCTCCCATAGCGGCTGGTCGACCACTCAGCTGATGTTTCTTCATTTGCTCACATGGCAGAGGTCTGTACTGCAGCGAGCGTTAAGGATCCAAACCCACTGGTGACCGGGGCACTGAGCATTTAAATGCAGAGAGGAGCAGGATATTCTGATGCCTGCTTCGATTTCCTGTGTCTCAAACCACGACAGGGGCTGGCTTCCTGTCTGATTGCTAGGGGTTCGGTTTGTGTTGTACTGAAGACACCGCTCAGGTTGGGGAGCTGTAGTTCACGCTCGCACACACACACACACACACAACCAACAGATCCCTGGCTGACGACTTTCATAGCTTGCAAGGGCCTGAGCTCTCTTTCCCGCCCCCCCGCGAAGTCAAATCTGAAAGGTGGCGCCATGCTCCAGTTCTGCCTTGGCTCAAGAGCGCCACCTATTGAGACACAAACTCCACTTCCTGCAGCACCTGGACTTTTGCCTCAAGGTCTCTCATCCAAGTGCTGACCTGGTCGTACACTGCTTAGCTTGGGAGATATAAGAATTCTAGCAGCAGCTAGGAAGCAAAGGACCACCGTGTGCTTTGTGGCTAGCACAGAGCTCTGTGCCCAGAGGCGAACAAGCAGAGCGCTACCCTGTCCCTTTGTGAAAGCAGGGCTGCTGAGCAGGGATGTATAGGTGACCTGCTTTTGAGCCTACATAGTTACATTTAGGGGGCAGGTCGGGAGCTGGTGTAAATCAGACCAGCTCCACTGGTATCAGCTACACCAGTAGCTCCTGGAACAGTGACCCACGGGTCAGTGTGTGCGACCTGTCCACCTCTGCACCGGATCCACAGAGGAGATGAATCTGTTCCAGGATTGCAGCTGGCGAGACGGGGTCTTTCGCTCATGTCATAGAGGTTTGTGTATTTAGCTCTGGAGGGCCCCACTTCAATCCCCAGTGCTGACCAAGATCACCAGGCTCAGATCCAGTCACTACTTATAATCGACTGTAGTACTGATTACGTACTAGCATTACAGCCATCCCTGTTCGACAGCCCCATCGTTCTCCAGGCCAGCCAGGTCCGTGAGGGGACAGAAAAGGGACAGAAATCTCCCTGGGTGGCCCAGCAGCCCGGAGGTTTTACACGGTAAGACATGAGGGAGATTGTAGGTTTAAATGGAGGGGTAGCCAGGTGAGCGCCAGTTCCCCAGATCCATGCGCTGCTGCTTTGAGGCCATACACCAGGCTAGAGAGAGGGCATGCTGAGACACATGCATACAGGGTCCAGTGACCTTGTGGAGTAAAGGTTTGAGCCAAAGCCCATTGAAGTCAATGGAAAAACTCCCGTTGACAGGCATTCGATCAGGTCCTAAAAGAGGAGTTTTCTTAATACCAAAGCTTCTTTCCTTCCTTCCTTCCTAGTCTCCCTCTCTCTCTGTGTCTGGTGCATCTTTTTAAACAGTGCAGATCACATAACATTATCTTCTAGCTTCCCTTCCCCTCGGTTCATTTGAACCCACCTGGCCCTCTCCAGCCATTTGCCGTTAATCCCCACTAATTGCCACTAATTCGGTTCCTGTCCCTGGGTCTGTGCAGGTGTTTGAAGGAACATCTGGGATCGATGCCAAGAAGACATCCTGCGAGTTTACCGGGGACATCCTCCGGACACCTGTTTCCGAGGACATGCTAGGTACGTCCATAAGAGCAGCTGAGAACGAATTTAGCTCACTACACGGATCTCACTCGAAAAAATAAACAGCAACAAGTTACTGCCAGAGCCGGTAGCCTGGTGCTGATTTTACATTTGCAACTTGTGATTTGTCTGCCTAGAGATTCACTTTCCTTTGCTCAATCTTTACCATTGTTTCACCTGCCCTGAGATAGGGGCTGCAGGTAGGGTGACCAGACATCCCGATATCTTCGGGACCATCCCAATATTAGGGGCTTTGTCTTATATATGCAACTATGCTCCCATCCCGAAAAAAAGTGTCCCGATTTTTCACACTTGCTCTCTGGTCACCCTAGCTGCAGGCGCTTTGGGAAATGGATTGAAAGGCTGGTCCAGTTCCACTGGCGCTGTTGGAAATGCCTCCTGGCCTCTGCTGAAAAGCTGCTGGGTGACTTTTGATAGAACTCCAGTGAGTCTGAAAAGCGAAATTCCAAAGGCTCCAGAAGCAGCCAGTGTGTCTCCATACAGGTCCGGCCCCACAAGCAGCGGGTAAAAAAAGCAGTAATGGAAACAGAGAAGGGAGTGGGGAGGAGAAGTGGCGAAGGTCACACCGTCTATAAAGGCTGGTAGGGGAAAACAGAAGGCCACAAAACCCAAGGATGAATTAATACTGCCAACAGGCTTCTGCTGATGGCACACATGGGCCCAAGGTGCGGGCTGGGATCTGGGATCTGATCCCACGTTCAGGGGGTGTCTGGTGCATTAGAGAGAGAGGGGCCAGCTAAGAAATCCCTATTCAAATTCAGATTCTAAACCACCAAAGTCTGGGGATGTTTGGATCCTGGGTTTGGTTCAGCCCAGCTGCAGAGTGCAATCTGATACTCCCCAACGTTGGAACTGGGGCTTTGCTTCCGGCCGGTCTCGAGCGAATAGATCCGGGCTGGAGGCACCCGGAACGCTAGAGAGAACTCAGCCCCGCTAATAGGCGAAGGGAGGGATTGAAATCAGCAATAATAATAATGGCAAAGCGGGAAGACAAGGCAGTAAAATTGTTTAATGACTGCAAAGGGCAGGAGGGTTTAGTGGATTGGCTACAGGATCTCTTGTTTCCAGGTCACCAGTTCAAATGTGGTCTAGGGTTGGAGGCGAGTTAAAGGTGGTTCCCATCTGATGATTGGCCTGTCTCTTATAGCAAATGAGTCAGTCTAGTACCTACTGGATGACAGGCAGCTGCATCTTAAAAAAATATAAACTAGCACCATCCTTGTTGGAAATAACTGGCCCCTTTGTCTCAGAGGAGTGACCGAGGATGCAGTAAATGTAGAACCTGAACTCCTTTCCTGTGAATGAACCAGTAGCAGTGAACCTAGGTGAGACCAGGGCCCCATTGTGCAAGGCGCTGTATATAAACATAGTAAGAGACAGCTTCTGCCCCAAAGAGCTCGTAATAGAAATAAAGGGAGGGAAACAGAGGTACAGGAAGGGGAATTTGCCCAAGGTTACCTGACTCCCACTGCAGTTCTCTATCCCCTAGGCCACAGGCCTCTTTGGAGACAGCTACGCTGCAGCTGGGAGAGGTGATTCCCAGCTTGAGCTAGCTTACTAACAAAGGCCTGGTCTACACTAGGACTTTAATTCGGATTTAGCTGCCTTAATCCGAATTAACCCTTCACCCGTCCACACTACAGAGCCAGTTAATTCGAATTAAAGGGCCCTTTAAATCGATTTCTGTACTCCACCTCGACGAACGGAGTAGAGCCTAAATCGATTTTGTTAATTCGAATTAGGGTTAGTGTGGACGCACACCACCGAATTACTGTGTTTAAGTTAATGGGGTAGTGTGGCCGCACACCACCGAATTAATGTGGTTTAAAACCGAATTAAGGTGCTTAGTGTGGCCGCGCACAATCGAATTTATACAACCTGTTTCCTAAATTCGAATTATCTAAATTCGGATTAATCCTGTAGTGTAGACATACCCTTAGAAGTGTGGCCACAGAGGCACGGGCAGTGCCTCGGGCTAGCTGCCTGAATGAGGGGGTGTCCCTGAGCCACTGCCTGTGCTGGGGAGGCCTCGCTGCTATTTTTAGCACACCGGCTCGATCAGAGCGCGGGCGTGTACGTCTGCCCGAGCTTCAATTTACACTTCCAGCTCAGTGTCGATGGGGACTTTTTTAGGGTAGGACGGAGTCCGTGTGGGGGAAGCTTACGTTGCTGTATGCAGTCTGTGGCTAACCAGAGAACTTCTGCCAGTGCAGCACCTTTCACTGGCATGAAACTGGCTACCACAAGAGAGGAGCCCGGGCAATGACAGTCCAGCAAATCTAACTTGGATCCTTAGTAACGGAATCAAATCAACGTGAAGGGGAAAACAATTCCGTAACCGCCTGGAGGCTAACGATGGAGGCATGAGCAGTGAAACAGCATTGGGGAGTTGTAAAGAACAGATCTGGGCAGACCCAATCCCAGGGACAAAATCAGTGGGGGACGGGAACTCAGTAGATGTGATGTGTCATTGTCTGGACATCAGTAAAGTATTTGCTAGAGTGTCTCATGCAATCTTACTCTCCTGTCGACTTGCAATAGGAGAACTGGCCACCAACCTGTCTGCAAAGGGCAATGGTAAAGGGCAATGCATCGCGCAGGGGGCAATGTCAGTGCGGGAACTTGGGGTAACGTGATCACTGGACAGTGGATGGTTGCTTAAGGGATCTGTTCTCATCTCGCTGGAAAACTTTAGGAGACCGCCTGTCTCCTCTCTCCCTGCCCACTGGGGCTGCGCTGGGATACGTGCCACGTTCCAGGATGTATCTGCTACCCAGAGACACAGAGGGGAGGTCCCGGTTTCATACTAGCTGGGAGTTTGGGCTCTAGTTTGGTTTGGTTTTGGTGAGGTGGGAAGAAGGGGAAAAGAGTGAGACGCTAAAGAGTTAATCGTGCCCAGCCCAGGTGGAGAGCTCTGGTGCACAGAGGGTGCTGGGTAGGTGGGGGAACCTGACCCTGCCTTGCTGTGACACTGGAATGTGCAGCTAAGTGTCCCCGTAGCATGATGGGGAACCGACACCCCCATTCTCCACCCCGACTTGTCCCTTGTGAAGACGGGAACAGGAGTGCAGGAGGCTTCCTACTGCTCCATGCAGCTGCTTAACCGAACTTATGCCCACACCTGGCCCCTGCTGCACACCACTTAGGGACTCGCAGGATCAAGAGCTGACGCCAAAGTCATCCAAGCCCAGTGTGCGGTGGCCACCCCAGGCCAGCGCCTTCCTAGCCTGATGGGCAAAGCCTTCCCCTGGAGGTGCACTGAGGCCTGCTGGGCTTGTCCATGGCTAGGCCATGTGGGGGAGGGATAGCTCAGTGGTTTGAGCATTGGCCCCCCTAAACCCAGGGTTGTGAGTTCAATCCTTGAGGGGGCCACTTAGGGATCTGGGGCAAAATCAGTACTTGGTCCTGCTAGTGAAGGGAGGGGGCTGGACTTGATGATCTTTCAAGGTCCCTTCCAGTTCTAGGAGATAGGATATCTCCATTAATTAGGCCACCAGCTGGCACCAGCATCTTGGGGATACCTTTAGCAGCCCACTGGCCCAATTGGCATGACACAGGCCAGAGCCATCCACACTGGGGCTGCCCCATAGGAAGCCAGGCAAGGCAAGGTCCACAGAGCACATTGAGACACAATGAGAACTGTCCCCAAACCCAACCTGGGCTGTTTGCAAGGGTCCAAACATCACTTTGATCTCCCCCACAATTTGATTTTGTTTTTTGGCTGATTATTCTGCTCTTAGGGGTTCCGGCTGGGAACTAAACTCCCACAGTGCCATGAGGAAAGGCTGTTTTCACCCGACCCACAGAATATAGAGATGGGGGGCAGGGAGCTATTAAGTCACTCCAACTCCTTAAGCAGGTGTATTCCCTTCCGTTCGTTTTCTAGCACTTGGTGGGCCGTGCTTCCAGGCTGGGGGAATCTATCCCGGCCAGCAGTGACTCGGAAATAGACTTGGGGATCATGCTGGCTAATGAAAATGAGTACCCAGTGCAACCTTGTGGCCAAAAGAGCTAATGCAAACCTTGGATGCATAAACAGGATTATTGAGTAGGAGTGGGGAGGTGATTTGACCTCTGTATTTGGCACTGGTGCGACCGCTGCTGGAATCCTGCGTCCACAATTCAAGAACAATGTTGATCTATTGGGGAGGGCTCAGAGAAGAGCCATGAGAATGATTAAAGGACTAGAACACCTGCTTTATAGCGATAGACTCAAGGAGCTCAATCTGTTTAGTTTAACAAAGAGACGGTGAAGGGGTGACTCGATCACAAATGGGCTCTTCAGTCTAGCAGAGAAAGGTCTGACATGATCCAATGGCTGCAAGTTGAAGCTAGAGAAATTCAGACTGGAAATAAGGCGCAGACATTTAACATTGAGGTTAATTAACTGCTGGCTCAACTTCCCAAGGGTCGTGGTTTATAGATTCATAGATTCATAGATTCTAGGACTGGAAGGGACCTC
>NW_020664984.1:3421876-3433963 GCF_002925995.2 Terrapene triunguis | reverse complement strand
GGGGTGAGCTGCTGAAGGAAACATCCAGTAAAACAAAGCACCTGGCTCATTAGGACCCTTCGAAGTAGGAGGAAAGACCCCCATTGATTTCAATAGGCATTGAGCAACCAGTTGACCGCTGTCCGTTGGATGGGCAGGTGTTGCATGCAAAATGGCTTCCATTTGCAACCAGCCCTGGGGAGAGCCCAGGCTCTGCGGGAGAGGGAGGATGGTTCAGTGGTTAGGATGCTGGCTAGGGACTCTGAAAACCTTGCTGTGATTCCTTACTCTGCTATGGTCTTCTGGTGCGACCTGGGGCAAGTCCCCTCTGGGGACGGGAGCCGCGTTAAGTGGACTAGCTGGGTCTGCAGCTTTTCTGAGCCTTGAAAACAAGCGCTGGAACCGGCACGGTTCTCGATGAAGGGTGCAAAGCCCAGGAGGGACGAGGGGGTGTCCCCAACACATGTTGTTTGCTTGCACCAAGTTTACCAAGCCGTCCGGCTCTCTCTGTATTACTGACCTGCCTCTGCGTTATTTACCGCTCCCCCAATCTTTGTGTGGTCGGCAAACGCTGTCAGTGATGACTTTGTTATCCTCAAGGCCAAATGTTAAGTAGTGTTTATTTCCCTTTGCAGGTCGGGTTTTTAACGGTTCTGCAAAACCCATCGACAAAGGCCCAGCTGTTATGGCCGAGGATTTTCTCGATATTAACGGTAAGCCCGTTGCAAGAAATTAAGTTGGCAAGAGATGTTGAGCGCATGATCTAAGGGGCACGGACCATGTCTTCCTGTGTGTTGGGATGACACTGAGTGGCCCTCTAGCTGTCAGTCATAGCAGAGAGGCCAAGGAGAACAGGTCCATCAATGGCTATTAGACAAGATGGGCAGGGATGCAACCCCATGCTCTGGTGTCCCTAAACCTCTGACTGCCAGAAGCTGGGACTGGACGACAGGGGATGGATCACTCAATAATTGCCCTGTTTTGTGCATTCCTTCTGAATAGGGTGACCAGCCGTCACGTTTTTAAAGGGACAGTCCCGTTTTTTGGAACTTTTTCGTATATAGGCGCCTATTACCCCCCACCCCCTGTCCCGTTTTTTCACAGTTGCTCTCTGGTAACCCTACTTCTGAAGCACCTGGCATTGGCCACTGTCAGAAGACAGGATACTAGATGGACCATTGGTCTGACCCAGCATGGCCGTTCTTATGTTTGTACTTTGCAAAGCGGGGCAGGCAGATCCCAATTTTACAGGTGGGGAAACTGAGACTGAGACAGGCCATGACTCGACCAAGATCACAGAGCAAGTCAGTGGCAGATCCAAAGAACCCAGGTCTCCTGGCTACCAAGGGCCAGGCCCTAGTCCCTGAACCAGGTAAGCCAGCACTAAAGGTTTCAGATCACATTAGCAAGAGGCTGCTGGGCTTGAATTTGACCAAGTTACCAAGGTTGTTTTTTATTAATAGGTAATAAATTCCAATGTGAACAGTTATTTTTGTGAACAAATAACCATTGTTCTTTGGTGTTTGCAATACAAACATTGCAGCACTGGGCTTGTGCATGAGACTCTGCAGGTGAAATTGACTAGGGACTGACAAGGACCAATGAAATGGACCAAACTGTTTTAATTGCCCAAGCCAAGTGAAGGGTAAGAAGGGAACTGAAGTCAGTGGGGAGATCTTCCTGGCCAGTGTGAGTTAGATGAGGCTCCAAAGAATAGTGTTGCCTCTTTGGTCCCAGGGGTTAGCCAACATCCAGGGTCTTGCTGGGCTGTTTCGGTGAGGATGAGAAATTGAAGCTTGGACTCGGGTATATTCTCCGGTGAAGGGTTGTTTGTTTACAAAAACCGTACGCAGAGTCCTGCTTCCCAGAGCACAGTGGGAACAAACAGGAACAGGTTCCCTGCTCAGAAATCCCCATCTGCCCCTCCAGCCAGCTCTGTGCCCAAGAAGCTTTGTCCCTCTGTTTCCTCTCTGCATCGCACTCACAACTCCTCCCTCTGCCTCCAACATCCACAATCAATAGTGGAATCTCAGTCACTGGAGGTTTTAAAGAGCAAGTTAGACAAACACCTGTCAGGGATGGTCTGACTCTAGATAATCCTTAGTCCTGCCATGAGTGCAGGGGACTGGACTAGAAGACCTCTCGAGGTTCCTTCCAGTCCTACGATTCTATGAATATCCAGCCTCTGCCTTTGCAATCAGTGAAACCTCTTTGAATCTAACTGGGTTAGCTCTGTGTTGCCAGGCGGCCTGTTGCCTTGCACGGTTGCAGCTGTTTTTACTACATAAAGGGGCTTGATTGTTCCGTCTGTTGAGTCAGATGGAGAGCCTGGTACCACTGGCTTTAACAAGGTGTGTGATTGTCTTTGGGCCTAAGGGCTTGTCTACACTGAAATGCTGCAGCTGCACTGCTGCAGCCCTTCAGGGAAGCCGCTACCTATGCCAATGGGCGAGGTTCTCCCACTGGCGTAGGCGCTGCACCTCCCTGAGAGACGGTAGCTAAGTCCACCGGAGAATTCTCCCGTCGACCTAAAACTGTCTACAACAGGGGTTAGGTCGGTATAACTGCGTCGCTCTAGGGTGTGGATTTTTCACACCTCGAAGTGTAGTTATACCGACCTAATTTCCTGGTGTAGACCAAGGCATAGACTCACCTGATAGCGACCATTGCCCAGGACAGCAGGCCCAGAACGACACTCATCTTTCTGGGCCTTTCTCTCTCTCTCTCTCTATTTGGACTATTTTCCCCCTCTATGTGAGGTTTTTGTATTTTTCATATCTAACAGTTCATTTCCCTATCCCCACAAAACCATCCAGGTCTTTTAAGTGACCCTACAATAACAAATCAGGTCCATGAGCGTCCCCTGCAATAACCCCTTCCTGCTTTCTTGTTTCAGGTCAGCCTATCAACCCTCATGGTCGCATATACCCTGAGGAGATGATCCAGACTGGCATCTCGCCCATCGACGTCATGAACAGCATCGCCAGGGGGCAGAAGATCCCCATCTTCTCTGCTGCTGGACTCCCTCACAACGAGGTAGGACCTCGCCTCTCTGCCCATCCCTCCCCGTCTCCTTCTGCAGTAGGGGCGGCCAGGACACATGGGGCGAGGGCGGACCCGTCTCTGCTTTATGCTAACACCAGAGATGCTGGATGTGGGGTTCTCGTGGCATTGCAAGTGCTGGCACCACCAGGCCCCCGGTATCCATGGACGTTTCCTGCAGGGAGGGGTGCCTGGCCCGGAGGATTGGTAATGGTGGCTGGAGTTTGAATCCCCTGTTCCTAGCTGGCCCAGTTCGCCCTTCCCAACAGCTGTCCCTCATTGGCTGGCTGTGAGATGCACCTCAAGGCCTCCTTTGCCAGCAGGCCGGCCCAAGACCCCCCCCAGCACCACTGACTCCTCCAAATCCCCGCTGGCAGCCTCAGCAGGGATGCCAAAAACTGGGTGGGCCCGGAAGAGTGAACGAGACCTTAGAGAAGGTCCCCCTGAGTCAGAGCTGAGACCCCCGGGCAGAGCCGTGTGTGTGAGAAGCCTGCCCTGGCTCTGCCTTGTGTGGTGCCTGTCCCGTGTGGCACCTGGTTGCACTCCCAGACTGTCGCCATGACACCGTCTACCATCCATTCATATTACTGCTCTACAGCATGTTCTGCAGGCAGGGTGCTGGCCTGGCACTCAGGAGACCTCGGTTCTAGGCCCAACTCCAACCTGCTGGGTGACGTCCAGCAAGTGGCTTCCCCTTCGACCCTTGTCTCTCCTAGAATCATAGAATATCGGGGTTGGAAGGGACCTCAGGAGGTCATCTAGTCCAACCCCCTGCTCAAAGCAGGACCAACCCCCAACTAAATCATCCCAGCCAGGGCTTTGTCAAGCCTGACCTTAAAAACCTCTAAGGAAGGAGATTCCACCACCTCCCTAGGTAACCCATTCCAGTGCTTCACCACCCTCCTAGTGAAATAGTGTTTCCTAATATCCAACCTAGACCTCCCCCACTGCAACTTGAGACCATTACTCCTTGTTCTGTCATCTGCCACCACTGAGAACAGCCGAGATCCATCCTCTTTGGACCCCCCCTTCAAGTAGTTGAAAGCTGCTATCAAATCCCCCCTCACTCTTCTCTTCCGCAGACTAAATAAGCCCAGTTCCCTCAGCCTCTCCTCGTAAGTCATGTGCTCCAGCCCCCTGATCATTTTCGTTGCCCTCTGCTGGACTCTTTCCAATTTGTCCACATACCTTCTGTAGTGGGGGGCCCAAAACTGGACACAATACTCCAGGTGTGGCCTCACCAGTGCCGAATAGAGGGGAATAATCACTTCCCTCGATCTGCTGGCAACGCTCCTACTAATACAGCCCAATATGCCGTTGGCCTTCTTGGCAACAAGGGCACACTGCTGACTCATATCCAGCTTCTCGTCCACTGTAATCCCTAGGTCCTTTACTCCTGTCTATTTAGATCGTCAGCTCTTGGGTAAAGGGATTGCCTTTCACTAGGCCCCTGGCACAATGGAGCCCTGATCTCCGTTGGGGCCTGTACATGCTGTGTTATAGAAATACCGTGAATAATACCCACCCGATACCTCAATCGTCAGTAGTGTTGTCTGTGCGAAATCATCCCTTAAACAAACCCAACTACGCCATTCTGCCATTCCAGTTCTTCACAGAGGTGTTCTCCAGGCTCAGATCTACCCTCCTGGAGGGATACCGTCTCCCCTGCCTCGCCCCTGCTCTAGTCCGTATACGTTCTTATTCGGCATACATCGCCTTCTAGATAGGCATTAAGCTTTGCGACACCATATCTGTCACGTGTTTGTTCTCCATCCTCTCCCCAGGGGAGATGTGTGTGTGAAGGGGCCTGGGACCCCAGCCAGGTGTATACAGACCATAAGAACTTAGAATACTTGCGTAGGGCCAAGGCCCTTAACCAGAAACAACTTCAGTGGGTCCTGTTCTTTTCACACATCAATTTCAAAATCTTCTATCACCCAAGAGCCAAAAACAGCAAGGCCGACTGTCATGGGGCCCACCCCACTCAAGGCCGGAGGTGTAAATTAGGACAATTAACCTATAAACTGCACCTGGAGGAAAGCCAGGTAGTGCTAAGTCCTACCTGCTGATGAAGTCCAGCTGGGGAGGAGGTGGGCCGGGGTTATGAAGACAGGAAGTTGGCAGCAGAAAGGGGGCAGTGGAGGAAGTAGTCTGCAGTTGCTCCCTGGGAGAAAGGAGTTTGGGCTGGTACACCCAGAGACGGGGGGAGCCAGGAGGCAGGGCTGAGAAGTAGGAAGGAGTCCAGGGAAAGAGCAACAGGGTCTGAGGAAAAGCGGACTGGACTGGGACCCGGAGGAGTGGGTGGGCCCGGGTTCCCCTACCAGCCCCGGGGGGAGTGGCAGTAGAGCGCAGACTGCCTAGGACGGTTGTCCGAAGAGATGTTCATACACCGGAAAGGGAGGACTATAGTGACCTGGCCGGAGGGTTGAGTCATGAAGAAGGAGCACCCCGAGTTCTGGAGAAAGAGGGAGACCACAGGGCAAGGAACCGACAGGAGGAACCTGGAGCCAGCTAATCCCAAAAGCAGCCAGGTGGAGGCATTCCAACTGACACACTGTCCCAGAACGGGGAACATTACGCTGACCTAGAGGATTTGAACCCTGAAACCTTCTGCGTCCTCAAGCCTCATAATTCCAAGACCTGCTCACTATAATGCCTCAGCCCATAGGGTCCCTCCCAATGAACAGGAGTCCATAGATAGGGAAGGGAACCCCACGGCGTCTGAGGCGGATAACCTACTGGAAAAGGGTGTATATACGTCCCCCCAGAATGCCGAGAAATACAACTCTACAACTCTGTCACGACTCTCCCCAGGTGGGATATTTTGGCCGGGTCAAGACTCAGCACCTAGTCTCTCATCTCTACTGGCTGCCTTGCACACGAGCCACGGTGCAGGCCTATGTCGGCTCTTGCAATGTATTTGCCAGCCCCAAGGTGCCACCCCATAAAATCCCTCGGGCTCCTGCAACCCCTCAAGACTCCATCTGGGCCCTGGTTAGTCTTTACCCTAGATTTTATACTAGAATTATCCGAACCCGCTGGGATCACCACCGTTGTGCCGGTGATGGGGACCACCTCACAAAAACGGCACACTCCATCCCCTGAACTGGCTATCCTCCTCCCAGGGGGCCACCTGGCTCTGGGTGGATCAAGTTGGCTGCTTCCTTGGACTCCTGGAGGCCTCCTGGTCTCCATCATCTCTGACCGCAGAGCGTAATTCATCTCTAGCTTCTGGCGTGAAGCCTTCCCAATGTCAGGCACTCCCTCTCGTCTCTCTTCCGCCCACCACCCTGGGATGGGGCTTGCAAACCCCACACTAAGGCTAAGGCAGGGGATAGGCAGCAGCCGTGCTGGACCAGGAATGCGCTGCCCCTCAGGCACTGCTGAGTATGCTCCTCCTCCTCTGAGACATCACCCCAGGGATAGGCAGGGGCACCAGAGGGTCACCTGGGTCAGCCCCGAGGTTTGGAGCAAAGGACTATTATTAAACAGCAGCCACACCTCAAACTGAGCCAGCGGGTGGGGTAGGGGAAGGTGAGCAGGAGGTGGGCTGAGCATTGGCCATCCTGTGCTGTCACATTTTCAGGGCCCCTGGGCCAGGACCCAATGGAGCAGGAGGCCCAGGTCCCCCTACCCACTCCAAATTCTCCTAAGCCGAGCCCTGGGACGGGCAGGCCTAGGGGGTTACCAACAAGGAAGCCGACCCAGTGGAACCCCATTTAGGTGGTGCTGGACATAGTGAGCTAAAGGAGAGATTGGAACAGCAGGTCCTGACCACTAAGCCTGATCACCGAAGAGACAACCCCACTACACACTAGCAAACAAACGGCAAGTGGAGAGAACCAACCAGATTCTGAAGCAGTTTCGATGCTACATAAACTACCACTAGAACGACAGGTCCGCAGTGCTATCTCGTGCAGGGTTCATGTACAATAACGCAGAACACGCCTCTGTGGGGCAAAGACTCTTCTTTTCAAACTGTGGATTCCACCCTTGGTTCTACCTGAAGTTTCCCCCAATCCAGCAGCCCTGGACTGGGCACAACTCCATCAAACCCAAGATGACACAAAGATTCCCCCAAAGGATGCCAAGAGGAGCTACAAACAGTATGTGGATCTCAGTCAACATGAGGGGCCCGCCCTTTCAGTAGGCCAGATAATACGGCTCTCGATAAAACATCTACATATGGAAAAAGCCATCTCATACGCTGGACTGCCAGTTCCTCGGCCCCTACCGAGTTTGCCACCAAATCAACCAGGTCACCTTTGAACTCCACCTACCTGGTTGTTCATAGATCACTCCAAGCCCCCCACACAGGGTCCATTCCCAATCCTCCCATGATGGTACATGTTCAAGATCGTGATGAGTATACTGTCCATGAGATCCTCAACTCCAGAATGAGACATGGTAGGCTCTGGCATCTCATCGATTGGGAAGGTGGCGGTCCTGACGAGTGCTCCTGGGAGCCGGCAGAGAATGGCCACACCCCTGACCTCGTAAAGACCTTCTATGAGAACCACCCCACTGGTTCCCCAAGCGGTGCCCAGACCGTGACCACAACCCAACAGTTCTCTCGAACCAGCAGGGGAGAGGACCAGCAGAACTCTCGCCCACTAGAGGCTCCACCCACGAAGCGCTGGATTGGAGCAGACGTCTGGTCCCACTGACTGGCCCGGCCGCACTATTTAAGCCAGAAGGAGGTAAAGGAGGTTGTCCAAGCAACTGAGTGAATTCCTGACCTGCTGCTGTCCTGGATCTGGCTCCAGCTTGGCCCTTGGCATGGTTGTCTGACTCTCACTCCAGTCCTGACCCTTGGCGTGACTCTTCACACTGTTTCCGGCTCACCCTTTGGCATGATCCTGATTCTGTTTCCTGCTCTGACTCCGGCTTTGCTGCCGACCCCGGTTCTGACCATTAGGCCTGACCACCCATACCCTGGCCCCTACACAAGACAGCTGCTGTACATCAAAAAAGGAAATCCCTCCATTTCCACCCTGAAGCATGAGAGCTGACCCCCCCCCCCACATCTATCCAAGGTAGTAGTGTGGCCTCCATTATCTGAGCAGCTCACAATCTTTAATGCACGGGGCTACGGAGAGAAACAAATGGCCTAAGGTCACATAGGGAGTTTATAGCATAGCAGGGAATTAAACCCAGGCATCCTGAGTCCCAAACTAGCATCCTTCCTCCTTGTGAGGATCTCAGCTACCGGGCTTGTTACACACACTGACTTCTAAAGCATGAAGTCTGCAGCTCATGCCCTCGGGCCACGCACAGTGCAATACATCCTGTTTTCTCTGCACTGGCGCTTCAGCCCTTCTGGGTCCTATGCGCTGTCCGGCTGCCAGCTTGCTGTGTGCCCATGATGGCCACAGAGTAAACAGGCTGGTCTGAGAACCTGCTTGTGGATAAAAGCACACGATATGGGTCATTATGGTTCAAGTGCATCGTATTATTCACTATTCCCAAGTATTCAGAGGGTCAAGACTCATCATCGTGACTTTGAGCATCAGTGGTTACCTGGCTCAGAAAGAGGCAGTGTTTGGTACTCGTTATTCTCCTCTTTACAAAAAATGGCTTGGCTGTCCAATCAGGGAACAGAACCACACCATGTGACCCAGCTGGGCCTCCACACACCGCAAGTAAGAAACAGCGAAAGCTCGGAGCAGACATTTTGTAAGCGTCACCCTGGCTGAAGACTGTTGGTCCGAACGGTTCAGCGAGTCTTTAGGGAGAACAGGTGTGTTTGCAGGAATTATTCCCCAAACAGTTTAGGGCTCAGTACTCAGTGACTAATCTCTGCAATGGACAGTTTGACCAGCTGTAAAAGCACAGTGTTTTCCTAAGGGAAGGCCTATATAAGCAAGGTACATCAGGAATCTTGGATTCAGTGCCCCACTCTGTGGGCAAACCACTTCCCTTCTCCGTGCCTCAGTTTTCCCAACTGTAAAATGGGATTAATGCTACCACGCCTATCTTCATGAAGCACTTTGAGGTGATAATAATATATAACAAATGGAAGAAAGGGGAAGTTGACAACAATCAATATCAGTCAGAAGCTAGGAAGTATAGAAAATTGATAAGGGAGGCATAGAGAAATCTATGGCCAGCAGAGTTAAGAACAAGAAGAAGGAGTTTTTAAAGTATATTAAGAACAAAAAAAAACACATGAAAAAAGTAGAATTATCCATAATAATGCAGAAAAGGCAGAAGTGTTAAAAATATTTCTGTTCTGCATTTGGGAAGAAACAGATGATGTGATCTCATTATATGATGAAGATAACTCTCTTTCCATTCCACTGGTATGTCAGGAGGCTGTTACACAGCAGCTACTAAAGTGAGACTCTTTTAAATCAGAAGGTCAGGATAATTTACATCCAAGAGTTTTAAAAGAGCTGGCTGAGGAGATCACTGGACCATTAATGTTCATTTTCAATAAGTGTTGGAACAGTGGGCAACTTTCAAAAGCTAATGTGGTGCCAATATTTTAACAGGGTAAACAGGATGACCCAGATAATTCTAGGTCTATCAGCCTGACATCAATCCCAGGCAAAATAATGGAGTGGCTGATATGGGACTCAATAGAAAATTAAAGGAGAGTAATATAATGAATGTCAATCAACATGGGTTTATGGAAAATAGATCCTATCAAACTAACTTGATATCTGTATTTGATTATATTACAAGTTTGGTTGATAAAGGTAACAGTGTTGACGTTATACACTTAGAGTTCTGTAAGGCGTTTGACTTGGTACCGCACAACATTCTGATTTAAAAACTAGACTGATATACAATGAACATGGCACTCGGGAAATGGATTAAAAGCCAGCTAACGGAGAGGTCTCAAAATATAACAGTAACGGGGAAATCATCATCAAGCAGGTGTGCTCCTAGTGAGGTCCCACAGTGATCTAGGCTACGCTATTTTAAACATTTTTATCACCGAGAAGAAAACATAAAATCTTCACTGGTAAAGTTTGCAGATGACACAAAAATTGGGGTAGTGGGAAATAATGAAGAAGAGAGATCAGTAAGTAATACAGAGCAATTTAGATTGTTTGGTAAACTGGGCACAGGTAAAAGATATGCATTTTAATACAGCTACATGCAGAAGAACGGCCATATTGGGTCAGACCAATGGTCCATCTAGCCCAGTATCCAGGCTTCAGACAGTGATCAATGCCAAATGCTTCAGAGGGAATGAACAGAACAAGGCAGTTACTGAGTGATCCATCCCCTGTTGTCCACTCCCAGCTTCTGGCAGTCAGAGGTTAGGAACAGACAGAACATGGGGTTGCACCTCAGACAATCTTGGCTAATAGCCATTGCTGGACCTATCCTCCGGGAATTTATCTAATTCTTTTTTGAGCCCAGTTATAGCTTTGGCCTTCACAACATCCCCTGGCAAGGAGTTCCACAGGGTGACTGTGCATTGGGTGAAGACGTACGTCCTTATGTTCCTTTTAAACCTGTTGCCTGTTCATTTCATTGGGTGACCCCTGGTTCCTACAAATATATACCTCTAGGAACAAATAGTTTAGGCTATACTTACATGATGGGGGGACTCTATGCTGGGAAGCAGTGACTTGGAACAAGATTTGGGGATCGTGGTGGATAATCAGGTGAACAGGAGCTCCCAATGTGATGCTGAGGCCAAAGGGGCTAATGTGATCCTGGGCTGCATAAACGGGAATCTCGAGTAAAAGAGGTGATTTGACCTCTGTATTTGGCACTGGTGTGACCACTGCTGGAATCCTGTGTCCCAGTCTGGTGCCCACGGTTCAAGAAGGAGGTTGATAGATTGGAGAGGGTTCAGAGAAGAGTCACGAGAATGATGAAAGGATCAGAAAACCTGCCTTCTCGTGATGGGCCCGAGGAGCTCAGTCTATTTAGTGGAACAAAGAGAAGGTTAAAGGTGACGTGATCTCAGTCTATAAATACCTACATGGAGTAATTGTCTCTTCAGTCTAGCATACAAAGGTCTGACACGATCCAGCGGCTGGAAGCTGAAGCTAGACACATTCAGACTGGTAATAAGGCGTGCATTTTTAACAGTGAGAGTAATTAACCATTGGAACAATGTACCAAGTGTTGTGGTGGACTATCCGTCGCTGGCAAATTTTAAATCAAGACTTGCAGTTTGTCTAACAGCTCGGCTCTAGGGATTACTGTGGGGTAGGTCTCTGGCCTGGGCTAGGCAGGAGGTCAGACGAGATGATCACGATGGTCCCTTCTGGCCTTGGGATCTCTTCCGCATGGAGGATGAAAGATCTTGTTTTTGTTTGTGTATCTCTGCACCTCCGGCACCGGTGCCCGCACTCATCGGCCAATCTCTAAAAACCAGACCCGGGTTTGGAAGGGCAGGGTCTCCTCAGCCCTGTGTGCTGGGCCCAGCAAGGCCATCAAAGCCAGTGAGAGCCGAAGCTGGGCTGCGCTAGAAACGTCAAGTGAAGTTTGTGCTGAAATGCCAAGCTGCATCAGCCCTGATCATAACCACTCGGTCGTGAACTTTGATGAACTCGAAATATCAGGTTGATCTATAAATGCAACTGGTGCTGCCGCTTTGGCAACGAACCGGAGATCCGCGGCCCAAGAGGTAATCAACCAACTTCCTCCTCTGACAACAGCCGCACACGGCAAGCCAGAGCGAGACAGTGATGCAATCGGACGGAAAACCTGGCCTGACAGATCGGGAGTGACGGACGAAAGTTAATATAATAAAGTCAGGGCCCAGTGCAATGGATGCTGCGGCAGCACAAGGCAGAGGTGGGGAGGGATCCAGGAGCAGAGCCGGCTGATAAAGGAGGGCAGGGAAATAGCCTCCTCCTCGGCCCCTCTTTTTTGGGGATTGGGGGGCGCTGGTAGGCTGGGTGCCTGTTTTAAAGCCAGGCCTCCAATTGGTCCTGCCATGATTTTGAAGTGGATTGAAAGGCAGAGTTAGTGGAGCAGATGCCCATTGGTAGGTACTTACAGGAAGGATCAGAGTAGAGTACGGACTCTCATCACAGGGAGCGAGTGATAGGTCCTTCCCCACATGCCATAACTGCCCCTCTGCCCCCCAACCTC
>NW_020664984.1:3417783-3421866 GCF_002925995.2 Terrapene triunguis | reverse complement strand
CCATCACTTCCACCTGCCTTCCATTCATCCTCCATCACTGCCTCCCACCTTCCCCCCCACCCCCATCCTCCATCACTGCCGCCGCCTTCCCCATCACTGCCCCCTGCCTTCCCCTCCACCTCCATCACTGCCCCTAGCCTTCACCCCACCCCCATCCATCATCACTGCCCCCTGCCTTCCCCTCCACCCGCATCCTCCATCACTGCCCTCTGCCCTTCCCCCCACCCTCTATCACTGCCCCTGGCCTTCCCCTCCACCCCCCATCCTCCATCACTGCCCCCAGCCTTCCCCTCACACACCAACCAGTTCCCAGCAAGGTCCCACCCCGTTAGCAGAATGAGTATTATCAACCCGGTGCAGGGCAGCGGCGAAGCTGACGGCTGTCTGATGGGAAGGCAGCCCCCTGAGCCCTGGCCTGGAGAAGGGCAGTGAGAGCAGGTCAGCCGGGCCAGCTTGGTGGGGAGCGCCCTCCCTCCTATTAGGGCGTGTTGGGGACGGCACTGCCAGGTCTGAGCAGGGCTCTACCCTCCTGCGTCACCGGCTCCCAAAGCTTTTCAGCTCGCGTTTCTCGCTGGAGTTCCTGCCTTTTTGGTACCAGCTGTTTAAATACGGGCCGCAAGAGATGGGACGGGCCATGTAAATATACTCTTCTAGGGGCCCAGTCAGGCTCCTCCCTTAGAGTCCATTCTCCAGGGCTTCATCCAGCATCGGTTTCAACAGCCCACCATCTATCCCTCTTCTGCAGCCTACTAAATCTCACTAGGGAACAGCAGCATGAAGGCCACTAGCTCGGCTGATGCTTGGGATTGAAGACAGGCTGGAGTTGAGCAGAAAGCCAGGCTTCAGAGCTGGGGCTGCAGCAGACTCGTCCCCTCTGTGGATCAGGCACAGAGGCAGACACATGACCCCCACAGGCCTGTGGATAATTATTATTATTATCGCTGTTATTTATTCTTTGTACTGCCTGCGAACCCTAGTCACGGGCCAGGCCCTCGCTGCGCCAGGTGCTGGACAAACACAGAAGGAAAAGACCCTGCCCCGAAGAGCTCACAGTCTAAAACAAGAGACAACAGACGGATACAGAGAGATGGTGGCGTACAAGGAAACAATCATAGAATCGTAGAACTGGAAGGACCCTCAAGAGGTCTCCTAGTCCAGTCCCCTGCACTCATGGCAGGACTGAATATTATCTAGACCATCCCTGACAGGGGTTTGTCCAACCTGCTCTTAAAAATTTCCAGAGATGGAGATTCCACAACCTCCCTGGGCAATTTATTCCAGTGTTTAACCACCCTGACAGTTAGGAACTTTTTCCTAATGTCCAACCTAAACCTCCCTTGCTGCAATTTAAGCCCATTGCTTCTTGTCCTGTTTTCAGAGGCAGTATTAGCCAGCAGGAAGGTCGGGGTCCCGTTTTTTGTAGGCATCGCTGCAAAGGAGAGTTTCGGGGCACGGGGGAGGAGGAGGAGGAGGAGGTGGTTCGGGGCTGTTTACGGGGAACTCCTCCCCCAGCAGGGGAGGAAGCACCAAGGGACTTGTCTGAAAATGTAACAAGTGGGTGCTGGTGACGGGCATCAGGAGCCGTTTGGAGACGAGCGTCGACATCTCAGTAGTGAGCAAGAGGTGATAGGAAGGGTGGGGATTGGCCAGGTGGGGCCTTGACGGTGAAAACAAGTCGCTGGTGTTTGATGCTAGAGAAGGGGGAGGCAGTGGAGGGAGGCAAAGACAGGGGTCACGTGGTCACAGTGCCAGGCTAGGAAAACCCCCTTTGCCGCAGTCCTCTGGCCGTTGTCCAGGCCAGAGAGAAGGCTGCTGCAGCAATCAGAAGACGCCTGGCGATGGGCGTTCTCGCTGTGCGGAAGGACAGGAACGGCCGTATCGTAGAGACGCGGCACAGGAAGAATCAGCAAGGGTTAGACGTAGCTGGGGTGGGACCTAGAGAGACGGCTGAGCCAAAGGGGGCACCCGGTTCTGCGCCTGAGTGACAGCAGGATGGTGGTGGTGGTGTCTACGGTGATGGAGAACGGCAGTGGTTGGGAGGAGATTAGGATTCAGCCTCCATTTTCCTTTCCTTAGCAACATCCCGTGAGTCGGTCCTCTTCTGTTACATCCCTCAAATACTCCCAGAGGCACTTTCCATGTTCCCCCTGGCTCCGCATTTGCTGTGGTTTGACCAAGCTTCAGTCTCCGTCCGCCAAATTCTTCACTGGCGTAACGCGGCTGGCTTCCGTGGAGTTACACCAGCGTGCAGTTTGGCCCTCCGGATCTGAGACGGGCCGGCTCCAGAGCCCAAGTGAGCTGGCGGCCCGGGCGTCGGGCTCTGAGGCTGGGCTGAGGTGCCCGTCTCTGGGTCTGAGCCCTGCGTCTCTCCCCTCCGCAGATCGCCGCTCAGATCTGTAGACAGGCCGGCCTGGTGAAAAAGTCCAAGGATGTGATGGACTATCACGAAGAGAACTTCGCCATCGTCTTCGCAGCCATGGGGGTGAGTCCGACGGGGGGCTGGTGGGGGCGGCGCAGGCCTCCCAGCTCCGTGCAGGGCCTTGCCCCAGGCCGCAGGTCCCGGGGCGGAGGGCTGCGGACAGCGTCAGCAAGCCCAGGCTGCTGGGAGGGCTCCTCACCAGCTGGGCCCCTCACGGCTCCATGCAGCAAGGCTCTGAGGGTGGCCTGGACTTGGGGTTTGGGTCAGACCCAGAGCAAGGCATCCAGACCTTGGCTGGGGCCCGGGGGGTCAGAGTCATCGTGCTGGGGCTGGGTTCGGGGACAAATCTGGGGGGCTCAGGGCTGAGTCTGGGGCAGAGCTGTGGGATCAGCCAGGGCCCTCGAGCAGGGGCATCTCTGCGGACCAGGGTTCGGGGCTGAGCCCAGCCACTGGGGGGTCAGCACGAGCATGGGAGGATCCAACGTCCTGCCTTGGTCTCAGGGCCAAGGGCTTTGGGAACTGCTCCTCGGAGAGGCGCGGCAGAGCGAGTGGTCGGTGAGGAAACAGGCTAAGCCCTGGATCTGAACTCCCAGCCCCCTCGGGCTGGGCCCGGGGACAGGGAGAACCCCCCGTAAAGAGCCGGGTGGCCGAGATCGGCAGCACTGTGCTCCCCCCTGGTGGACAGCTGTGTCCTTGCAACCTGCTCTGCTCCCCGGCCCCACACCGCTCCCTGCCCCCAGCACCAGCTGCTTCCTCTGGAGACGGTCCCAGGAGACCCAGCGCCACACGGAGAGGTGCCCTGCAGCCGGGCCAGTGCCCCGAGGCGCTCCGTGCCACAGCAGCCTGCCCCATCCTGGCAGGCCCTTGCGCTGCATCCCCAGGGTGACATGGGCCCAGAGGAGTAAAAGCAGAAAGGAATTAAAAGAGCCAAGTTATACTGAAGAGGCTGGGGTGGGAACCAGAGACTGGGACTCAGGACACCTGGGTTCTAGTCCCTGCTCTGCCACTGACTCCCTGTGGGACTGTGGGTGAGTCCCTGCCCTCCCCTGGCCTCAGTTTCCCCATCTGTACAATGGGGACTGTTGTGTTGCTCAGCCCTGCCCCGTTCTGGATGTGATTGGCAGGTGAACATGGAAACCGCCCGCTTCTTCAAGTCGGACTTCGAGGAGAACGGCTCCATGGAGAACGTGTGCCTCTTCCTGAACCTTGCCAACGACCCCACGTGAGTGCAGCCCCTGCCTGTCATCAAGGGAACTGCGCCAGATCAGGCTCCATTAACCATAACACGCCCGGCCCCCTGCCTTTTGTTCTGCACGTGTGCAGCGCCTAGCACAACGGGGTGCAGTCCATGGCTGGGCTCCTGAGCACTACCGTAATACACCTAATTGCAACAAAACTGTACAGCACCTAGCGCAACAGGGTGCAGTCCATGGCTGGGCTCCTGGGCACTACCGTAATATACCTAATAGCAATAAAACTGTACAGCGCCCAGCGCAATGGGGTGCTCTCCATGGCTGAAGTGTCTGAGCACTACCATAATACACCTAATAGCAATTAAACTGTACAGCGCCCAGCGCAACGGGATGCTGTCCTTGGCTGGGCTCCTGGGCACTACCATAATACACCTAATAGCAACAGAATTGTACATCTCCCAGAGCAATGGG
>NW_020664984.1:3409476-3417773 GCF_002925995.2 Terrapene triunguis | reverse complement strand
AATTGTACATCTCCCAGAGCAATGGGGTGTGTCCATGGCTGGGGCTCGTGGGCACTACCGTAATACACCTAATAGCAATTATATCATACAGCGCCAAGCACGACGGGGTCCTGGTCTATGACAGGGGTGCTGGGCCCTATGGGTAATACAAATAATTAATAATACTGAGACCTGGGAGGCTACAGGCATCCTCGTGGTGGCGCTGATCTCCCTCACTGTGGTGTAAAGCTGGAGTAACCCTGTGGAAGTCGATGGAAGTGCTCCGGTGTAAGTGAGAGGAGGGTCAGATCCAGGGCCGGCTCCAGGCACCAGGCACCCAAGTACGTGCTTGGGGCGGCACCTGGTAAGGGGCGGCGGGAGGAGCGCGGCGGCAATGCACGGGGGGGCGCTCCAGCGGCGGGTGGGCTCCAGGGGGGGCAGCGCTCGGCGGGGGGGAGGGCGGGCTCCAGCGGCGCGGGGCTTGGCGGGGGGGGGGGGGGGGGGGGGGCTGGGGGCGGCGCTTTTTTTTGCTGCTTGGGGCAGCAAAAAAGCTAGAGCCGGCCCTGGTCAGATCCACTGGGCCTAGTTATCTCTGGAGTAATTCTACTGAGGTCAGTAGGCCCATTCCCCCTGGGCCCAAATGCCACTCTGGGGAGGAGCTCGTCTCTTTGGGCGGAGCTCACACTCTTCTTCCATGGGGTGCATACCACATGGATGCTATAGATTGGGCAGCCCTCCTCCTGCATCAGGAGGAAACCACCAGCAACTAGAAGGTGCCTCCAGATTTTAAGTCCTTTCACAATGCCCACCCCCATCCCCCCTCGTCCCTTTGCTGGGTAGGGCGGTTAGGACACACTGCAATGCGGCCTGGTGGCCAGTGGCGGAGAGGGAACGCATCCAAGGGATAGCTCACCCAGAGCAGGTTCCCCTGCCATGCCAGGGGATGGCCCAGTTCCTACTGAGAGTGTAACGTACGGGCTGGTGTGCGGATGCGGCTGCCCTCTGCTAGACAGACTCAGAGCTGCTCCCCCGCACGTCCTAGGCCAGCTGCTACTCCCAGCAAGGGGAGCGTCATCTCCTAGCTCAGTTGGGAGGGGCTGGTTTTGCGGGGCAGGATCTGCATGGCCCAGGGGTGCAGCCGTGACGTTCCAGCTCCCTGTGGGTGTGTGCTGATGCTGTCCGCAGGCTTGGGGTGCTCGCCATTGGAGGATGGGGAACTCCAAGGTCAGCGAGAGCGGGGCCATCTGATGCCCAGCGGGGATGGGCCCCCTGGTCTCTTGGGGGAACGGCGTGGCTGCGGTGAACGCGCTTTCAGGGGACGCTGTGCGATGCCATCCGAGACCAGCCGCCGCTAACGGCCGTCTCCTCCCGCAGGATCGAGCGCATCATCACCCCGCGCCTGGCGCTGACCACCGCTGAGTTCCTGGCCTACCAGTGCGAGAAGCATGTCCTGGTGATCCTGACTGACATGAGCTCCTACGCCGAGGCCCTGCGGGAGGTCAGTACGGTGACGCCTCCCATCCTGACGCCACAGCTGGACTCAGGCCACAGCCTTCCCAAGAGCTGGAGGTGCCTGTGAACAGGCCGGACTGGGTCCCACTGCCCAGGGGGTGCCGGACTGGGTCCCACTGCCCAGGGGGTGCCGGACTGGGTACCCACTGCCCAGGGAGGGCCAGACTGTCCCCAGGCGATCAGCCCCCAGCAACTCCCACTGAGGCAGGTGAACAAGCAGCGGGAGCTGCCGCCTTCATCAAACCCAGTCGATTCCTTTGGGCTCGGAGACAAATGTTTTGGAGACTCTGGCTCAAATGGGACACTCAGGGGTGATGTGACCCAGTTCCCCTGCCTGTGTCTGGCTCCCGTCCTCTCCCTTCCAGCTGCTCCCATCCACCTCCCGGCACACACGGGAGGCTCGGGCAGTGTCACATACACCCCAGGGAGCTGGCAGGTTGGGGTGAACGTGGCCAACTCTCCCACAACCTTCTGGGACTCGCTTTCCTCGCTAAGCTCCTTCCTTCTGGCTCCTTGGGCCTCACGCCCCGGCTGCACCCGGCATCCAACGGCTGCAGGGTAACATGTGCATTGCAGGGGGCTGGGGAAGGGGAAAGTGACTCCAGTCCACGCTTGTCTCTGTCCTGGGACCACATTTGTGTTTCCCGTCGGGTGTCCTCCCTCGGGCCCTGAACCTGGAGATTGCTAATCTGAGCAAACAGCCTGGCTGGCAGCCCAGTGACCAGCCAGCGAGGGGTCCTAGGCAGTGCCAAGGGGTTTTGGAGGCATCGTGGCAAAGGCGAGTTTTCAGGAGGAGGTTGAAGGAGAACAGAGTCGCTCTGTGGGTGTTCCCGGGGAGCTCCTCCCGAGCGCGAGGGGGGCGCTGCACCTACGGGACAGCCGGGCGGGGGAGCATCCTGCTCCGTATCCCAGACCCGGTGATGGGGCCAAAGTTGGGACAGGTCCTCCCCACAGGGCCCCTCGGCGGATCCCAGGAGGGTGGGACCCATGGCCGCTGGCCGGCAGCAGTAACTCTCGCTCCTGGCTCTTCCCCTTAGGTGTCGGCAGCCAGGGAGGAGGTGCCAGGCCGCAGGGGCTTCCCTGGCTACATGTACACCGACCTGGCCACCATCTACGAGCGCGCCGGGCGCGTGGAGGGGAGGAACGGCTCTATCACGCAGATCCCCATTCTAACCATGCCCAACGACGGTGAGCGGGGCGGGGCAAAGGGCACACGGCGGAACAGCCCACGGCCCCCACGGCAGTCAGGCCACAGGGGGTGCCGGGGGCATCAGCACGTTGCTCGGTGATTTGCCGCTGCTGCATTAGCAGCCAGGATCCCAACCGGTGGCCACGGCCCACACCGGATGGGGGGAGGGATCTCAGCAGGCGGCTGTGCCCCCACGCTCGGAGATGTGGGGGTGTCGGACTCAGCTGGACCCCCAGGGAGCAGGGCGAGAACCGGCCTCCTTCAGCACCCAAAACACCAGCTGTGAGCTAATGGACGCCAGCCTTCGCTTCGGCTAGCAGTGGTAGATCCTTTATCCTCTCCGAGGCCCAGCCCCCAGAGGGCAGCACCGCTCACTGACTCCTGCACACAGGTCTCCCGGGGCCCTTTGGGGGACCGGGCTGCGGCTGTAGTGTACGAGAAGCAGGAAATGGAAAGAGGGAAGCTGCCGCCCATGCATGACCTCCGCCCCACCTCCCAGTTCCTTATCTGAGGTCCCACAAGTTCCCCTATTCGCCTGCCAGAATCACTCAGGCTGCGGCCCTGCCCCCCTCCCCCCCCCCCCGCTGTCAGCATCCCGTCGGAGGGAGGGGACAGTGCCCGAATGCGGCTCCGAAGACCTTTACACGGGGAGTGCCCTGGGGAGCTGTCAGAAGGGGGAGCGCTCCCTCTGCTCTGGGAGGGGACTCGTCAGGGGAGGACGGGTCTGCAGGGCGTCACACGTGGGCTTTTCCTGGGATCGTTCCAGAGCGGGGTTCTCCCCCGAGCTACCGCTCTGCCCCCCACAAACCCTGTGTCCCCTGGGACTAGCAGGAGGCCGGGGCTGTTTGCACTGAGGCCCTGCGTCAGCACCGGGCCCCGATCCGGCTCCCTGATCACGCGGCTCCTTGGCAATTACCGAACTGTCCATCAATGGTAACACATCAGTGGGCTGGGGGCTGAGCCGTCCAATCAGGGAGAAGCACTGCCATGTGACTGGCATCTGTAACAATCCATCGGGAATGGAGACGGTCCAAGAGCCAATATTCGCGCGGGCTTCCCTACCTGGCAGGGGCCGGAGTTCTGGCTGAGGGTGCCGGGGGGTGGTATTGTGGGTGGGGTGGTCCTACCCTCTACGGGGGGGAGCTGGTGAGGGTCTGCCGAGGACAGTTCTCTTGGGCCGGGCATAGGCTGGCATCACCACGCCAGCTGTCAGAGGGTGGGCTCCTTGTGGAGGGGGCTCATTTGGCCCACAGCCCTTGGGTGGTTTGCAGGCCTCACAGGCTACCATTGGCTCTGTCTTTTCCTTCCCAGACATCACCCACCCCATCCCCGACTTGACGGGCTTCATCACGGAAGGGCAGGTGTACGTGGACAGACAGCTCCATAACAGACAGGTTCGCCGCCCCCGAATCCGAGAGCCGCTCCTTCCCCCTCTGTGTCTCGGGGTGGAGCAGAGGGCTCAGGCTCTGACCACAGCCAGGGAAACCCACTGCCAAAGGGGATGACCCCAAGGCTGGAACCGCAGGGGCGCACAGAGCCGTGGCTTTGGGGGAACTGGGGTGCTGACTGGCTAGCGAGGAGGCACGTGATAAAGAGAGGCGAGATCTACTGCCCAGGGCACAAACCTGGGCACCAGGAACTCCGCCCTTCTAATGCCAGCTGGGCTACTGGCCGCTCCTGTGAGCCTGGGCGAATGGCTTGGCCGCTGTCTGTAAAACGGGGCTCACAATCCCCATCTCCTCCCGAGGTTTCTTGTGGGGGGTTCACTAGCGGGTGTCCGTCCGGCACTTAACACACCCGCCGTGCAGGGCGTGCTAAGGCCGTCGTGTTCATGTGTTTTCTGCTGCCACAGATCTACCCCCCCATAAATGTGCTGCCCTCCCTGTCCCGCCTGATGAAGTCGGCTATCGGGGAGGGGATGACCCGGAAGGACCATGGTGACGTTTCCAACCAGCTGGTAAGTGCAGCAAGAGGGGGTAGGAATAATTTGTTACGTTAGTAGTACCCGCTGAGGGATTCTCCATCCCGACCCCTCTCTCGTTCCCCTTCATACGGAGAGCCGGAGGCTGCCCTCAGTTACACCGGCAGTGAACCGGGGTAAGTGCGCTGACTTCCCCAGAGGAAGTATGGTCCAGTGGTTAGGGTGATAGCTTGGGACACTCGGATCAATTCCCTGCTCTGCCCGGACTCCCTGTGTCCTGGGATCGGTCACCTAGTCTCTGCCTCGGTTCCTTACATGCAAATTGAAGACAGCAGCCCTTCCCGGGGGATAATCTGTCTTACGTGGCGCCCAGCACCGTAGTATCTTCAGTGGATTTCTCCCCACGCGCCCCTGTTGCAAGTTCTCCTGCACCCCATTCACCGGCCCATCCTTTCGGTCGCACCCCCAGTACGCCTGCTACGCCATAGGCAAGGACGTGCAGGCCATGAAGGCCGTGGTCGGGGAGGAGGCGCTGTCGGCCGACGACCTGCTGTACCTGGAGTTCCTGCAAAAGTTTGAGAAGCAGTTCATCGCCCAGGGTAAGGAGCCCGGCTTCCAGCTCCACGCACAGGCGCCCAGCGGGCAGGCAGAGCCCACGCGTCTGCAGCAGGGCGGGGAAGGGCACGGCTGAAGCAAGCCACTGTTAGCTACAGAGGACGGGCTGGGGGTCCCCGCTGGCAGTGCCTTGGCTCGCAGGCCGGCATGGCGGCCCGGTGCCCTCCTTCCGCAGAGAGCCCGCAAACGAGTGATGCTCAGTGCAAAGACACCCGCGGTGGAGCCGACGTCGGGCTTTGCGGGCACAGCCTACGGCCAGCTCAGGACAGCAGGGGCTGAAAGCTCCCGTCATAAAAAACTTTGTAGTCCATGTCTCCAGAATCCCATTCTCCAGCCCGCCCCGAGGCCCCAGGGCCCCCTGGCCATTCTCCAGTCTCTCCTGGGGCCCTCTGGCCGTTCTCCAGCCCCTCCCAGGGGCCCGGGGCCCCCGCCCATTCTCCAGCCCCTCCCGGGGGCCCTTCCCATTCTCCAGTCTCTCCTGGGGCCTGGGTGTCGCTGGCCATTTTCTAGGACTTGGTGGGGTGTGAGACTCTTTAGCCCTTTAGGCCCTCCTGGTGCTCACGTATCTCTAGCCGTTCTCCAGACCAGCTTGGGGCGCGGGGGTCCACATTCATTTCTAGCCCCTCCTGGGGCGTGGTGCAGGTGTCCACCCTTGGGCCCCAGGTGTCTGCAGCCAGTCTCCCAACACGCCTCTGTCCCGCTCGCCAGGCCCCTACGACAACAGAACCATCTTCGAATCGCTGGACATCGGCTGGCAGCTGCTCCGCATCTTCCCGAAGGAGCTGCTAAAGCGGATCCCCGAGAGCATCCTGGCCGAGTACTACCCGCGGGAGGCCAAAGCGCCAGGCCCGCAGCATCACGACACCGCCCTGTAACCGCCTGCTCCGCTCCGGGCCAGCCCCTCGCTCGGAGCCTAGTTACCAGCTCCTGTCCCCGCCCGTGGGTGCTTTGGCAGCGTATTTATGTAAAGGAACAGCCCCTAGTACTCTGAGATGGCTCTGCGGCTGGGTGGTATTTACACAGCCGGCAGCTAGTGTCCTCTCTGCGCGATCACGCTTCTGTGATGCTGTCACAGAGCTGCTGTCCCAACACGCCCCCTTGTGGCTGGAGATACACAGCTCTGCCTCAGTTTCCCCATGGCAATTTTCAGCCTGCTCTGGCTGTAAAGGTGACTGGCCCTCTGGCCCAGCCACTGGAAAGCATTCAACCCGTTGTGGGGTGACAGTTCCTTAAGCCAAAGCCAATACATGCTGAAAATAAAAGATTCCCTCTTTAACCCCTTCCTGTCTGGGGCAAGGTTTGCCTGCCCCGTCACATCAGCCACAGCAACCGCACGGAGCAGCAGCTGCTGCTGGGGACCAGAGGCCCTGTGAGATGAGCAGTCCCTATGCTAACAACAAAGCCATGCTCCAGGTCCCCTCTCCCGGGAGCGGCCGGCGAGGTAGAGAGCCTGGGAACTTAGCTGCCTGCCCAGCAGTGCTCCCTCTAGTGGTGCGAAGGGAGCTCTGCCGGGTTGTGGAGACCCCCTGCGTCACACCGCAGCCTCTGGTCCATAGCTAGCCAGGGCAGTGGGGAGGAGGCACTGGGGACGATGGGGTGGAGGGAGCCCTGGGCCTCATCCCTCTGGCTTATCGTTCGCCAGGAAGGCAGGGCTAGGAGAGCGCATTGGCCAGACCGGTCCCGCCTTTGCAGCCCCTTCCTTGCAGCGGATTAAGCCCAGCGCTGATGTCTCTTCACCACTATCCATTCCCCCCACCCCCCCACACACCCTGCGTTTGTCAGTTCCCTGCCCCCATCCAGCCCTCTCTGGCCAGAGGCAGAGATCCAAGCTCTTCTCCCATGGAGGCTGGGGTGAGATGTGTGCGCTGCTCCCCCCCAAACCCAGGCAGGCCGAGCGCCCCCTACTCCCATCTGGGATAGCCGATTTCCTGCCCCCCCAGGCTGCATGGTGGCTGTAGCAGCCTGGGCTCTCTGGGGAAGGGACTGGGTTAAAAGAGGGGGGATCCCACATCAGGGAAGGAGGAAGAACACCCCCGCCAACAAATTCCGCTTCCTTTGCGGGGTTGTTTTTATTGGAAACCAAAGGTCTTTTCAGCCAACGAGGTCCAAATCAATACCCGAAAAGAGCCCTAGAGTGCCCCCCACCCCTGCCCTGGGGTGCCTGGGTCCCTCCCTCCCAGCTCTCCTCCCTGTGCTTCTGGCTCCAGTCTTCCCAGCACGGCCACAGCCCCTGTCCCCGCTTGGCCTTAAGCCGTAGCAAAGCAGCCTGTTGTACCGCACAGCCCTGCCAGGCGTCCTTCTCCTGGAGAGAGATCGCTTCCCACCATGTGCCCCAGGCCAGGAATCCCGGTTTGCTCCCCCCGGCCTCACCGGCTCCAGGCCTGACCAGACATCGCTATTTACAACGTACCATGGGCTCGGACCCGCACGCAACGGCGAGCGGGATATTAACCTGCAGTAAAAAAAAGTGGAGGGAAAAATCCGTCTCTGGCTTTTTAATTGTGGGGCATGCGGGACCCTGTTTGGAAACGACCCCCAGCCTTTGGGGGGGGGGGGTTCGAAAAGCGCCATCCCGCCCGGGTGGTCGGCTTTCACCAGCTAACCCTGCATCACCGCTTTCCAGCTGATCGTGGGGCGGCCGCACAGGTTTAACTATATCAGGTCTTCGCCCGAAGGCCGTGAAGCCAAGGCCTGGCAGAGGGTGTGGGTCGGAACAAGGAAGCACCAGCCCGTCCCGGTCTCTGGAGTGCTGCCGAGTGACATCAGAAGCGAAGGAGAGGAAAACAGGCTCTGAAAGCTGCTGGCGCTGGCTGCTCTGGAGTCACACTAGAACTTGGGGATGTCCTGGGAAATTGTGTCCACCCTGACCTGGCGCGCTGGCCGGTTCCTGAGCAGAGGAACGAACGCTGTGGTGTTATCAGAGATGGTTTAGTTGGGGTTGGTCCTGGTTTGAGCAGGGGGTTGGACTAGATACCTCCTGAGGTCCCTTCCAACCCTGATATTCTATGATTCTAGCATGGTGAGGCCAGGACCGGTGCAAGGAAGTTTCGCCCCCTAGATGAAACTTCCACCTTGCGCCCC
>NW_020664984.1:3406796-3409376 GCF_002925995.2 Terrapene triunguis | reverse complement strand
GGGGGGGGGAAGCTGCTGCAGGACTCCCCACCCCAGCTCACCTCTGCTACGCCCCCTCCCCGAGCCCGCCGCCCCCGCCGGCAATTACAATAATTGCATGGAGTGGCCGCTGCGCTGGGAGAGGGAGTCTGAGCCGCACGTGTCAGCGCGCCGCTGGCAGCCCAGCCCAGGAACGCTGTAAAAAAAAATGGGGGGCACTGCTTTTTGGTGCCCCCAAATCTTGGTGCCCTAGGCAACCGCCTAGTTTGCCTTAATGGTAGCGCCGGCCCTGGGTGAGGCACGTGGGGGGAGAACACATACTGACGATGGGTGATGGGATCATTGCCTGAGGCAACATGCCACTATGGGGGCCCTTTCCCTGTGGAGCCCTGCTCCCATGGGAAGCTGGAGGTGCGAGCAATGCATGAGGGAACATCTCAGATCCGAGCCCCTTCCACCAAGAGAACTTTGCACGGCCCTGGATCTGAGTAAGGGAGACTTTCCTATAAACATTGGACTTCTTTTCGGTATTTTAGAGGAAGTTAGAAGAACGGGGGAGGGGAGAGGTGATGATGGCGCTGGCAGCGTAATGGACAGCTGGTTCAAATCTCCGTGCTGAGCTTCGTGGCGAGATTGCACCGTGAGATGTCAGGGAAAAAGGCCCAGGCAATGATGGGCTGCCTCCACAGGGCATCCCATCATGGACAAGGGAGGGACTACAGCTCTGCTGTCTGGAATATTCTTCCGGGCACCTCCTCCCCAGAAGGCGTTCAGAGAAGGGCCACAGAAATGGTCAGGGATCAGCTCCCAAGGCAAGACCTAGGTCTGCTCAGCGTGGCTCAGGGAGGGGACGTACCTGACGTGTACAGGTATTTGAAATGTGCAAAGCCCCCGGAGGGGAACAGGTGACCTGGGCTGGCACCGAGCGGGTTCATGAGGAGCACTGAGGTGGGAGTAAGGAAGTGAGGGTAGATGGGGCAAAACTTCGGAGGAAGTATCGTGGGGAACGATGCGGCGCTGGCTGCCCGAGGGGCTGGCTAAGGGACTCACTCGGAGCCATTTGATTCATTCTTATGATCACTTATGATTTGTGGTCCGGCCCCTTTACCCCCATTTGGTATTGGTGTCAAACGCGATGAGATCAAATCGGTCGGGCCCGGGTCTCATTCACACAAGGCCCCGTCCCGCTGCTCCGGCGGATTAAAGGGGCCGTAAAGCAGGTGTATTCACTTTAAAGCCACTTTAAGGCTAGAGGTGTAAACGGGCGAGGGGCTTGTCTGCGCCATTGACCGGAGTAGCTATTGCAGGGTAAATTATTCCACACTAGCGACTCTGGAAGAGCTCTGGGGGGGGATGCGCTCACTTTGGAATAGTGAGCCGTTCACATTCACGCCCTGCCTTCCGCTGGAATAGCTTCCCCCTGCAGACAAGGCCCTAGTGTAAAACAGAATCTCTCCGATAGTATTTTGTGCCCTGTAGCGGAGTGGTCACCCGCTCCTGCCTTAAAAGGCTTAAATCAGCCCGGGGAGAGGGCTGTGGCAGGGAAGGAAAAGCGGGGCTGATTGGGGAAAGCAGCCTCAGCTGGGGCCACACCCCAATCAGGCCGAGGCTGGCTTAATGAGGGCCCAGCTGGCCCTTATAAGAGGGCTGTGGCCACTCCAGACACCAGAGAGAGACTCTCTCTAGCTTTGAGAGGGAGGGACCTGGCTGCAGGGAGCTGAGAGAAGGTACCTGGAGTGGAGCAGGGCTGGGGGAAGGCCAAGGGAGCTGGGGAGCTCTGGCTTGGAAAACCCCAGGCTGTGGCCTAGTCTAAGGCCAGTTAGGTACTGGGGTTGCAGGGGGCAGCCCATGGGTAGGCAGAGGCAGCAGGTCCAAACCCCCCTTGCCTATGATGAGTGGCTTTTACACTGCAGTCTGCCCCAGTGAGCGGGGGCTAGATGGTGACTGGCAGTAGCCCACGACTGAGGCAAGGTGGGGATAGAGGGTTGGGGGTTCCCCTGGGTGGGGAGACCCTGAGACTGCGGGGGTATTGCCAGGGGGCAGCACCCCAAAAACAAGGGGCACCAGGTCCTGGGAGGGACATGGGGGCCAGCGGCAGTGGGACACCAGCCTACAGAGGGCGCTCCAGAGGCTAGAAACACTAATTCCCAGAGACGACCAGCAGGAGGCGCCACAGGGGTGAGTCCCGCACCATCACATGCCCCCTTTGCACCAGTGCCCATGAGATCACAAGGTTCAGGGCCCCTTTAGACCCTCATCATTCCTGCAAGTTGCTGGTGAAACAGCCCTGTCCTGTCACGCTGCTGAGTCCCTGCGTTGATACAATTGCTACGGGTTGCATGCACCACTGCAGGTGCCGGCTCACAGGAAGAGGGAAGGTTTCGGTTCCCCATGTGGCTGAGGAATGGAATACGCCCAGCCTCTTGTGCAGATGGGAAAGGAGACCAGTCGACTCACATCAGAGGCAACAGGCCGCACCAGCGTGGAGACACAGCTCTGTCAGCTTGGATCAGAATGGATTGTGCCGGCAACAGCATTAGCCAATTGCCAGGTAAGGGCCCCCCCCCCCCCCCCCCCCCCCCCCCCCCCCCCACCCCCCCC
>NW_020664984.1:3405298-3406696 GCF_002925995.2 Terrapene triunguis | reverse complement strand
CCCCCCCCCCCCCCAGTGCATGTGATAACATGAGCTGCAAACAGCTGAGCAGGTTCTTAGAAAAGGATCAGAGTGTTTGTTAGTGCACTTGCAAGTTACAAGGGCGATCCCATGCTCCAGGGCATCAGCTGATCATCAGCTGAGTCAAGGAGAAAGGGTCTCCGCTGTGTGCCGCACAATGAGCGATCTACTGGAAATGTCTCTCTTCCTACGAGCCATCTGGCATTGGCCCCTGGCAGATTGGGCTGGCTAATGGTCTGGTCCAGCGTAGAAGCTGCTGGCTGTATGGGGATCTTAACCCCATTGCAGTCTCATTGATGTCAGGCGAAGGGGTGAGGCTGGAGGAGTCTGACCCGTCCATCTAGGTCTGTCTGCATTGCTAAAGTGACCATCCCTGTAGAATCCAGACAATAAGGACAAATGCAAAGTCCTCCACTTAGGAAGGAACAATCAGTTGCACACATACAAACTGGGCAATGACTGCCTAGGAAGGAGTCCTGCGGAAAGGGATCTGGGGGTCATAGTGGATCACAAGCTGAATCTGAGTCAACAGTGTAACACGGTTGCAAAAAAAAGCAAACATCATTCTGGGCTGTATTAGCAGGAGTGTTGTAAGCAAGACACGAGAAGTAATTCTTCCGCTCTGCTCCGCGCTGCTTAAGCCTCAACTGGAGTATTGTGTCCAGTTCTGGGCACCGCATTTCAGGAAAGATGTGAAGAAATTGGAGAGAGTCCAGAGAAGAGCAACACAAATGATGAAAGGTCTAGAAAACATGAGCTATGAGGGAAGATTGAAAAAACTGGGTTTGTTTAGTCTGGAGAAGAGAAGACTGAGAGGGGACATAACAGTTTTCAAGTACATAAAAGGTTGTTACAAGGAGGAGGGTGATAAATTGTTCTTGTTAACCTCTGAGGATAGGACAAGAAGCAATGGGCTTAAATTGCAGTAAGGGCAGTTTATGTTGGACATTAGGAAAACTTCCTAACTGCCAGGGTAGTTAAGCGCTGGAATAAATTGCCTAGGGAGGTTGTAGAATCTCCATCATTGGGGATTTTTAAGAGCAGGTTAGACAAACACCAGTTAGGAATGGTCTAGATCAGGGATCTCAAACTCAAATGACCACGAGGGCCACATGAGGACTAGTACATTGGCCCAAGGGCTGCATTACTGACACCTCCCCCCCGCCGCCCTCACCCCCGCCCCCACTCCACCCCTTCCATGAGACCCCGCCCCGGCTCTGCCTCTTCCCACCCCTTCCCTGCCCCCATTCCAACCCCTTCCCCGAAATCCCCACCCCAAATCTGCCCCTCACTGTCCCCAGGGGGTACAGGAGGGGTGTGGGGTGTGGCAGGGGCTCAGGGCAGGGAGTTACGGTGTGGGGTGCAGGAGGGGTGAGG
>NW_020664984.1:3381050-3395298 GCF_002925995.2 Terrapene triunguis | reverse complement strand
CCAGGTGTCCTAATTAGCCTGCCTGCCTTAACTGGTTCTAGCAGGTTCCTGATTACTCTAGTGCAGCCCCTGCTCTGGTCACTCAGGGAACAGAAAACTACTCATCCAGTGACCAGTATATTTGCCCTCTACCAGACTCCTGTACCCCACTGGTCTGGGTCTGTCACAGTAGCTTTTACAGATCCCGTCCTATAAAACACCGACAGCTGAGTGGAGTGAGGCACTACCAGCAATGGGGCTGCCATGTGCTCAGGACAGAATAGAGAATTTGAACACAAAGTGGAATATCATACGACGAATGAATGAAGATTTGACTTCAACTTCTTTTTTATCATCACTAGTGGCTCGACCTGATCTTTGTGTTTGGTTTCCTGGGATGAAAGACGTAGGAATTCATCTCTTGCTATTCCCAGTCACAACAGCTACAGTTGAGCGTTCTTTTTCATCACTGAATAGAATTTTGTGTTCTGAAAGAAGTCGCCTTCTGCCTGATCATGTGAATGAACTAATGAGCATATCAACTGAAGGAATGGAAGTACCGGACACACGAGAAGCCACCTAAGATGAACGCGTTGCATTCAAGAAGTTCATTAACAGAGTTGTGTAAAATTATAAGAAGAAACCAAGAAGGATGTAGATGTTGTGCTTCATAGAAGGCTTCCGTAGCCACCTTTAATTTGTGTGATGATTTTAAAACATGAGTTAAATCTAATAAAATGGTCATGAAACATTTTTCAGTTTTTATTATGGTGCCATACAGCCCACCTTCACCCTCACGGTCTCACCCCTCATTGGTCCTGACCCCCTCCTGTAAATTCGCACCCACCCCCCATTTCAATTCCTGGGGAAAGCACTCTCCCCAAGTCCTCACGTTGGGCAGAGTTCACAAAGTGCTGGGCAAAGTGTCCTCAGCCCCTGCCTTTGAGTTGCATGGCGGAATGCAGGGGCCGTCCCTTGCTGGGTGTTCGTACAGAGCCTGGCACGAAGGGCATAATCTCTCTGGGCATAGTCCTTCTTGAATGGAGAGACTTATTATTTCAGCAGAGTCCACATCTCCCCCAGAGGCCCCCCTTCCACTCACAAAGCCCTCCACCAGTCCAAATGGATCCGGACCAAAATAACTAACCCAGCCTGGCCCAGAGACGGTAGCGCCAAGGGGACTGATTATGGGGCAATAGTCCCCCTCTCATGGCCCTGTGCCATGGGGGGCATTGGACGAAACACAAAACCAACGTCCTGATCAGTCATGGTCAGTGACAATGACCAAGCTCCAGAGCAGCAGGTAACCCACTAGTCTTGACCAAATCCTAACTCGGGTGACTACGTTTCCTTCCTCAAATCCCCTGCAGTTTTAATCAGATACAGGATCCTTTGCTTCCTGTCCCTAACCGTGGCCTGGTGTTAAACAAAGGTGCCATGCACCACCCCAGAGGGGGCTGCTTTTGAGTGGTGGGTGAAGTGCTTTGGGATCCTTCGGGACAAAAGGTGCTGTGTAAAAATGAAGTGTTGTCTCCTTGCTTCTGCCTGCAGCATGAGGCCCTGCTCCAGGAGAGGGATGAAGCTAAAGAGAAGCTGTCTGAGTTTGAGCAAGGTGAGTCCTGTTCCTTGGCCTCCCTCTTCTTCTTCTCCTTTCCCCCCAGAATTCCCAGGAGAGAGCCATGGACATTTATGAGGCGTGTAGTCTCCAGGCTCATTAAAGATGACGGGATATGGAGGCTGGGAAGCAGATAGCGGGGCCTGGTCTCCCAAAACTAACCTGGGAGCCAGGAGACCTGGGTTCTCTCCCTAGCTCTGCCACCGACCAGCTGGGTGCCTTTAGACAAGTCACATCCCCTCCCTGTGCATTAGCTTTCCCCAGCGACGTGTCTGTACCGCACCCAGCACAACAGGGCTCTGAACTCAGTCGGGGCCTCTGGTGCTACTGTACCATGGGCAGAGACTGGTTAAGCCAGGGCACGGGAGATTCTAACCCCCATGTTGTCCAGACCTGTTCCTCTCAGCCTGGAATGAGCAAAATCCTGGTCTGGTGAATCCATTTTTTCTGCCTACCAGACAAGCTGTGGATTAAAGCCAAGGGGTGCACTGACTGCCCAGTGCATCCAACCTGAGGATGACCATGAAATCTGGTCTCCTGCCTGCAGTTCCTTGTGACCACCAGGGGACACCTGGGAAAACAGGCTGTTTGCCTGGCTGGCTGAGCCGTTCCATTCCTCCTGCAGCTCAGTAGCATGACTCATGTTTATTACAGCAGTGCCACCGGGCCAACCAGGAGGAGGGCCCCTTTGTGCCAGGCGCTGTACAAACACCCTGATGTCAAGGGCCCTGCCCCATAGAGCTGGCAATCCCAGGGTACGGCTACACCAGTGCTGGAGCTGTAATTTCCAGCTCGGGCAGACATATGGGCACCAGCTTTGTTCAAGCTCGTATGCTAAAAATAGCAGCGGAACGAGCAGAGGGGGCTAAACTGGTAACAATTCTGGTAAGAAGGCAGCTTCTTGAGGCACAGTGATGGGGTGTCTACCCCACACAGGGGTAGAAGGGGTTAACCCCAGGAGTGAGCCATGGAGATGAGTCCTCGGAGCACCTTGGGCGCTGGAGGGAGCAATCATTCAGGGCCCAGCGGTCTCACATGAAAGAAGCTGCTGGGTCAGAACCAGTCAATCATGGCTTGGCGCTCAAGGAGGGAGGACTGGATTCCTAGCAGATGGAGGGAATCTAGCACCATGGACAGAGAAGTTGCTGGCAGGGACCCGGGGGAGCCAGAAGGAGCTCCTGAGTGGCTGCCAGAACTGATATGCTGAGGCCTTGAGGTGAGGGTGAAGAAGGTGCTGGGGCTGTGGTGAAGTGGCCCAGGGAAATGTACTGAGCCATTGGAGGGGACGTAGCATGTGGTTGCCATCTGCAGGGTCCCTGGGTTGGCACCCGAAGTAGGCGGGGACCGGGTCCCCCCATTCGCCCCTGGAGAAGTGGCCTGATGAACGGACTGTGAGTCATGAAGAGGATGCTGCGGTTCCTGGAGTGACAGTGTGCAGACCACGAATGGGAGTCGGCCTCGAGCTAATCCCTGGAGCAACCAGGAGGAGGCACAAGTCCGGCGGTGAGTGGTGCGCCCCATGACAACGTGCTGGAGAATGAAGTCATACAGTCGCCCCTATATGAGGGGAGGTAACTGGCTGGACGCATGGACCGCGAGCTACTGACCCCCGGAAGGGAGAAACACAGACACTGACATGAAGAGGATGCGGCAGTTCCTAGACCGACTGCCGACGGAGGCGGAGTCAGTGTGACGGGGTGCACACTGCGGACGGGAGGGTGTCGTCCGTCAGCTAATCCCCAGGCATGACCAGGAGAAGGTGCCAGTCCAGCAGTGAGCGGTGCGCCCTTGACAGGCTCTATTAGCTCCGGCAAGATTTGAGCCCCACACAGCACTACATTCTTCAAACTTTCGGGTGCTGCTGGAGAAAGTGAGCTGGGACTGATTTAAATCGAAACAAAAGGCCACAAGAAGCACTTTTGTTAACTCATTTAACGTGTGCATGCTTACCTGTCCTTCAGTTATCAATTCAATAAAAAGGAACATGCAAACTTCTTTTGTAACTTTGGGGAATGCTTGGCTCACTTGTCTAAGCTGATACTGCGGGGTTCAGTTGCTGGCTTTGTCACAGGCCTTGGGCTACTTTGCTCTGGGCCTTAACTCCCTCTGGCCTTACTGGGGTCTATGAAATCATGCCTGGTGTGGAGAAAGTAGATAAGGACGTGTGATTTACTCCTTCTCATAACACAAGAACTAGGGGTCACCCAATGAAATTAATAGGCAGCAGGTTTAATACAAACCAAAGGAAGTATTTTTTCACATGACACACAGTCAACCCTTGGAACTCTTTGCCAGAGGATGTTGCGAAGGCCAAAACTATAACAGGGTTCAAAAAAGAACTAGATAAATTCATGGAGGACAGGTCCATCGATGGCTATTAGCCAGGATGGACAGGGATGGTGTCCTTAACCTCTGTTTGCCAGAAGCTGGGAATGGGCGACAGGGAATGGATCACTTGATGATTCCCTGTTCTGTTCATTCCCTCTGGGGCACGTGGCATTGGCCACTGTTGGAAGACAGGATATTGGGCTAGATGGACCTTTGGTTTGACTCAGTCTGGCCGTTCTTATGAGTTTATCTGGAGCTCAGCAGAACCCCTAGCCCAGCTTTTTCAATGTGAACAATCCAGTTTGACCCAGGCTCTGTGGCTCCAACTTTTGCTGACTTACATAACATTGTTTACGAGGCAGAGGGGGACTTGTGCGCTGGGCCCTGGCATTGGCCACTGTCGGATGACAGGATACTGGGCTAGATGGACCATTGGTCTGACCCAGTCTGGCCAGTTCTTATGTTTTTATGTACTGGGAAAGTTCCATGAATGAGTGTGGGGCTGTAGTGATGGGGGTCAGAGCCAGAGCCCGGGAGGCAGGCTGGGTGGAGGGAGTGCTCTGTTAAGAACCCTGTGTTGGGGGTGGAGTGGGGTGCTTGAATCCTGCCTCTGCCAGCTTCCCCTTCTCATTCGCAGCGTCGCAGAGGCTGCTGGCGGAGCTCACGGCGCTGGAGGTGGAGTATGAAATTGAAATATCATGTCGCAAACAAGCCGAAGTCTACGCAGCCCAGGTAAGGCCCAAGGAGCTGCGAGGGCAGCGTTAGCCAGCTGCCAGTCCTTGCTCCCCAGTCCTTGCTCCAAAGCAGGTAGGGGAGGGGAAGCAGCACTCAGCAGCAGTCACACCGCTCCTCAAAGTGACCCCGGCCTGCCTCCCGGGGCTGTCAGACCCAGTGCTAGGGCTGCTTGAAAACTGTCCAGCTAAACTGGGGTTTCCACCACATGAAATGGTTTGAAAAGCGTGGAAAACAGAATTTTTTCGCTGAAAAACCCAAGCACCCCCAACATGTATTTGGAAATGTTGCCGTGGCACCTCATGGGAGTTGTAGCTCAGGTGCCTCATGTGCTCATTCTTCACGCAGCGCACAGTCAACTTGTGGAACTCCTTGCCTGAGGAGGTTGTGAAGACTAGGACTATAACAGTGTTTAAAAGAGAACTGGATAAATTCATGGTGGTTAAGTCCATTAATGGCTATTAGCCAGGATGGGTAAGGAATGGTGTCCCTCGCCTCTGTTTGTCAGAGGATGGAGATGGATGGCAGGAGAGAGATCACTTGATCATTGCCTGTTGGTCCACTCCCTCTGGGACACGTGGCATTGGCCACTGTAGGTAGACAGGATACTGGGCTAGATGGACCTTTGGTCTGACCCGGTACGGCCGTTCTTATGTTCTTATGTTCTATAGGCTGGGCTCCTCAGATGGACTACATCTCCCATGATGCACCATGTCCCGGGACTCCCTGAGAGGGGAGATTATGTTGCATTATGGGAGATGTAGTCTGACCAGGGAGCCTGGCCTATAGAGGCAAATGTGAGCATGAGGCGCCTGAACTACAGCTCCCATGAAGCGGTGTGGCAGCATGGCAAATCTACATGTTTTTGTTTGGCTAAGATCTTTCTGGAATTCAAATTTCTGCTGAAAAGTTACAATTTTCCAAATTAAAATCCTCACCAAGAAAATGAAATTTTCTTAAATTTCATCAGTTTTCCTTGGGAAAATTTTACAACTAGCTGTACTTTACAATGCCATTATTATCACTGTCTGCAGTGTAAGCAGGGAAAATCCAAACAGCATGTGACACCTGGGGAGGGGATAAAGGGAAACAGATGAGAGAAAAATTGTTGGCATTGAAATGCAGCCAGTTCAAAAGTGAGAGGGGGAAATATGTTGTCACCAAATGCACAGTTGGCCTGTGGAACTCATTGCCACAAGAAATTATTGAGGCCAAGAGCTTAGCAGGATTCAGAAAGGGACTGGTCAGCTATGTGGATAAAGAGAACATCCAGAGTTGTCATAACAAACACTAAAAATATAACCAGGGGTTTCAGAAGGGGGTTTCATGGTATGAGGAGACACTAACTATAACGTGCTAAAAGGAAACTTCCCTTTCCTGTGAAGCAGCTGGCACTGACCGCTGTCAGAGACAGGTTCCTGGGTTAGATGGTCCTTGGTTCTGATCCAGTCTGGCCTATGTTCCCATTTCCTCTGGGTGTAAGAGCCGCTCCAGGTTCTATGTCCAGCAGCCTCCCTGCACTCTGCCTCAGTACAAAGGGCTCTTGTCTGGTCTTCTTGCACCCCGGTGGGTAGGTGAACAGGGAGAACAAAAAGCTGAAGCGGATCAGCGTGGCACTGCTGCCCATGTTGAACCAGCTTCCCGAGGACATGCTGAGTCTGGCCACTGAAGAAGACTCCCCCTCCGACCCAAGCCGAGATCCAGCGTATCCGTACCTGCAGCAGATCAAAGGTGAGTCGCGCGCATCCGCCCTGGGGTCCCAGACTGAGACTTGGGAACAACCAGAGAAGAGGCTCTCCCCTAGGAATCCATTCCAGGTGCTTACACTGAGCCAGTGCTGGGATGGGGTTTGGGCATTTAGCTAGAGCTGTGGGGCAGAGCAGAAACCTCATGGCTTACCTGACTTTAGACATAACAGTGCCAGACACCTAGAGATCCATGCCTAGGGAGTGGTGTGAGGGGTATTCCAGGACTTAATTAATCTGAATCCAGTTTTTAAACTTGGACTCTAATATAAGGTCTTTCGCTTTGCCGTTGAGACACCCAGATGTCAATTCGGAGCCCTGTTATTGTTATAATTTATTGCTTGTATTACTGTAGTGCCTAGGACAGTGGCTCTCAACCTTTCCAGATGACTGTACCCCTTTCCGGAGGCTGATTTGTCTTGCGCATCCCCAAATTTCACCTCACTTAAAAACTACTTGCTTACAAAATCAGACATAAAAATATCGATGTGTCCCAGCCACACTAGTACTGAACAATTGCTGACTTTCTCATTTTTACCATCTAGTTATAAAATAAATCAACTGGAATATAAATCTTGTACTTACATGTCAGTGTATCGTAGACAGAGCAGTCTAAACAAGTCATTGTCTGCCTGAAATTGTAGTTCGCTAGTGCTTTTGATGTAGCCTGTTGTACAACTAGGCAAATCTCTAGAGGAGTTGATGTCCCCCCTGGAAGAGTTCTGCGTGCCCCCAGGGATACGCACACCCTGGTTGAGAACCACTGGCCAAGGAGACCTCGGCATGGGCCAGGACCCAGGTGCTGTTGTGTTGGGGTGGGGGGGTCTCGGGCCCGACACGGGATAAGTTAAGGACACCCATGTTCACTTTTACAACAATCAACCCGTCAGTGAGGTTTGGCTTCTAGTGTCACGTTATGGCTGGCGACTCCGCCATTCAAATCTTTTTACCCTTTTACTAAAGACACAGAAAGAGAGAGGACAACAGTTAAAGCCCTTAGGGGGGAAAGGATAGCTCAGTGGTTTGAGCATTGGCCTGATAAACCCAGGGTGGTGAGTTCAATCCTTGAGGGGGCCACTTAGGGATGTGGGGCAAAAATCAGTACTTGGTCCTGCTAGTGAAGGCAGGGGGCTGGACTCAATGACCTTCCTGCTCTATGAGATAGGTATATCTCCATATATTATAACAGGGTTCAAAAAGAACTAGATACGTTCATGGAGGATAGGTCCATCAATGGCTATTAGCCAGGATGGGCTGGGATGCAAAACCATGCTCTGAAGTGTCCCTAGCCTCTGTTTGCCAGAAGCTGGGAACGGGCAACAGGGGATGGATCACTTGATGATTCCCTGTTCTGTTCATTCCCTCTGTGTGCTGGGCCATGGCCCAGTTGCTAACTCAGACTGCATTGGTGCACTTCAAGGAACCAAAGGGTTGAAATTCCAAGGGTAGAGGTAATCGAAAACCATAGCTGGGGATGCGTTTGGGCTAAGGGCATCCGTGCCTGTCTGACCCCAGGCGGGGCGTGTAGCCCTAAGGATTAATTTGCTTGTCTGTATAAATATAATTTGAGTATTTGATGTATTAGGCTTATAGATTTTATATTCAAAGTAAGTTTGGCTGTAATGCAAGAGACCTACCTACAGGCGAAAACTCTGTAGGTTAAGCTAATGCGAAGTTAACACCTTTGGAGACCCTTACCCAGAAAAAGGTGAGGACAGCCTGGGCCATGGACACTGACTTCCCTTCCTGTCCGAGGGGGGTTTTCTCCAGGTCACCAATGGGTGTGCGTCCATTACCTTCCACCAGGCCCATGGTGGTGCGTCCGTTACCTGCTGGGCATGGCCTGCAGTCTCCAGAGCTGCCAGGGTGGCACCTTTCCCCCGGAACAACTTCATTCTGCGGCACGGAAATGCTTGGAGGAGCCAACAGCCTATCTCCCTACCGGGCACCGTTCATATGCCCCTCTCTCCCCCCCCAGCCCTGCCCCCTTAAGCCCTGTCTGGCCCCACACGTCCTCTCCCTTCACAAAGTTCAGAGACAACTAGGACGACTTTGCTTTGGAGGCAGCATGCTCTAGTGGATAAAGCAACGACATGGGCGCTCAGTGAGCTCGGGCAAGTCACCTCCCTGCTCTGTGCCTCAGTTTCCCATCTGTCAAACGGGGAGGGTGCTAGTGACCCACCTTTTTGAGAGCGGTGGATGAAAACCACTCTAGGAGAGCTATCGGTCTGACGCACACGCCCTGCCCTAGACAGAGAGCAAGGCCTGTAGACAGAGCGGATGTCGCCCTCCACTCAGGCCTGGCTGCCTTAGGCCCAGCGTCTGTTGCACGAAGCAAGGAGGGAGAAGCCACCTCGTTTTATTTCCCTTCCTCTGGCTCCAGATTTGCAGGAAAAGGTTTCCAGGCTGCTGGGGGAGAAGAAGGAGCTCACCATCCAAGTGCAGGAGCTGCAGAGCCAGATCAGAGAGCTCAGGGACCAGGTACGGTGCCGACGCCGGACCCTCCTTGGCGCTCTGCTCGGCCGCGATGCTCGCTGTGCTCGGCCGCTGCTGTGCTGAGACCACCGCTCACCGCGCTGACGCCTCTCGTTACCTTGTGCTCCCCTGTCTGTCGCCGCCTGTTGTCTGTAGCCTGACGCGCTGATTGTAAGTTCGCGGGGGCAGGGGCTGTCTCTTCGGTCTGTGTCTGCACGGTGAGGTGCTCGGCGCTACCGTAATCCAAATCAGTAATCGGTGCACAGGTGGCGGGCTGAGCTGCTGCATGCTGCCGGCCCCATCGCTATCTGGGGAATGCCCAGGCCTGGCTCCCCTTTCACTCACCCTGGGGTCAGCCCGGTATAGCCCCCCTGAGCTCAACGGGTTTGCACTGGTGTATGTCAGAGGGGGATCCGACCCCCAGCTTCCCCCTAAGACAATAAAGGCTGAATTCCTCCCTGGCCTTGGCTCAGAGCCCCAGGGGGCTGGGAGATTCCTCCTTTGTGCATCCCCGATGCTGGGGCTGCCTGGGGCAACTCCCCTTCACCACAGTATAGAGCAGCCCGAGGGCTGCCCTGAATTGCACTTGGCTGCCCACGGCCTGTACGGGCTGCTGCTGCATCTGGGAATAGCCAGACGGCAGCAGAGCTCCGACTCGCCTCTGGAATGCCCCCAGCATGCCCCTGGGGGTGACGCGGAGTCACCTGCTGGGGATCCCCCTCCGCCACGGCTATTCCCCAGGGGCCAGGTCGAGCTGGCTGAAGGCCCCTTGATGCTGGCAGTTGCTCAGACTAAGCCACTGGCTTTGGCCAGCACAACCCAGCTGCAGACGCCTTTCACAGCGAGAACTTTCCTCCTAGGGGTGGAGTGATGGCTTCAGTATCACCGCTACCGGCAGAGGGTTTGACACGGACCATCCCTGAGCTCCAGCCCCTTAGAGCCCGGCACAGAGCTCGCTCCATTACACCCTCAGCCTTCACCCTGCCTTAGGACGCTGGAGACCCCCAGTGCAGTTACAGGCCTTCCCGGTGCCTGACTGTCCTCACGGCTCTTCGCTGCTGCGTGGGTGCAGATTCTCTGGACGGCTGAGCCAGGGAGGGAGGGGGGAGCCTGCCAGATCCGAAGGCCTCTCTGTGCACAGCCACCTGCCCTCCCCTGGAGTGAACGCTGCACCCCCATAGGTGCAGGGGTTGGATCAAGCCCGGGATCTGCTCAAGCCCACAGGCTGCTGAAGTCAATGGGGCTGAGTTTGGTGCAAATAAAGAACCACACCTGGTGTCCCACTGCAGGTGGAAGAGGAGCGAGCAGAGAGGCGGTCCCTGCAGGCCGCGATGGACCAGAGTCACAAGGCCCTGAAGAAGTACAAGAGAGGTGAGTTGTGGACAGAACTGCTCCAGACTTCTCCGGTGCCGTGTTTTCAGTGAAACACTGGCCTTCCTGCCGCGCTGAAAAGTTTCCCAAACCTTTTTTTTTTTAATTTCCCTTTTGTTGTCCAGTTAAACTAATGATTGAAAACTTTAGCCCTTTTTGTTTGGTTTTTCCTCTGTTTTTCAGTTTAGCATTTTTCCTTTTTTCCTCCCCTTTTTCCATGGCAAAAGCGGGGGGGGAATCAGAGAAACAAGAAAAAACATAAACCCCCCACCCCCCAAAAAATGTGAATCAGAACATTTTCAAAAGTGAATATTTTCAGTGCGAGGTTTTCTCAAGGGAAAAAACCCACCTGGGAAGTGGGAACTGGGCCTTTTGGACACCTGTGGAATGGAAATCCAGTTCTGAATTTTCAAAATGTTTCAGGAACATTTGCCCCCATTTTCCAAGCCCAGGTCACTGAGCACAACTTGGGCCAGGTCCATCCTGGCTGATGGAGTTTCCTGTGACCCTGCTCCCATGTGGGTTTTTTTCCTTTCTGCGTCCCGTCCCCGCTGCTTGCTCCTCGTGTCCCATTCGCCGGCTGGCTCATGCCCAGAGCTCGGCTGGAACTTGGAGGGGTGGGATCAGTGGGTTTAGTTTGATGAGTACCTAGATGTTTAGCTGTTGTGCTCCAAATACCTTCTCCAAAGCACCTGTGTGACTGTGAACCACACGTCCCATCGAGCACCTGATGAAAATCCGTTGCTGGAACTCCTGTCTGAGCCCATCAAAGAACCTACCGATAGGACTTATCTGGCCCCCATTAGTGTCCCGTCTCCCCATCTTTCATGTGTTTATCTTCTTCCCACGGCCCCTGTGAGGTAGGGCAGTGTTGTTACCCCATTGTTCAGGCACAGAGAGACTCAAGCGATGGCTACGTTGCAGCTGGGGGTGTAATCTCCAGCTCAGGTAGACATACCCGTGCTAGCTCTGATAGCTAAGAGTCTCACCTGACTCCAGGAGCTGGGGCTTCACCCCCCCCCAAATATCCTGAGAATCGGGGTGCAGGCATGAGAGCTGGCAGCCCTGCAGCAGTGGGGGCCGCAGATCAGGGCTGAGGGGCACCAGCTGAGCTGGTCTGTGCTATCACTCCCTGTTACATTCAACCCGCATTGTGTTTATTGCAGCCACGCAGGGGGGACACCCTTGGAATCGGCCTGGCCATGGCTGGGGTGGAGTGGGAGGGGCACTGGTCAAAGGGGAGGAGGGAGCTTACTCGGGGGTGGAGCCTTGGAGCAGGTCACTGTCAATCCAGGGCGGGCCGGGCAGTTGGACCTGGTCTAAGAGCTGCTGGTGTATTACTGATCCTGCAGTTCTTACTCGGGCAAAGCTCCCAATGACGTCGGTGGAGTTTGTCCCGAGGGAGGAGGGCAGGATCAGACCCGTGTCACTGCCCCAGCCCATGCGGGTGCAGCGCCGGTCGAAGCCAAGGGTTGAATTTGTCCCCGGTGTCTCCCGGAGCCGGCGACTGGTTGGTCGGTGCCGTGGCTGGTGCCCCGGAGACGCACGTGGGGAGAGGCTGAGCGACGGCTCTTCTCCCCCGGGCAGTGTCCCAGATGGTCGCTCAGGAGTACAACGAGGCCGTGCAGCAGCTGGAGCTGGAGCAGGACCTGAGGCAGCACGCGGAGACCTTTGCGCACAAGGTACAGGATGGCGCGGGGACAGCTGCGAGGACCGGAGAGGGAGAGGGAAAGAACACGGGGGAGGAAGGTGTGGGGGGTAGGAGGAAAGGAGAACACCCCTTGGGTCCTACACCCAGCGCTGCTGATGCCCCTCAAGCCTGTCTTGCAGCCCCCCTGCTATCGGCTCCACCCCCGGCTCTGCTGGTGTCCCCCAGTCCTGCCCTAGATCTCTCCTGGCTGTTGCCGGGAGCGAGAGCAGGCGTGATGTTACGCAGAGCCTTGAAGATGAGGGCAATGGACGGTCCCTGGACGCAAGCAGCAGGTGCGGGGAGGGCAGGGCAGTGGGCCAGGAGGGCGAGTCCAGGAGCTGTGCTCAGCGGGCTTTGGCCAGCGCTGTGCAAAAGGCCCCTGCCGGAATCCCAGCGCCTGGGACCGTCGGCACGAGGGGCGTAACCTTGAGCCCGGGGCTCAAACACACAAGCACGCTCTAGGCTGAGCCCCAGGGACAGGTCCCTGATGGCTCAGTCTGTGCAATCATCTCCAAGGGAAGGGGGTGGGAGCCCCGTCACCTGGGACATTTGCAGACCGGGCAGAGCCCTGGGGAATGGGCTGCATGGACCGATCCTGCCGAGGCTGCGGGTGCAAATGCTGGGCCTGATGCTAGGAGTCAGTAGGGTCCCTGGGGAGTGCCAGGGCCCAGGAGGTCAGGGGACAGTGGATGGTCTGTGCGTGGGAAGAGCTGCTTGGCTTTGGGGTAACTCTCCTCAGCTCGGCCTTCCTCTCTCCTCCGCTAGCAGCAGTGGTTCCTAGCGGGCAGGGGCAGAAAGTCTGAGCAGGACAGGGGCGATGCTGACATCTCTGCTCCGCTCCGCTTAGGGCTGTCCCTGAAGCCGAGCCAAGAGCTGCCCAGTTCCTCCCGCCATGCTCCGGGCCTGTCCCACCTCCCAGCCGCAGTGACCCTGCCGCTCTCCTTAAACACCTTCCCCTCCCTGCACCCTGGACACCCGGCCTGGCCTGCTTCTCCTGCTGGCAGCTGCAGCTCCCGCACTGCCTGCCCTGGACCCCTCGTGGGTATTGGGTGCCCCTCTCCTGCACCCCAGCCCCATGTCACTGGCCCCCCACAGCCCAACCGGCCTCGGGAAAGTCCAGGGGTGAAAGGGTTAATGGCGATGCACACATTACACCAGCCTTGGACTGGCACCACATTCGGGCCTCAGTGACACCTGCACCAGCCCAGCTGCCCTTAGTGCGTTTCCCCCGGGGCAAGTGATTGGCCCTAAGTTGGACAGCAGAAAACAATCCCGTTCAGGATGCACAAGGGGGACTAGGCCCCGGCTCCCTCACCTGGAGCCAGGCTGGCACAGCGGGGCTGATGGAGCCAGGCCCCGGCTCCCTCACCTGGAGCCAGGCTGGCACAGCGGGGCTGATGGAGCCAGGCCCCGGCTCCCTCACCTGGAGCCAGGCTGGCCCGGCGGGGCTGACGGAGCCAGGCCCCGGCTCCCTTACCTGGAGCCAAGCTGGCACAGCGGGGCTGATGGAGCCAGGCCCCGGCTCCCTCACCTGGAGCCAGGCTGGCACAGCGGGGCTGATGGAGCCAGGCCCCGGCTCCCTTACCTGGAGCCAGGCTGGCCCGGCGGGGCTGACGGAGACAGGCCACAGCTCTCTGCCCCAGAGCCAAGCTGGCCCAGCAGGGCTGACAGAGACAGGCCCCGGCTCCCTGCCCCACAGCCGGGCTGGCCCGCCGGGGCTAACAGGAGTAAAAATACAAATTCCTGCCTCTCCAAGTGCCTGGCCCGTGCGCACTGAAGTTAGCGGAAGCCTCCTATTGCCTGGAACAGGCCGCGGGGCCCAGCACGTTCCACGCATTCCTCTCCAAGTGCTTCCCAATGGAAGCACTTTACTGATGCAGAGCGAGCCCCGGAGAGAAGAGACTTGGCCAGGGTCACCCGGCTGGTCAGTGGCAGAGCCGGGAACGGCGCCTGGTGACTGCTCCCTTCCAAAAGCAGCAGAGAGTCGCGTCACGTGCTGTGACGCCGGACGCCCCTGGGGGGCAGAGCTGGGAGGGGCCGTGGGAACAGCGGCTTTGCGGCGGCGAAGCAGGCGTTGAAGGGCGGCTGGATATGGTACCCACGAGCCCTCGACTGAACCCTCCCCGATCTTTTGGGCGCAGATGCTGGTGAAGCAGAAGGAAGCCAACAGGCAGAGCATGATCCTGCTCCAGAACGTGGGACCCAACGCCCAGCTGCTCCAGGCCCTGGATGAGGTGGCTAGCCTGACTGGGGTGCTGGAGGAAGCCAAGCGGGAGCACCAGGAAAAGGTTAGGGACTGTCTCGGTAACCAGG
>NW_020664984.1:3360617-3381040 GCF_002925995.2 Terrapene triunguis | reverse complement strand
CACTGCACAGGCCTCCTGACTCAGGTCTGCGGCTCGAGCTGCGTCCACACTGCAAAATGACAGGGCCTGGATCCGAGTCACAGCAGGACTTGGGCTCTGACCCACCCCCCCAGCAAGGCCCTAGGACCGGGATCCCGGGTGCTCGCTGACCCAAACCAGACTGAGGTGTGTGTGGACAGAAGTGGGGCTTGGGCTCAAACCTGAGTCAGAGCCCGGCTTAGTGTGCAACATAGACACACCCAGGGAGGCCTAGCTTATCCCAGACACCCTCAGCTGTGGGCATTGGGGTTCAGCCTGCTCCCCAGCAGTCCCTGCCTCCCCCTCTGCCGCAGCGTCCGGAGACTGGCTGTTTATCCCCCACGCCCCGCGAAGTTCTTTGCTCCAGGCTTTCCCACTCGGATCCTCCCTGGGCCAAGCCGGACTCTCGAGCTCAGCCTGGTCACAGGGAAAACTGCCGAGCGAATGACGCTGGAGTGGTCCCATATGTCCTGCTCAATGGGGCGATCCGGGCAAAGGGCCCCACTCCTGCATATGCCCAGGTCCCCCCTCCTTGCCTTGCGCCCCCCCCCCCCCCCCCCCCCGTGTGGTGCTAGAGCAAACCACACAGACAGATGGAACATGTAATAGTGTATGTTCCAGGCAGCCCCACGGGTGGCCTCAGTGACCTCAGTGGGGGGAGGGATAGCTCAGTGGTTTGAGCATTGGCCTGCTAAACCCAGGGTTGTGAGTTCAATTCTTGAGGGGGCCACTTAGGGATCTGGGGCAAAATCAGTACTTGGTCCTGCTAGTGAGGGCAGGGGGCTGGATTCAATGACTTTTCAAGGTCCCTTCCAGTTCTAGGAGATAAATTAATGGAGAGATCCTAATTTAAGACTTCTCTCCAAGCAGCCAGGCTGTGGCCGGAGGCACGTGCCCTGGTGCTGGCGTGGCTCCCTGGCCGGGGAGCACGGTGTGTCTCTCGGGTGGATGACTGGGGGACTCCTGGACTGGGCCGAGGCCCCCCTGCACTCCTCTTCTCTTCTGCCCTCAGGTGAAGGGTCTGCAAGAGCAGCTAGAGGGGAGCCAGGAGGCGCTGGGCGCAGTGCGAGCGGCCCTGGCTGCAGCCGAAGTGGAGAAGCTGCAGCTGGGGGAGCAGTTGCACCAGGCGGAGGAGAGGAACGTGGAGCTGGAGGGGAAAGGTAGGTGCTCTCCTCGCTGCTCCTGTGCTGGCCCCTCCACCTGGCGAGTAGCACCCAGCCCCCCTCCCTCCCTGCTCTGGACCCCCAAGGGGGGCCCAGGTGCGAGGCAGGCCCAGTGGGATCTGACGGACACTCCTGGCGAGGGGGCTGGCTGGATTAGAGCCATCCGTGCCGAGGGTCTCTCCACCCTCTCATGAGTGGGCCTGGTGTTAAAGGGGACGTTACAGCTGCTGGACTCCAGCGGTGTGGTTCAGATCAGACCCTCCCCCGGCCCCCACGTCTAAGGCTGTGCAGAGCCCCAGAGCTGGGGCTTCAGCCCCTCGTGTGCACGAAACCCCAGCACTGGAGCTGGATTTCAAACCTCTCCGAGCTTCGGGGGCATGCGGATCCGAATGGAGGCGATGACTTGGGCCGATCTCTTTCCTAGCTCGACCCCCACAGCCTCCCCTCCCCTCCCATCACCGGATCCTGCCTCCCCTCCCGTTCCCCCATCGCCCAGCCCCGCCCCCCCCCCCCGCCATTCCACGGCCCCCCTGCCTCCCCGCTCATGTACAATCGCGTCGCCTCTGTCCAGCCCGCACTCTCGGCCCCGAACAGATGTGGTGTGTTTTTTTAATGCAAATTAGCAGCTGGGAAGAGAACGGAGGAGCCAGCATGGTGCGACCAGCCAGCTGTCCAAGGCCAGTTCTCCACAGGCCAGCATCTCGGGGGGTGGGGGTGGGAGGGAGACATAAGAACGGCCCTACTGGGGCAGACCGATGGGCCGTCTAGCCCAGTCTCTGTGCCCCACCGAGCTCTGACCGTATTCCTAACTGCATTCCCTTTCAGTGACGGTACTAGAAGAGAAATTGGAGAGGGCTGAAGCCCCGCCTTCTGAACCTGATTCGCCAGAAGTGGCTCCTCCCCCACCCCCACCACCCCCACCTCCTCTGCCACTGCCAGCATCTTCCGCCCCCGTGGAGTAAGTGCCACCCACACCCAGACCTTCCCCTACAGAGGCCGCTGGCCCTAAGGGAGTCGCTCCTCTAGTGGGGCATCAGCAGCTAGCGGTCAGTCCGAGCCCAGCCACTGGGGGGGACATGGCACACGCCTAGTCCGTGCATTGCGTATGCCTGTGCCAGTGTTTTCTGCAAACCAGTGGTTCTCAGCCTTTCTGGACTCAGGACCCATAGGTAACCCTGGATGGCTTTTCAGGAGCCAGTCAATAGCTTTTAGTGCAAAAGCCGTCTGGGTTAGTAACTATGTCTTACCCATGATATACAGCGTACGTGTTAATGTAAAGTGCTAAATCAGTCCCCCGGGCATCCCATAGCCGCGGCTCCTGTCCTGCAGGGCTCGCTGGGTGTGACTCCCCACTCCAGGCCTTGCCCCCCTGCCGAGGACCAACCAGAGAGACATTGCAACCCGGCAATTGCATGGGGCCATGGCGCCACTCACTCCGGTTTGACCCGGCCAGCCTGCATCACCATGACGGAGGGGCGGCTGGGCCAAACCTGAGCCGTGCTGGGACCTCGTGCGCTGGGTGGCAACGCCCGGAGCGGGCAGTGGAGCCCTGCCAGCCCATTGGAGCCACAGGAGCTGCCACTGCAGGGTGAAGACAGGGCAGGCTCTGCAACACACTCCCAGGGACCCCAGGAAGGACCCACCCTGGATCTCTCCCCCTCCCCCTCCTTTGACACATTCTGGCAACCCAATTTTGGGTCATGAGCCACAGGTTGAGAAACCTTGCTGTGAATGCAGTGGGGAGCCCGAGGGGGGGGGGAGGGGTGACGAATCAAACAGCCTTTTAGCTTCATGCTGCCTGGCTCCGTCAGGTCAGCAGCCACTGGACGTTCTGATGTTAGGTGGCTTGTGTGAAACAAGTTTGCTGAGTCTCAGCTCAGTTCCTCTCTAAGTGGGTAGTCCAAGGGTAGAGCGGACCACAGAGATGGGTCTCCCCGTTGGTTGATCAGGGACCCCAGCCCCCTCGTGCACAGGCAAGGAGTAGTGGGGGAGCCTGCCCTGCTACAGATCGCTGGGGCAGGGGGGGAGGGGTGGTCTTCCTCTGGGGCTGTAACCAGCACTAAATGCAATTTACATCTGCCCCCTGCCCTGTCTACTGCTCTCCCAGCCTCGGGTCCCACACGGCTTCCCTATACGTTCACGCTCCTCACCCTGCACGATTCTGTGCCTGCCGACAGGGAAGACATGGAGTTACTGTGTGGGGGGACAAAGCGTATATGGAGTTCTGGCAGGGGCATCGACCATCTGGGGTTGGGTGCAGAGATCCGGGCCAAGGGGAGGATTGTGGGCGCTCCAGGGAGCTGGGGGGCATTGAGGGTGTGGAGGTCTGGGAGAGGATGGTGGGGATGGAGGGCTCTCTCAGGGGCATCGGAGGATGTGGGGGTCTTGCCAAGGGGCAGTTGTGAAGGGGGCACCAGGGACGTGGACTTTAGTGGGGAATATGGGGAATATAGGTGGTGTGGAGGTCTGGACAGGTAGGGGGAGTCTGGGGCTCTGGCAGGGGGCACCAGGGATGTGCTGAGGATGAGGGGTTCTGTCCAGGGGCTGGGGCATTTGGAAAGCCTGGCATAGGTCGGGTAGGGTGTTTGGGGTTCTGGTGGGCGGGTGTATCAGGGCGCCGGGCTCTGGCAGGGGGTTGGTCACGTTGGAGTCAGTCTGGGAGCTATAATTGTGGGGGCCTGGGACTCCCCTCCAGCGAGCCATGGCCTGTCCGTCGGCTGGAAGATCCAGGGATGCGGAAGTGCTCCCTTGCCTTCTCCTGCAGCGCTGGGTTACGCCTAAGCACCCTCCATTGGCCTCCACGTTCCCTGCAGCCCTTCAGCACCTCCACTCCAGGAGGGGCCTGACAGCGCTTAGAAACCAAGGACTGCGGCTGAGTGTCCTAGAAAACACCCGCTGGGGCCTCAGCTGTGATATGCTCCCGCCCTGGGGGCATCGTGTGCCAATTTCCTGTCAATTCCCAGGCTTTGAACCCTGTCCTAAGTGTCAAACCCGTCCTGAGCTAGGGGCCAGAAAAGAGAACCAAAATGTTGCCATCTTTGAAGTGCTAATGGGACGCCCTCTGCTCTGTGGTGATGGGGCCAGATAATGACCTGGACAGATAGGAGACGCTAGGGCTAACTCAGTCCTTTGAGGGATTTTCTGGACTGTCCCTTCCTGGTTCCTCTGTGATGCTCAGGGGGCTTCAGGGAGCTGGGGGGAGGCGGCACTGAGGGTGTGGAGATCTGGGAGAGGATGGTGGGGTTGGGATGGAGGCAGAGGAGCGGAGTGGGGCCAGGTGGGGCCCGGAGTGCTATCCGTGGCAATGCATTCATACTTTTCTCTCCTTTTCAGTCCCCTTTTGGTGATCAAGCAAAGGAAGGGGATGCGGCAGCAGAAACCCAGTAAGCCAGCCCGACTCGAGAGGCATCCGTCTCGGCACTAACGCCGAATCCCCTGGCACTCCGCTGGCGTGGGGGCACGGCGCTCTCGAGTGTTCTCGTCCCTCTGGGCGCTGACCTCTCTGCATGGAGCGGGAGGTGATGGGGTCGAGGCAGTTTATCATCCAGTCTGCCTCTCTGGAGGGCTATTGGACTCTAGGCTGAAAGCAGCCGGCTGCTGCAGGGATACAGCGTGTTACTGGCTTGGCGGCATCTCAGTGGTGCTTGGGTGCTGGAGTGAATGTATTGAACAGGGCCAAGATGGACACAGCTGCTGAATGGGCAAGGGGGAAAGGTGGTCTAGTGGTTATGGTGCTCGCCTGAGACTCAGGTTTGATGCCCTGTGTGACCTTGGCCAAGACACTGAGGCCCAGATCCTCCAAGGTATTTAGGCACCTCACTCTCGTTGATTTTAACCATTGGGCCTTAGTCTCTTTGTGCCTCGGTTTCCCTACCTGTAATATGGGTTGTGAGAATAAGTACGTTAAGATTGTGAGGTGCTCAGATACTGGGGGGGGGGGCAGATCACAGAATATCAGAGTTGGAAGAGACCTCAGGAGGTCATCTAGTCCAACCCCCTGCTCAAAGCAGGACCAACCCCCAACTAAATCAAATAAGTACCAGAGAGAGATACAGATCCATGAGGGGACTAAGCCAGTGTGGAAGGGAGTCTTCAAGTTCCCTTGCTCAAGCGCAGAGGAGGCTACCGGAATATGCAGCTATACAGGAGAGCGGCCGGGCTTGTGCTTAAAGCACAGATCCAGGAGATCTGCCATTGGCTCGCTGTGTGTCCTGGGACAAGTCCCTCCCACTCTCGGCTTCCCCCAGGTAAAAGAGGGCTGGCGATGCCTGCGTCATGCCGAGGGAGGGTTGTGAGGCTGGGGTGTGTGACGTGCTTGGAGATCCTCAGATGAGAGACACGCTAGAAGGACAAAGCGTTACATTGGAACTGCCAGAGTGGATCGGCTCTATGGCCCATCTCGGTCAGGAGCCTGTCTCTGACAGGCACCCAGCACCAAATGCTTCAGAGGACGGTGTAAAAAGCCCACAGTACAGATGTGGGATAATCTGCCTGCCTTCCCCCCACATACACTAGAATGTCTCATCCTGGCCTCTGACTGAGATCGGCTTAAGTCCTGAAATACAACGTTTAATATCCCTTCCAAACTTTGTTATCCATAGAACCGTCCAACCCCCTCTCTGAATTTTACTAAGTTCTTGACCTCAACGGCATCCTGTGGCAGTGAGTTCCACAGGTTAATTACACACCGTGTGAACAAATATTTCCTTTGCTAGTTCTGGCTGTGCCACCACCCACTTTCATCCAATGTCCCTTTGGTTCCTGTGTTCCTGCGATGTCATGTGGCCAGTCTGTGCCTCTCAGCAGCATCGCAGATCTCCTAGTGGGGCTCTGAACCACCTCCACTGCTGTTGGACATAGAGGGAGATTTAAACACGGGCTCCGTTTTATTTTCCTTGATCCTTCACTCTTCATACTCTTGGGATGCACTCCCCATAGACCTCCATGAAGTCACCTCATCATCCACCGTCAGAACTCTCCTTTGCCATGCTGCCTACCAAACACTGGCCCATGGCCAGGCTGCTGGAGCACAGAGACCACTGCCGCTCGTACTGACCAGTGCTGTCTCATGGTTTCCTTGTGCTCCCCATGGCTGTCTCCATCTGTTGTCTCTTGTCTTATACTTAGATTGTTAGCTCTTTGCGGCAGGGACTATCTTTTTGTTCTGTTTGTACAGCGCCTAGCGCACCGGGGGCCTGGGTCATGACTGGGACTCCCAGGTACTGTGGAAATACGAATAATACTAAGCTTCATTCTTCCTACGCCTGCAGACGAACCTGCTACCGATGACGTCAAAGCTCGTGCGGTGGAGGAAATGATGGCCAGGATCAAGAGCGGGGTTGCCCTGAGACCAGCAAAGGAGGACAGGGCTGCGTTGTCCCAGGTAAACAGTGGCACCGGGGTGTAGGAAGGGAGGCTCTGGTCCCTGGCATCCACCAGGGAGTGCAGCCCCCTGATATCAATGGCGCTTGTAATAGCCAGTGTCATGGGGATGGCTCAGGCAGGGGAGTCAAGGAGTGGGGGTGTTGGGCCTTTCACTGTGGTTCCAATCCAGACATGGGTTCGAGGGGCAGTTGGCTGGCTCCGGGAGGGAAACAGAAGGATGGGACAGGGCCTTTCATCTGTAGGGCCCCAGATCCAGCCGGCCTGGGCTTGGGGAACGGGCTGTAGAGCCCTTCCCCTCTAGCACACCAGCCTGACTCCGGCGCGGGGCAGATAGATGCCAAGACTCTTTACCAGCTGATAACTGCCCGTGTGACGTGAGGGGGTGGTTTCCCAGGGGAGGGGCGGCCATGTCACTGAATGCCAGTCCTAGCTGGCCGGCTTGTTTGGCAGCCTCAGGAGCGAGGCGAAGGACCCCGGGCCATTGGGATATGAACACGGGGTGTGTCTGTGCTGGGGGAGGGACAGCAGAATCCTCTCTCAAGAGATCTTCCCTCTCAGGATCGCTCAACAGCAGCCAGCAAACGCAAGAGCACCGTGATGGAGCTGCAAGGGATCCTGGTAAGCAGCTTGAACCCTCAGCTTGCTGTGCAGAAAGGCACCGGTGCCTGGGAGAACCCTTTACATTTGCACCCAGGACAGGGCAGGTGCAGAAAGCTGAGCACGGTGGGGCGTGCAGGGGAGCCCCCCGTCCTGCAGGAATCTGCCTTCATCAAGCTACTCCAGGACAGAGCCATTCCATTGCTGAGTAGCAGGATGTGCATCACGCTTAAGCACCTCCTCCTTCACCCCCCTTCCTTGCCCCTTATAATGCGCTCGCTCCGTGCAGACAGCCCGATCTTTAACTTTACTCACCTGCCTTGACCCTCCTACCCCGGCTGCTCACCGCAGCGCCTTGAAGCTGTGCTCTAAGCGTGCGAAAGTTTCAACATTTTGCAAATTGGGGAGGCTTTTTTTGTTGTAAATGAACTTTTTTTTTTTTTGCCCTTGGAAACTCTTGATGTGAGTTTCAATTCCCCCCTCCCCTTTAAAAAAATTTTTTTTAATTAAAAATAAAAGCGGCTCTCCGCTTTGGAAGGTTCGACGTTTCCCCTGTACGATGTATGAATGGATATTGAACGGTGGGAGGACCTGAAACATCCAGCTGTTCACTGCATGGTCCCTGCCCTGTTCGCATGTTGGGAGGGGGGACAGAAAGCAAGCTGGACAATTTTGCCATCACTTCATTTTCCTGGGTTTGGAAAATCCACAGAATCAGACGGCAGAGTCTGTGGTGCCACCCACTGAGCTTTGACCTTGACCTGGGCACCTCTACGACAGTCTGTGAACCTGTCTTGCTAGATGTGCTGAGAGTTGTATGTGGGGGTGTTTTCTGGCTTGAAAGGTTATCACAGTTACCATGTGTGTCGCTTACCTCTCTTGCAGCTGGATAATAGCCTGCTATTGCTACGTTGGGCTACGCTACAGAGTTAGGTCGACATAAGGCAGCTTATGTCAACCTAACTATGTTAGTGTCTACGCTACAGCCCTGCTCCCGCCGATGTAAGTGCCCTACTCCACCAACATAGAACTCCACCTCGAGGAGCGGTGTAGGGCTTATGTCGGTGTAGTTAGGGTGACGCAGTGTCTGTGTAGACGCTGCATTACTTATATCACTATTAGCTGTCTTGTCAACTTCATGGCTCCAAAATTGATAAGAAAGCCAGCTCCCGGCTCCCCAGCTGGGTCTCCACTGCAAGCCAGGCTGCCACCCGGGCTCTCCGCTCCCCGCTGGGAACCTTGCTGACCCCCGGGGTTCCGGCTCCCCGCTGGGAACACAGCAGCTGACCGGACTCCGGGGGCAGATTTCCCCACCGGAGACGAGAAGCCCTAGGCGGCAGCTGGGCTCCTAGAGGGGATCTGCATGGAGCAGAGAACAAGCCCCCCCCCCCCCCCCACATTGCCCCTCCTCAGTCGTGGACGTGCTCCTGGTGAGGACACACACCACCAGCAGGAGGGTCGTGTGGACATCAGCCACCACAGCAATTAGGCTGTAAATTGACCTAGGTCGACTTAAGATTGTAGTGTAGATATGCCCCCCTCCCCCCCAGTGGAGCTTCTCCATCACCTCAAGGGGTTGAGGTCTGAGCAGGGGACATTTATTTTTGGACAAATAGTTAATTCGAAGAAAAATGTAGCTTCGGGTGACCGGAAACTATTCGCAAAGTTGACATCAATAGTTTCAGCCATGCCCAAAATAGTCAGAGAAGGAGGAGAAGGCCATGCAGTCCCTACACGCACCTTTAACTTAGTGGTTAGAAAACTCACCTGGGCAACGGGGCATGCAGGTTCAAGTCCCTGCTGTGCCACAAACCTGAAACAGATGTTTCTGATTTGCTGAAAATTATGCAAAATGTCAGATTCGGTTCCATCCAGACCAATTTTTTTTTTTTTACTGCCACCAAACCGCAAAGCTGGTTCCTTGCCAAGCTCGAGCCCTAGATTCAAACCTCACTGCTGATCCACGCAGAGTGTTACATCAGCCCTGTTGGGAAGTTCAGCCCCTTTAGGCAACTGGAGGCTCAGCCCAAGGGCATCTCTGAATGTGAGCCGAGAGGCCTGCGCACGCAGCCACTGGGTGGCTGGGAACTGTGCTTCTCGGTGGCTGAGTCGTCCGCTAACATGCGCCAGTTTCTTGTCAGGGCACGATGAAAAGGCCGGTCGGAAAACAGAGCTGGCGTAAACACAGCCAAAAGATCGACGAGAACCAGCTACAGTCCATCCTGCAGAGACGGCGCAGGATGGTGGACTCCTCCACGCCCGCCCAGCCCTCGCCACTGCGGGCTGAGCTCAGAAAAGAGGTGCAGACTCAAGGTGCAGTGACTCCTCCTCGGGTCTCTCAGATCCAATTCAGGAAGCCATCCTGCTGCAATGCCAGGTCCCAGCATGCTCCTCCGCGGCCAGAGCAGCCTTCTGCTTAGTGGAGCACTGCATGCTGGGAGCCAGGGTTGGGGCAGGCCACACCTTGCTATTTGAGAGGTAGTTGACAGAAGCCACGTTGTAGGTCTCTATGAGTATGTCTACCCAGCAATTAAACACCCACAGCCAGCCCATGTCAGCTGGTTCAAGCTAAGGGGCTGTTTAATTACTGGAGCCCAGGCTCTGGGACCCAGGACTCCTGGGTTCTATTTGCAGCTCTGCCACTGACATGCCGGGCAGTCCTGGGCATGTCACTTTGCCTCTCTTTGGCCATCCGTAAAATGGGATGATACTGACCAACCTTTATATAGTGCTTGGAGATCTACTGATACAAAATATTCTCCTCGGTTCATTATTTGTTAGGTTTGCTTAAGACTGTAAGTTTCAGATGAGGGATGAATCAAGTCCTATTTCTCTGGCCGGTCTGTCATAACAGGGATGATTCAGCAGAACGAATCAGGCCAAGATATTTGAGGGGCTGCTGATTTTAGCCACTGTTGGGGGGCAGGTTTGACAGCTGTGGCATCTCAGAACACATAAGTGCTGGAACTAGGACTGCAGGGGGGTGCTGCAGCACCCCCGGGCTTGAAGTGGATTCCATTAAATACAGGGTTTACAGTTTGGTTCAGTGGCTCTCAGAACCCCACTATACAAATTGTTCCAGCCCCCCTGTCAGAATAGCAGCATTCTGTGAAACATGGGCTTGTCACACAATGTCTATGTGGCTTTCTTCTTTTCTAAGGTGACAGTGAAATTTGCAAAGCTGTGTCCAGCCCATGCTCCGAGGAGAATGTAGCTGTCGTCCAGTTAAGAGCGAGATCGGTGCACCTTCAGAAAAGCAGGCGACTGGCTCTCCAGAATGAAGCAGAGAACAAGCTAGCATAGAGAGAGACTACCTGAAAACCAGCCGTCCTGTAAGAAACAGCCATGACAACCCACCTCATTTGGGGCACTAGGAAGGGTTGGATCTGGGATCTTCAGCACAGGCACCTCCCACTTGAGCTAAAGGAGTAACTCCACTAGCAGGCAGCAGTAGTAGGCGGTTATCCTCCAGGTAGACCAGCCACTCGAGGCGGGGATGCCAGACATGCTGCACAAGCGTGTTACAACGGTCATTGTCTGTGCATTTCGTTCTGGTTTGTTTCAATGTTTTCCCCAGAGGCTAGCATGTGCCGGTTATACCAAACCGTGACTGTTTCTGTGTGGGGGAAGGGCAGACGGCCTCAATAACGGGGCTGCAAAGCACTCCGGAACGCAAAGAGAGGCAGGCCAGCTAGGGCTGTCTGCAGCACCCCAGGAACATGGCAGAGCCCTGCCCCCAAATGCTTACAGTCTAACCATCAGCTCCCATGGAATTCAGTGAGAGTTTTGGCACTGACTCCGGTGGACGCAGATCAGAGGCTGTGGATACAATCCAGAAAGGTGCTAAGCCCCCACAGCCCCATGATAGGTGCTGGGACATGCTGGTGCTCCTGGAGTTGGCCGTTTATTGGCTATGACACCAAAAAGGGTGACATCATACAAAGGGTGAAAGGAGGGGTCATGAGAGGACAAGGGTTGGTTGCTACGGCCGAAGATCGTGAGTCGAGATTGATGTTGTGGTCACTTCTCAATCGCTCCTCTGTGGGTGTGTGGGGACAATGTCCAGTATGGAGGCTGCCAGCCCAGGCCCTGAACCTGTGAAGGCAATGTCAAAGCTCTCATGGGCTTCAATGGGCCAGGATCGGGCCCCAGGACTTTTCTTTGGCTCTGTATCAGCCTTAAGCGTTGACTAGCACATAGCAGCGTGACAGCCTGCTATAGCCCAGCCTTTCCTTTCCCTTCCCCGACAGTTACTGACTGTAGGCTGCCATCTGGGACTCCATGGGTATCCCTGCCACAGGCTGCTGATGGTGTCCGCAGCGGGGTGGAATCCAGGCCCTTGCGAAGTCAATGGGAATTGTGCCACTGAGGCCAGAGTTTCAACCAGGGGATTTAGTTGGGACTTACATTTGTGGGAGTTTGGTGAAGTTACTGTGAATAAGCGACATCTCTGAAAGGGAGGATGGGGGTGTGGGAAGGCTCTAGCATGGGACTTTGGAGTGCTGGGCTCTAGCACTGAGTGTGCTGGTCTCTCTCTGCCTCAATTTCCCATCCATAAAATGGGGATAATAGTCCTTCCTTTGCCTGTTTAATTGCAAGGTCTTTGGGGCAAGGTCTGTTTCTTATGACGTGTTGGTACAGTACAGCGGGGTCCCAATCTCCGCCTCCAGGCACTACCGCCTTGCAAATGGACTCTCATGCTTTTGTTCTATTGTTCTAAACATGCATCTCTTTCAGGTTGGACCACAATACACTGCATGACCGCCTGGCCTGGGCTCGCACCCTGCCGATGCTCCTTGCAGTACCTGCCCCACCTGTGTATCTTTCAGGCACGCAAACATTCAGATCCTGAGCACAGCTTGGGGATGCGGTTCTCCAATCGGGCTTGTTAGCGCGAAGTGCCGCCAGATGCGCAGCCTGCTTGCTTACGCATACTAGCTTGCTCCACTTGCCTCGGTGGTTGCTGGGAGGTGCGGTCAGGAATCTTAACACCGACAAGCTTCATATTGTGGTCCTAGAGTGGATTTGTCATTGGCCAGTGGAAGGTGGTTTTGTTGACAGTGGTTTGTAAAGATCATCCATCCCTCCTCTTTCAAAGGCCAAACATAATTTCACACTCTTCCTGAGGACTGCAGATAAAGGCTGCAGCCTTCGAGCCCATTCTTTTCCAACTGAGCTGCTCTGACAAGAATAGATCCAGCAGAACCCATTCAGCTGCTGAGCTGAGCATCTTGGGGGGATCTGAGTGTCCTTCTAAGAAGCCCCACATTTGAAATTTGAGCTCTGTACCTTTTAACTAGACGACCTGTTAGAGAAAAGGGCTAAAGAGACAGAAGTTGAATTTGGATGTACTAAGCACAGATCACTCGGCAGTTCACATGTTGTGGAGCTTGTCCAGCTGCCTAGAGTGGCTCGCGAGCGTGAGTCCCCACCTCAGGGCAGACTGTGAAGAAGCAGGGCACAAACCCCAAGCTGGCTGTGAGTTCTGTGTCCACATTTCACCAACCAAGTATCAAGTCTGAACTCCTCAAGGACTATGACAGCCTTAACATGGAGTCACAGACAGTCTTCTTGGGCACTCAGGTCTATCTTGCCACCCAGGCAAGCCTACCTTTGTGATAGATGGTCCCTTACACCAAAAATCACAACGATATTCAGATTACTCCCAGTCCAAAAGGACCAGTCACTTACCCCAGATCAACTGCACCTCAGATCCTATGCCAAAGACAGTGCTTGTAGCCAATCCTATAACTAATTAAAGATTCATTAACTAAGAAAAAAGAAATGAGAGTTATTTGCAAGGCTAAAGCAGATCAACATACACACACAAACGTATTACAATCTTAGATTCCTAAAGGTAATAGAAGCAGCTGTAATATTCAAGCTCCATGTGTCCTTTAGGGCTATCCCAGGCCAAACAGTTGGGGATCCCTCGCTTATGCTTAGACATCTTCACCCCTCAGAGTTCAAGCAGCATAGAGATACAGTTCCTTCTTGTCATGGATTTTTATTCCCTTCTCCCAGAGTTCAAAGTGATGGGAAAAGGGCTTGTGCACATCTCTTCCTCATGGGTGTGGGGAGAGCAATCAACAAAGTCTTTTGTCTCCTGATGTTCCACAATGGCTTGTCTGGTGTCCATGGGCCTTCTTTTGTTGGGCAGGAGATGACGCCTCTGGTGGTAAACCAGGTTGTTCCCGGTGGGTAGGGCTCGCGTAGGGGGGGGGCGGGGGGGGGGACAGTTTTAGAGCAAACGCATTTATAATTGCAGAGCAAACACTTATATATTGCCTTACAACACAGGGTACAGCTGTTATAAGTCAGATTAATACATGCAGCAGCCTACCAGCATTTCATAAAGTCTAAACATATTTTTTTTATAAATCTAATACCTATTTTAACAATACCAACACATAGTGAGGCTTAGGGGCCTTGGCATGAGCTGGCATCTGGTCTGCCAGCGTCACCGAGGTCTCTTGTTATACCATGAATTAAAAGGTACATTGCGAGACATCCCTAAAGTTTCGGTGGTGGTCCCACTGTGTCCTAAACCATCATGGGCTGGAAGTCATCCCAGAGTCCTATTTCACTTTGGTCACTTCAGCTCCCTTGTCTCTCATCTCACTTTCCTGCAGACAAGAAACCATCTCCCGCTGCTCTGCTCAGGTTAAGCTCTGCTCTGGGTCCCTTTCCTGGCTTCCCCATCAAGTTCACACCCTTCAGCCTCACACTCAGGAGTTGTCACGTGTCTGCTCCTGTCTTGGTTCTTGCTTCTCATGAAGCAAGAACCTTCTGAAATTTTTGGCTCTTGTCTTTTCCCCCTTTTCATGGTCCCTGTACCTTCCCTTCCCTCTCATCATTCAAACAAACCCATCACCCCAGCCCCTGAAAAAACACTTCTTCTGTGAGGGCTTCGAGCGTTAACACCCTCTACTAGAGCAAGCAGATGTATCCACCAGAAGGTTGGCTGAATCTGCTGAATCCGGTATGGGAGGATCTCATTTTGGGCCATGAAAGACCCCTTAGTATGTTAAGGAATGACATAGCTCGATTCAGCTATCCAAGGACAGGCACTTGGCATACATTGACCTGAATGAGCTTGTGAAAGCAAATGAACATCAAAGCAATTAATGAGCAGGGTCACGTCAACATGGAAAAAATAACTAAGCCCCACAAATTGTATAGGTCTTGGGAGCATTTCGGGCCCTGACATTTTCCACCAGTGCACGCCGTGTTGAAACAATTCTTAGGGCTGCTTAGCCAGAGAACCTCACAACACATCTCAGTGGGAGGGTATTTAAATTTGAAACAAATTAACATTGAAGCCTGGCAGCTCAGGAACCTTCACTATCACCTCTAACAAACCAACGTGGAGCGGATCCAACAGCTGTGGGAATGCCTCCTCCCGAGGGCTCCACTAGTGAAAGACTGAAGCCTTGTGCAGGCTTATGCTTCTTGTAAGCTAGGGGTAGGAAGAGAATGGCTGATGTGCACCTCTGGTAAGATCTGCCTGCTGTGGGTATTTCAAGATGTTGGATGCTTGGCCTGCAAGATGCAAGGCTATTAAATTGTGTACAGCTCTCTCGTAACAGGTAGCGGGGTGTGTTGGGGTTAGACAGGGGAGGCAGGAAGGGTTGGTAGCAGTGAGTGCTACGAAAGGGACCGGAAGGAAAGCTCAGAGGTTGTAGGCAACGTAGAAGTTGTGGCTTCTGAGTTGAATTTCTACAAGAAGAGGAGGCCCTGGGGAGGTGGATCCAGAGACTGGAGAGGAATAGTGGTGAGGAATAGGGAGAGGAGATCATGGAGGCAGAGTGGAAGGAGTGAGGGAGAACGGGGATCTCAAGGGGTTGCTCTGAATTCACAGCACTGTGAGAGAAGCAGCAGGCCCATGGGAGCTGCAGACAGACAGGATGCACAGGGAGGGGCAGAGCAGGGGTAACCAAGGAGAGCTCTTGGCTTGTTTCCTGGATGTGGTGATGGTGCAATACTGATGTGGGATAATGTTTCTGGGCCTCACAGAAGTGGAGCGCCGGAGGGGATTCAAATGAAGACAGGATGTAGGCCTGGCACTATGGGGTAGCAGGATTCCAATTCCATACCAGTTCTTATACGGGATGCTATAACAGGGTTGCTTGTGATAACAGAGACTCTATGGCCCAGGAGGTTCCCTAGGTATGCATGTCGGATTGCTGGGAAAGGAAAATGTGTTTTGTTGCAGTTGGCGCTTCCACAGCCTGTTCTATGCATTGTTTAGAAATGGTACTGGTGAGTGGGAGGAAGGACATTAATATTTAAATGTTTACACCGGACACTGTGATGGGTCCCACCTTGAGGAGGAGGAGCAGGCTGCACTTACTACTGGATTGGCAAGGGCAAGGAGGAGCTGAGATAGTCAGGGCTAGGGTTCCCCATATGGTCTGACATTGCCCGGAAGCTTGACTCACTCCCCAAGGGAGTCAATGATTGCCTTACTGTGCTCCACATAAACCGACCGATTTATGCTGCTCCGCGAAAACTCGTCCAGAGACTAGTACACCGCCATTATCAGCACCTATGCGCCAACAATGACTCATACAGCCGTGATCAAGAAGGCATTTAATAAAGATCTCAGCAGGGTCATCAGAGGGGTCCCGTACCAGGACAAATTCATTGTCCTTGGAGACTTTAATGCTGGTGTGAGAGCTGACTCTGACACGTGGAGCTGGGTGCAAGGCCATCACGGCATTGGAAGGTCAAACTCCAACAGCCAACTACTTCTGTCCAGTGTGCCCAGTTCAATCTCACTATTACCAACACAGTCTTCCAACAGGCCAACAAATATAAAACAACCAGGATGCATCCCAGGTCAAAAGAATGCCATATGCTAGACTATGTATTTGTATGTTCTTTGATTTAGTTGGGGATTGATCCTGCTTTGAGCAGGGGGTTGGACTAGATGATCTCCTGAGGTCCCTTCCAACCCTCATATTCTATGATTCTATGACATTAAAGATGTGTATATCTCCCACTCTTTGAGAGGTGCGGAATGCTGGTCAGACCATCGGCTTATGAGAAGTTTTGTGTCACTACACTTAGCAAAATACACCAGAAGACGCCTCAAACCTCTAGAGAAAATCAACGTGACTACCATGAAAGAGCCCGGTCCAGTTCTGGTGCCCACAATTCAAGAAGGATGCTGATAAATTGAAGAGGGTTCAGAGAAGGTCAGGCTTGACAAAGCCTTGGCTGGGATGATTTAGTTGAGGATTGTTCCTGCTTTGAGCAGGGGGTTGGACTAGATGACCTCCTGAGGGCCCTTCCAACCCTGATATTCTATGATACCTATGAAGAGTCATGAGAATGATTAAAGGATTAGAAAACGAGCTTTATAGTGATAGAGTTGCTTGGTCTATTGATTATATTGATTGCTTAAGAATTCCTGGTTAACACTCTGAGGTTTGATAGGTTCTTGTCTCAAAATTAGGCGCAGTATTATTATAACCCCACTATGCATGGTTGCAACACTCACATGTAAGAAATCACACTATATTTATAATAGTATGTATTAATACAGTTAGCAAGGTCACAAACACTCTAATCCAGTGTAAGCAGAGTCAGGATGAGCTCTACCCTGACATCTGGTGGTGAATTATGGCGAGTGTGGAAAAGAACTCCAGGGGCTGATCTTGTTTGCATAGGCACACCCACCCGCCTGGCATGAGACAACAGCAACTGATAGTGGTTACTTTGGATGGGGTGGGATCCCCAGTTTCTCTGTTATTGGGGCAGGAGGGATAAAGTGTTGTTACCCTGATTATGTGAATCAAGGACAATGAAACTGTTTTATGACAGAGGGTCTCACCATCACCTAAGTAGCTCTTGCTAGACAAGGGACATAGAATCATAGAATATCAGGGTTGGAAGGGACCTCAAGAGGTCATCTAGTCCAACCCCCTGCTCAAAGCAGGACCAATTCCCAACTAAATCATCCCAGCCAGGGCTTTGTCAAGCCGGGCCTTAAAAACCTCCAAGGAAGGAGACTCCACCACCTCCCTAGGTAATGCATTCCAGTGCTTCACCACCCTCCTAGTGAAATAGTGTTTCCTAATATCCAACCTGGACGTCCCCCACTGCAACTTGAGACCATTGCTCCTTGTTCTGTCATCTGCCACCACTGAGAACAGCCGAGCTCCATCCTCTTTGGAACCCCCTTCAGGTAGTTGAAGGCTGCTATCAAATCCCCCCTCATGGGTTCCGCAACCCAGTGAATTGAGAGAGGATGGGGACAGGTATTTGTACCTGATAGTATGGGGTGCCTTTGAGGGCCTGAAACACCAATTCATCATCTCCTCTCTCCACTGTTGAATGTCAGAGCTAACTTTGATTCTATTAAGAGTCGAGTTACAGGCTGCTGAGCTAAATTCACTTTGGGCCAATGGTGCACCAGCCCTGGGGCTCCCCTACTATGAGCTGAAATTGCTGAGAGCACTGAGTGCTGTGTTAACTAGTGGGGGAGCCTGAAGCTATATTGCTAGGTGGCTGGCGGAGCAGTTTGCGGGGAGGGCTGGAGGAGCAGCAAGCGGCGTGGAGCCTTGTGGGGAGGGCTGGAGCAGCTCACAGGTCGCGGAGCGGAGCGCAGCAGCTCGTAGAGCAGAGCAGTTCGTGGCACGGCAGGAAGTGGACTGGCTCGTGGTGAAGGCTGTGGCGGAACCCCACGGAGAGATGGACAGTTGGCCTCGGATCATGTAAGGTGCCCCTTAACACCCTGCATGCCCCCCTTTTACTCTGGGGCTGCACTGACCAGGGACAGAGACTTTGGGGGTTGTTGGACTTTTGGGACTTTGGGTGGTTTTTGGGTTGCTGGATTCAAGAACCAAAGGGAAAGGACACGGCCCAATTTGCTGGGGTGGGTCTTTTGCTCATAGTTTGTGTTAGGAATCCTGTTTGTGGTGTTTTTTCCAATTTAATGCTGATGTCGTTTACCTCATGTTATTAAACATTTTCTGCTACACTCAAAGACTCCCTGCTTGCAAGAGGGGAAGTATTGCCTCTTAGGGTACGTCTATACTTACTTCCTGGTCCGGATGTAAGCGATCGATCTTCTGGGATCGATCCCGGAAGTGCTCGCCGTCGACGCCGGTACTCCAGCTCAGCGAGAGGAGTACGCGGCATCGACGGGGGAGCCTGCCTGCAGTGTCTGGACCCGCGGTAAGTTCGGACTAAGGTACTTCGAATTCAGCTACGTTATTAACGTAGCTGAATTTGCGTACCTTAGTCCAAAGTGGGGGGTTAGTGTGGACCAGGCCTTAGAGGCGCCCAGGGGGTGGTATGTAATTGTCCCAGGTCACTGGGTGGGGGCTCAAGCCGGTTTTGCATTGCGTTATTAAAACGGAACCCCTAGATACAGAACCCGGCCCTTGTTGCTGCCAACTTAGATGGGCAGAAGGGTTACACCAGCAAGGTAGACAGAGAGAATACAGAATGTAGATCTTTACCGTAACACAGAGACAGTTCGTGGGGAGGGGGTGACATGATTACAATCTATAAGTACCTGCAGAGGAAACAAATATTTAATACTGGGCTCTTCAGTCAAGCAGAGACATTTATAGCACACTCCAATGGCTGGAAGTTGAAGCTAGACAAATTGAGACTGGAAATAGGGGGTAAATTTTTAAAGGTGAGAGTAATTAACCATTGCAATAATTTACCAGGGATTCTCCAACACTGACCATTTTTAAATCAAGATTGGATGTGAAAACTAAAACATCTACTCTAAGAATTAGTGTGGGGCAGGTCTCTGGCCAGTATTATACAGGAGGTCAGACTAGATGATCACAATGGTCCCTTCTGGCCGTGGACTCTACGAATGGGTCTTTGGGCCAGCGAAGGCTGATGGGTTGTGAAAGCAGATAAGAAAAATCTGACAGCCGAAGCTCTCCTTAGAGCAAGCATGCAGCAGCAGGCAGAGATCAGTGTCTGACTGCAAACAGCCTGGGTAATGCCTGCCCTGCAGGCTGAGGGGCCTCTCCTCTTCCAGACCTTAAACCAGACTGGCACACATTAGCCTTCCCCTAAGCCAGTGGTTCTCAACCAGGGGTACGTGTACCCCTGGGGGCAGGCAGAGCTCTTCTGGGGGGACATCGGCTCATCTAGAGATTTGCCTAGCTTTACCACAGGCTACATCAAAAGCACTAGTGAAGTCCGTACAAACTAAAATTTCATAGAGACACTGACTTGTTTATACTGCTCTGTCTATGATACACTGACATGTAAGTACAAGATTTATATTCCAGTGGATTTATTTTATAATCAGGTGGCAAAAATGAGAAAGTCAGCAAGTTTTCAGTACTACTGGGCTGGGACACTTTGGTATTTTTATGTCTGATTTTTGTGAGCAAGTCGTTTTTAAGTGAGGTTAAATTTGGGAGTGCGCAAGACTAATCACCCTCCTGAAAGGGGGTCCAGTGGTCTAGAAAGGTTGAGGACACTGCCCTAAACTGTGGAACATCCCAACCAAGAGCAATGACCCTGTCCCATGGGCTGCAGTTTCCTGCCCCTCTGCACTAGCATTAGCGCAAGGACCCCAATGCACTTAGACTTTACGGTCACAAGCCCAGTGAGGAGCATAGTCACCCACAGACCAGCCCCCCCCTTGGCAGAGGAGGGGGCCGGGGGAGTGTGGAGCCCCCCAGACTGGCCCCCCCAGGGGAGAGGAGGGGACCGGGGGGGGGAGTGTGGACCCCCACAGACCAGCCCCCCAAGGGAGAGGAGGGGGTCAGGAGGGAGTGAGGACCCCCACAGACCAGCCCCGCAAGGGAGAGGAGGGGGTCAGGAGGGAGTGAGGACCCCCACAGACCGGCCCCCCAAGAGTTAGGAGGTGGTTGGGGGAAGAGTGCGGCCCCCCACAGACCAGCCCCCCAAGGGAGAGGAGGGGGCCAGGGGGGAGTGCGGCCCCCATCAGGGTGGGGCTGCTGGGCTCTTACCGTCGGCCAAACAGCACGCAGCCCCCCTCCTGCCCCTTTAACAGCGGGGCGACCCCCGGCCCTGGCGCACCGGACTGGCTCCGCCCTCAGGTCAGCGCCGGGGAGCGCCCAGGTTTGGGGGAGCGGCGGGCAGCGCTCCTGTGGAGCATGGTGCTGTTGCCATGGCAACCAGCTGGCCTAGGAGGTTCAAGGGCAAGAGCTCTGGGGTGGGGCCGGAGATGAGGGGTTTGGGGTGCAGGAGGGGGCTCTAGGCTGAGGCAGGGGGTTGGGGCCCAAGGGGGGGGGGCGGGGGCTGAGGGGT
>NW_020664984.1:3345111-3360217 GCF_002925995.2 Terrapene triunguis | reverse complement strand
AGCTATGGTTTTTCACTTGGGAGGAGACAACGTGCCCCTCCACTTGGTTAATTTTAAAAATTATTGATTTCTAGTCACTTGGCACCTTTTTTAATTCAATTTAATTTGACGCAGGGCACTTTGAGGTTAGAAGAAAACCTCTGTTGCTTTGTGTGCATCCGATATGGAGGATAGCTGACCTTGCTGTCCAAAGGAACTGGAGGGCTGAAGTCAGCTGGGGTGGAGATTAACATGGAACATAGAAAGAATGATGACCTGCCCCTACTCATTAAACCAGGCTGCAGCCTAGTCCCCGCTCAGCTCAGTGACCACAATTCTAGGCCTTGTGCAGAAGTGAAGAAGACGATGGGACAGACGGAGTGATGGGTCTGTGTGTCTGTCTTCTCGTTTAGAGGCACTCCCAAATCGACCAGAGTCTGTAAGAAGTTTTATGGAGGGAAGTATGAGCATATGGCAGCCACCGTGGGAAACCTGCACTGGCTCCAGGAAAGTCTGCAGAAAGCCGAGTCGCCCAACCAAGCCGATATCAATGTAAATCCCATTTGTGAGGTGAACATAATGCTGGTGAAAGATGCCAGCAAACTGGGGAGAAGGGAGTTCAGGCTCCCCTGGCCCATTCAGTCCTTGGTTTCTCTGCCAAGAGTGACAACATGGGGCCCATTGTGATGGACAATTGTGATGCTGGTTTTGTGAGCTGGACACTTGTCTCTTAGCAACTGGCCTGAGACCCAAACTCATTGCAGTGTGGCATCGGGGACTGAGCAGGGGAAGGGGAGCCAGACGCTGCTGAGTTCTATTTCCCCATTAATACTCTCTGTGATCCTGGGCAAAACATTTGCCTTCTTTGTATCTCAGTTCCTCCCTCTGTAGAACTGGAATAATGCTTACCTACCTCACCGGGTTGTTGCCATTAATGTTTGCACAGCACTTGGAAGATATAACTAAAAACGGTGTTTATAATCCAGTGATCTCAAACCCCCTTATAAAGATTAGAATAATTATCCACATTTTACAGATGGGGAAACTGAGGCACAATCAGGTGAAGTATCTTGCCCAAGTGAGTACAGTAAGTCAGTAGCAGAGTTGGGACTAGAGCCCAGGTCGCCTGATTCCACTGCCTGTGTGCAAGCTCCCTCACTGTTATGACAAGGCCACCAGACACACTTCAAAAGAGAGCTTTCGGCTTTGAACTAGCAACCTAGAGGTGAAAGGTTCTGTGTACTAATCCTTTGAATCAATGGCTCTCCACTTGTGCTCTGCAGAGAGTTGGCTGCTCACTGGGGCTCTGATCTAGCAAAGCATTCCCATTGAAGCCCCTTGCTTCCAGCGGCTAATTTTCTTTAAAACAGTTAAAAAATGCATAAATCCTTCGTTCTTCCAGGTGAACGACTGCTCCATAGCTGCCACGGGGATGTTATGGGATCCAGTAGGAGCGGAAGTGGTCTGTACAGCTATGAGTGAGAGGGGCAGTATTCCCAAGATAGTCTCTGTTAAGTTTTGATCTGCCTTTTAAGACACTTGCTGTGAGCCACGCAGGCCTCAGTCCCATCTTTTGTCCTGCTTCCAATGACATCAAGGAACTGTTATCTAATGGGAATTTATTCGGTGGCATCTGGGCGCTCAGCACCTCTGAAAAACCAGGCTAGCTGTTTAGGGCCAGATTTTTCAAGATATTTAGGCACCTCCAGATGGAGATGGGAGCTGCATGGGATTTTCAAAAGCTCCTAGGTGCCTCATGCCCATGAGACTCAGTGAGACTTAGGTGTCTCGGTGCTTTTGAAAATCCTACCATGCACCTCTGAAAGGCACCTAAATACCTTTAAAAATCTGGCCCTTGGTGTCCAATGGTAGACACCCACATTTGAAAATTGTATTCCCCCAGAGCCCTGCCAAGCTGAACCCTACCATACCTGCTCAGAAATTCCCTATATGTGCAGATGAAGCTTTTTCTACTATGTTTACACAGTCAGCATGTCACCGAGTGGGGAAGTAATAGACTCTTCTGTCCAGTTGAAGTGAGATGGCCAGCTCATAGAATGCCGCATTCACCTCTGGGATCTTTATTGCCAGAAAAAATGTTATGTAAATTGGAGGGAATTAAGAGAAAAAGCAACCTAAATGACTAAGAGGCTAGCTGGAGTGAGGAAATGTAAATAACTGACTCTGTATGGCTAAGAGACAACTCAGAGGGGAACAGAACTGTGTGTCCATATTTGAAGGGTGTAATTACCAAAGAGGCAGAGGAATTGTTTAGGTAACTCAGGGGGTATAAATAGGAGAAATGGAATGGCATTGAGAAAGTCAGCCTAAATTCACCCATCAGGGAGGATTTCCTGACCGTCAAACCTGTAGACATTGAATTAAATCTCCCAAGAGAAGCCCCAGCACTTGAGACATAAACCAGGGATAGTCAATTATTTTTTTGTCAAGGCTCAAATTTCTTGGTCAAAAGGTATAGTCAAGGTCCAGACTCCGGAGCAAATAATATTTTAAAAATAACAATAATAAGTAAACACAAAGATTTCGGGGTTCATTCAAAAGTGTCTGGTGGTCTGGATTCGGCCGTAGTTCACCTATTGACTATCCCTGCTCTAAACACTAGATTAGATGAGAAATACTAGGAAATAAACTGTAAGGGACAATCCAGCGGTGTCCAGGTTGCCGTGAGTTTAACACGGATTTCAGTGAGATTTGTGCTTGAAAATCAGTGGCATGCTACTGCCCCTCAAGATGGACAATAAGACTTAATAGGTGGGGTTTTCCATATGTAAGTGCTGTGGTCTTTTTGCCCAAAGGACAGTGGAACCTCCTTGCTGTGGGAAGTATTCTTCCCTCCGTGCTCCTGCCTGCAAAGGAGAACGTAACTGAAGGCGTTCTAGTCTTCATGGCAGTCACATTGAATTAGCCAGAAAGATTCTCTGGTTTGTTTCATGCCTGGCTTGATTGCAGTGTGCAATTCAGACACTGCACGTCTAGCAGTGGGTCTAGCCAGGGCCTGGTCGGAAGCCCGTTGAAGTCACTGGAAAGCTTTGCATTGACTTCAGTGGGCTCTGGATCAGGCCCCTAGTGCGTAATGTCATTTCATGGAGAGACCTGGGTAGCTGAGCGTGACTGTTCGAAGCGAACCGCTTGGAGCTTGATCTCCATATCACAGGCTTGCTTACGAATGAGTCCCACCGACAGCACGGCTGAACGGAAGGAGCTGGGAGGTAGCAGCCTTTTTGATCCGCTCTCATAGAATAAATGCAGAGTCATTTAGCTGAGAGCACAGTCCATTTAAGTGCTTCCTCCTTGGCCACCAAATGTTCCCACTGTGAAAATTACTGCTTTTACAGCCCCGACGCCATTGTGACATTATCGCAGGAATAAACGGCACTCAGTCTAAGGCTGTGTTTGTCCTGAGCGTCTGGGGACAAACAAAACAATTCGGCTTCGCTCTTGGGATCTTTGCTCGTCAGCAGAAACCAGACAAAACAATATGACTGCTTCATTAAAGGGCCTGACCCTGCCAAGTGCTTCCTGTGAGATGCCGAGTGTCCTCAGCTTCCACTGACTGGAGCAAAAGGTGGTCAGCACCATACGGGATTGGGCCCTATTGTGAGAGGACAGAGGTAGTTTGTTAGGGCCTGCCCCTGTTTCCGCTGAAGATATTGGAAAGATTCCAACTGACTTTGGGAGATCAGGATCACGCCCTTAATGATAATGCTCAAGAATCAATAACCATCCCCCTGCCTAACTGGCTGAATGTAAAACTTTTTAAAAGACACTGTCAGCGTAGGGCCTGATCCTGAGAAATGCTAGGCACCTGCGACCCCCATTGAAATAAATGGCAATTGCGGGGCTCAGCTCCACTCAGGACCAGACCCTTTGGTCCCTGATCCTGCAACTGGATCCACACAGACAGATCTCTGCACCTGTATGAAGCCCAAGTGGGGATCCGTGTGAGTGCACTGTTCTCCCCCGCACAGGCCTGATTGCAAAATTGGGACATTAGCTTGGGGTGACACAAATGAGGGGGAGTGGGTGGGTTTAAAAACCCTATGGAGAATAGAAATGTTTCAGGAAACAAAAAAACATAGTAAGGGTGTATTTAAACATTTCCCTGCTGTGTGTCCTGCAAGTAAACAAATAGGCAGTGAAGTGAAATTGACTGGACACAAGTGGAACTGATGGGTCTACTTTCACTGGCTCAGAAAGATGAAAAGTAAATCTGGAGTTTTATTTTGTCATTCTTTCCGTTTCAGTAAGCTAAGGTATTTAAAGTAACACCTGAAAAGACAGGCATCTTAAATAATATAGAGTTTCATGTTGAGTAGCTACCTTTAATTCTTTAGTAAACTGACATCTTTTCTTAATGTGTGTTTTCTCCATGTATCAGCCCCCCAAACTTGGCAACATTTCTGGGTGCTTCAGAAACAAGAGGAAATTTGGGTATTTTTAGGACTATTTTTGTAAACTACTGATTTCTAGGGTTAATACTATGCATGTAGTGTCACACCTGTAATGAAATAATGCCTCTATACATGTCATTGTGTAACACATCAGCCTAGTACATGTGATCATCATGCCCTCTAGTGGTTGTCCTGAGTAATTATAATAACCTTCTACATCTTCACAATTAGAAGCAGTTTGGTGCAGGTGGTAAAGATGTGTGTGTCAGTGTTGACGGTGGCCACTGCAAAGTATAAAGACATACACACACACACATATCTTGTTACATTTCAGATACTGTTTCTGTTGCAACCCTCCATTCTCAATTACTTCCAATCGCAAGTCCTCTAAATAAATAAATAAAAAACATACACCACCAGACCAAGAAGGTAGGAAAATATTATTAGTCCCATTTTACAGAGGGAGAAACTGAGGCACAGAAAGGCAATGTGACTCTCCCAACGTCACAGAAGGAGTTACTGTCAGAGCCAAAATTAGAATCCAGGAGGAGCTTTTGTGCTCAGAACACTAGCCCACACTTCTCTGGTATGAAAAGCGTCCCCATTAGAGTGGATTAGTTAGAGGACAAGTCTGACAAGAAACATTTAGAATTGTCCTTTGCCTCCTCCTCCCTGCTAGGGCTTCTCAGCCATCCATCTAGCAGCTCTATACGGCCGGCTGGAGTGCCTGAAACTGGTAGTCGAAAAGTTTGAGGTTGATGTGAACTTGGCCAGTCTGACAGGATGGACACCCATTCACCTGGTGATGAACAAGGAGAGTGGCCCCAGGGCATTGGAGTGTTTGCAGTACCTCATTGGAAAGGGGGCAGACATCAATGTGTGAGTGACGGCTTGAGACGCCGTAACTTTTTACCTCATCTTAATGGGGTTTTTTCCCTTTTAATTTGTGTGGCTTTAATGCCCTTTAAAGATGCTGGCTTGGCAGCCCTGGAGGCTGAAGTCCTGTGTTGATTCTCAGAATAGGTATAGCACAGGAAGTTGTCCTGTAAATTTCCAGCAATCCATCATATGATACCTCAATCCTGACCTGAAGGGAGGAGCGAAAAGTTGAGTCTCCATGATCCATTCTTCCTTTGCTCTCTCTGCTGCGTCTGCCACTGAGGAGGCCTATTCGGATGGGAATTCCTATCAGCTAGGAACAGTCAGTCGCTTCCCATCCCATATAGGCCACCCAAAAAGTGATTTCCAGTCACTAGCAATGTGACCCGCATTAAAACCAGAGCCTCTGCGTGAGAGGCACTCTGCCTCATTGCCAGTCCTGAACCAGCCATCCACCTGGACTGAGTTGATACTTGGAGCCACCAACTTGAAAAGAGTTTGGTTGTAATTAGAAGAGATTCACTTGCAGGCCTGGCCAAAATTCTCCCTATCCAAACTCTGTTAAAAAAAAATAAAGGGCTTGAGGATTTTCTTGTCTTCAGAGGCTGGGGAAGAGTCTTCCAAAAGAAGTGGTGGAAGCCCACCACTGGGGACCTTGAAATCTAGGCCAAACAAAGCTCCAGACACCAGTAGAACACAATCCTGTAGTGGCGGGGGATGGACTGGAGGGGACCTGTAGTTGTCTTTCATCTCCGACCACCATAATCGGGACTAGAATTCGGAATGACAGTCTGTTTTTCAGTCAGAACCAGGGCGGAACGTCGCCACTTCACAAGGCAGCCAGTGAAGGACGCCTCAACTGCATCATTGAACTGGTAGAGGCTGGAGCTGATGTCCATGCCAAGGACGCAGAGGGGCAGCAGCCCATTGACCTCTGCAGGATATGGGCCCACAGGAGCTGTGCTAGGTGAGCACTGCACACCAAATGATGACTGATTCAGAGTTTCCAGCCACAATACTGGTTAATAGAATCGTAGAATATCAGGGTTGGAAGAGACCTCAGGAGGTATCTAGTCCAACCCCCTGCTCAAAGCAGGACCAATCCCCAAGTCCCTAAATGGCCCCCCTCAAGGATTGAACTCACAACCCTGGGTTTAGCAGACCAATGCTCAAACCACTGAGCTATCCCTTCCCCAGTATATCTTTTTTGAGATGAGGAGACCACTCCAGCTAAATAATCAGTCAAGCCGGGCCTGAAAAACCTTAAAAAAACAGCTAAGGCCCAACCAGCTGTGGGTTTAACGAGGGGAACTGATAACCAGCAGTGGGAAAATAAACACATTTGTAGGAGAAATCAACAGTTCCCTCCGCAGCTCTCCATGCCACAGAATCATGCTCACTAGTACTTAAACATGGGGGAACCTGCTGGTCGTGACCGTGGAGTAAAACCACTGGCTACAGCCGCACCGAGGCCACATCTGCCCTAAAACCCAGTGGCAGCGTAGCTACGTGGCACAGTGAAATGCAGGCTGCCTCCACCCTGCAGGGCATAGCTACACCTGGCAGTGAAAGGCTCTGGCAGGGGGGATGCAGTGGGGAGAGGCTTCGGCAGCTCCCAGCTCAGCCTTTCCCTGCTGCCGGAGGCTTTCCCGGCAGCAGGGGGAAGGCTAAATATAGCAGTGTAGAGGACTGGGCCGTAGAGAGCCGTGTAGGGTCTGTACGTGGGTACATCCCCACCCCTTTTAAACCAGTCTTTACTCTGTTCACCTACGGCACATGGGCTACACTGCTTAGGGCGACCAGGTGTCCCGATTTTACAGGGACAGTCCCGATATTTGGGTCTTTTTCTTGTACAGACTCCTATTATCCCCCACCCCCATCCCGATTTTTCACACTTGCTGTCTGGTCACTGCTGTCCATACCCGGGCTGGGGATGACGCGCTCTATGTACACTAAACCCCACCCAAGGAAGCATGCAATGGAGAGTACCCCCATCAGGGACGTGTGCTGTACAAGCTGCCTCAGGCAGCCATTTCAGTGAACAATGCGTCCGCTCTGCAGCAGCTCCCACTGCTCCAGTGGTGCGCCTTTGCTTGGCTCCGCCAGTGTATTTTTATATTTGCCAGTGTAATTATATTTGTAGTCCTGACATGCCAGGCTTCCTGCTGTTCCCGTCCAGGTTTTGCCACCTCTCACTCCAGTTACAGTAAAACCAGTCTTAAGGGACCAAGGGCAGACAAATCAGTTGCATAAGAGAAGATCACCTATGAATGGTGGAGCGAAATGTTTGGGGATATTTGCAGACAATAAACATTTACTCAAGATAGTTAAGTTCAAGACTGACTGCGAAGGGCTACAAAGGGATCTCACTAAACGAGGTGACTGGGCAGCAAAATGGCAGGTAAAATTCAGTGCTGATAAGTGCAAAGTAATGCACGTTGGAAAGAATAATCCCAACTGTACATTCAAAATGATGGGGGTCTAAATTAGCTGTTACCACTTAAGAAAAAAGATCTTGGAGTCATTGTGGACAGGGCCGACGAGAGGGGGGGGAAGCCGGTACAAATTACCGGGGTCCGGAAGGGGGCCCAGGGCCCGGCTTCCCCCCCCCCGCATCGGCCCTGTTTAGCTGGTCTGCCCTTGCTGGGGGGCCTGAAAAAATTTTTTCACCGGGGCCTGAACCTGCTCTCGGCGGCCCTGATTGTGGATAGTTCTTTGGAAACATCCAATGCGCAGCAGCAGTCAAAAAAAGTGAACAGAATGTTAGGAACCATTAGGAAAGGGATAGATAATCGAACAGAAAATATCATAATGTCACTATAAATCCATGGTACTTTGAATATTGCATGCAGTTCCGGTCGCCCCATCTCAAAAAAGATATATTTGAATTATACAGAGAAGGGCAACAAAAATGATTAGGGGTATGCAACAACTTCTGTATGAGGCGAGATTAAAAAGACTGGGACTGTTCATTTTAGAAGAGAGATGACTAAAGGGGGATATGATAAAGGTCTATAAAATCATGAATGGTGTGGGGAAAGTTTTATTTACCCCTTCACGTAGCGCGAGAACTAGGGATCATCCAATGAAATTAACAGGCAGCAGGATTAAGACCAACAGAAAGAAGTACTTCTTCGCACAATGCGCCATTAACCTGTGGAACTCATTGCCAGGGGATGCTGTGAAGACCAAAAGTATAACTGGGTTCAAATATAAATTAGATAAGTTCATGGAGGACAAGTCTATCAATGTCTATTAGCCAAGATGGATGCAACCCCATGCTCTGGGTGTCCCTAAACCTCTGACTGTCAGACGCTGGGACCGGACGACAAGGGATGGATCACTCAATAACTGCCCTGTTCTGTTCATTCCCTCTGAAGCATCTGGCACTAGCCACTATCAGAAGACAGGATACTAGGCTAGATAGACCTTTGGTCTGACCCACTATGACCATTCTTATGGTCTCTAAAGACAGGAGGTTGCCTGATAAGGGTGGACAGGTTCCTTTGTAATTAAGCCTTGCAAGACCCTTGTACCATAGGGTAGTATTGGATTAAGAGATTTTAAGGCCAGAAGGGTTCCTTTTGATCATCTAGTCTGACCTGTACAATGCAGGCTAGAGACTGTCACACAGTGGTTCCTTCATCTAGCTCATCAATTGTGGTTGAGCTATAGCACATCTTTCCGAAATAAAACCAGTCTTGATATAAAAACAGCAAGTAATGGACAGTGGACTATGTCCCTAGGTAAAGTGTTCCAATGGTTTCTTACCCTCGCTGTTAAAAATCAGTGCCTGATTTCTAGTCTGTCTGTCTAGCTTCAGCCATTGAGCATATTATGACATTTTCTACTAGATTAAAGGGCATCTGCCTTCAAGATAATATTACTGCTGTACTCAAATGTCCCAGCGGAACTAGGAAATGCTACCAAATGCATTTGATATAAGCCACCCTACAAGAAAATGCATGAGAGAGAAATATCCTTTTTTGAAACCAGACCAAGGGGCAAATCTTCTTTGCTTTACCCAAAGGAGACGCTCCAATGACTTCAGTGGGACTAAGCCTTCGGGTAGGGCAGGCAGGGCTGGTCCTGTTCTAACAGCTTTGGGTTTTAGGGTTTTAGATTTGTTTGTGGTATTAAACCTCCACAGATGAAATTACTTAAAAACCAAAACAAACCACCCGAAGCCTTAAGTTCCAAGTACTGAGCCTTTCTCATCTCGCTCTGTATTGCTGATCATAGAATCATGGGATCATAGGACTGGAAGGGACCTCGAGAGGTCATCTAGTCCAGTTCCCTGCACTCATGGCAGGACTAAGGATTATCTAGACCAGGGGTCTCAAACACCCGGCCCGTGGAGTTATTTCCTGTGGCCGCCAAGCTCCCCTCCCCCGCCATACCCTCTCACCCCCAGCACACCGCATCCCCACGCCTCAGCCTACCTCCAGGCGCTTCCTGCCGTGAAACAGCTGTTTGGCGGCGCTTAGCGCTTTCCAGGAGGGAGGAGGGAGGAGCGGGGAGACGCGTGCTCAGGGGATGAGGCGGGGCAGGGGCGGGCATGTGGGGAAGGGTTGGAATAGGGGCAGGGAGGGGGCGGAGTTGGGGCGGGGACTTTGGGGAAGGGGCTAGAATGGGGACTGGGAAGAGGCGGGGCAGGGGCAGTGCCTCATTGAAGGGGTGGAGTGGGGGCAGGGCCAGGGGCAGCGGGTGGAGGGTGGTCAGTGATGCGTCTCTCGAGCCAATGTACTAGTCCTCATGTGGCCCTTGTGGTCATTTGAGTTTGAGATCCCTGATCTAGACCATCTCTGACAGGTGTTTGTCTAACCTGCTCTTAAAAATCCCCAATGATGGAGATTCCACAACCTCCCTGGGCAATTTATTCCAGTGCTTAATCACCCTGACAATTAAGAAGTTTTCCTAATGTCCAACCTAAACCGCCCTTGCTGCAATTTAAGCCCATTGCTTCTTGTCCTATCCTCAGAGGTTAACAAGAACAATTTTTCACCCTCCTCCTTGTAACAACCTTTCATGTACTTGAAAACTGTTATGTCCCCCTTCAGTCATCTCTTCTCCAGACTAAACAAACCCATTTTTTTCAATCTTCCCTCATAGGTCATGTTTTCTAGACCTTTAAATCATTTTTGTTGCTCTTCTCTAGACTTTCTCCACATCTTTCCTGAAATGTGGTGCCCAGAACTGGACACAATTCTCCAGTTGAGGCCTAATCAGTGCAGAGTAGAGCGGAAGAATTACTTCTCATGTCTTGCTTACAAAACTCCTGCTAATACATCCCAGAATGATGTTTGCTTTTTTTGCAATAGTGTTAAACTGTTGACTCATATTTAGCTTGTGATCCACTGTGACCCCCCCAAATCCCTTTCTGCAGTACTCCTTCCTAGGCAGTCATTTCCCAGTTTGTATGTGTGCAACTGATTGTTCCTTCCTAAATGGAGTACTTTGTATTTGTCCTTATTGAATTTACTTCAGACCATTTCTTCAGTTTGTCCGGATCATTTTGAATTTTAATTCTCTCCTCCAAAGCACTTGCAACCCCTCCCAGCTTGGTATCATCTGCAAACTTTAGAAGTGTACTCTCTGTGCCATTATCTAAATCATTGATGAAGATATTGAACAGAACCGGATCCAAGACCGATCCCTGTGGGACCCCACCAGGGCCGGCTCCAGGGTTTTGGCCGCCCCAAGCAGCCAAAAAAAAAAAAAGCTACGATCGCGATTGCGATCTGCGGCGGCAATTCGGCGGGAGGTCCTTCGCTCCGAGCGGGAGTGAGGGACCGTCTGCCAAATTGCCACCGAATAACTGGAGGCCCTGGACCCCACTTGATATGCCCTTCCCTTGCAGCTTGTCTGTGAACCACTGATAACTACTCTCTGTGAAGGGCTTTCTAATCAGTTATGCACCCACTTATAGTAGCTCCATCTATGTTATATTTCTCTGGTTTGTTTACGAGAAGGTCATGCGAGACAGATCAAAAGCCTTACTAAAGGGAAGATATACCATATCTACCACTTTCCCCCATCCACAAGGCTTGTTACCCTGTCAAAGAAAGCTATCAGGTTGGTTTGACACGATTTGTTCTTGACAAATCCATGTTGACTGTTACTTACCACCTTATTGTCTTCTAGGTGTTTGCAAATTGATTGCTTGATTATTTGCTCCTTTAGCTCTCTGGGTACTGAAGTTAAGCTGACCGGTCTGTAATTCTCCAGGTACCTGAGTGATGCCATGTGGAAAACAGACAAGCGCAATTTTGCTCGCGAAATGCACAAACTGAACCAACTCAAAAGTGAATGTCAGCGCTCCGAACAAAACTTCTGGAAGATAGAGAAGGTAAGATCACCACGGCTGTAGCACTGGCAGAGCCAGGGCCTCTCATGACCGTTTTTGGTTTCTAGTTAAAATAAAAGGTCTTTTGCTGGCCTTGTTGCCAACTAGCAACCTACAAGGTAGTTAGGGGTGGAAAAGACTATTAATGCCCAACTAGTTCAGCCCCTCAGCAGCACTGGTCCTTGTGAGAACTTCTCCAGCGCTCCAGGGCCCCTACCCCTTGGCAAACTGTGCCCCAGCCCATTGAATCTGAGGGCAAGTCTACACTACAAAATGAAGTCTATCTCAGTTATGTCGGCGTACACCCACCACAGTAATTAAGTTCCTTTTGCATGTCCACGCTACGTTCCTGGTGTCGGCGGTGCGTGTCCTCACCAGAAGCGCCTGCACCGATTGAACTCAGTGTGGGGCATTGTGGGACTGCTTCTGAAAGGTAGCAACAGTTGACGTAAGCAACCCAGTGTCCACGCTGATGTTGCGTCGACCTAACTACATCGACCTCAGCGCTCCGCCTCTCACGGAAGTGGAGTTATGAAGGTGGTGTAGTGTGCGAGTTAAATCAGTGGGAGCGACATTTTAGTGTGGATGTTTCCGGAGTTAGGTCCACGTAAGCTGCCGTATGTTGACCTAACAGTGTAGTGTAGACAAGGCCTAAGCTGGAAGAGACTTCTTAGGTCACCCCCAGGGTAGGATGGCTCCCTCTTTTACCATGTCCATTTCTAAATGTGTTTCCTGCCCTTCTGCTGCCTAACAAATCTCATTGTCTGGAACCTTTTCCTGTTACTCAGTTGAAGTTTCCCCTTTCCTGATCTCATTCCATTGCTCCTCATTTTACCCATTCACTACCAGAATAATTCTTCCTCCTTGTTCATTAGTCACTCCAAAGACTCACAAAAACAGCGTTGCCTGCCCCCCTCCCCGAATCTTATGCCTGAGGGCCCGAAGGAGCGTGAGAGCTGTGCAGATATGCTTGTCTCGGTGTTCATATGTAGCCGAGGCTACATCTCCCTGCAAGCTAGGGGCATGATCTCCCTGCTACCGCTAGTAGAATAGCAGTGCAACCACGGGAGCGTGTGTGGTGGCAGTGGAGGCACAGCTTAGCCGTGGTCAATACCCCCAGGTGGGTTCGTACTCAGCACGGCTGAGCTGCGCTTCCACTGCCGCTACTCGTGCCACGCTGCTGTGTACGTGGGCGAGCGTGATGAGAGCTAGCAGGAGTGTGTGCACACAAGCAGGGACTCACGCCCCTCGCTCGGCGGGTAGAGTTCTAATGAGACACCAGGTGGCGCACTCTGCCTCAGGAGGGAGGATGTAGCTTGCTTCATTCAGCCAGGATGCCTCAGTCCCCTGTTAAGCAGAAGCACCGACTCCGTCCCATCCACTAGCCCAGTACTCCTTGACCCCCTAGGGTGTGAGCAATAATGCAAGAGTGGGATGAGCCACTTGGCTCAAGGTGGAGCTGCATGCCACTAGCCAAACCCACCCCGGAACAGCCAACAGCTATTTCCCCCCCACACAGGTTTGGTTTCAGCCAATGGGCATTTTCCAAGGAAAAAAAACAACATTTAGTCAAACAATTCCCCGTCAGCGATACATAGCATGCAGGGGGGAGCTGCACTTTGGCTGCCCCTGCTCTGTAAGAATCCATGCCAAATCAATTTGCATAGAGATGTCACCTGGCCTAGCTGAGAGTCAGATCGGAGGATGAAAGTTAGTCATGGGCTTAATTGCGTTATGAGTGAATCATGCCCCCGGGGCCACAACCCATGAGCAAAGCTGCAGCTGCTGTCTTCTGACGACAGGCTAGCCTGGTTATTGGAATATACTGTCTAAATCTGTCCAGTCAGCTTAATATCAGAGAGATCTTCTGTCAAAGGGATGCTGTGCTGTCAGGAAGCTGATGGGCTCAGTGACTTAACAGGTCTGTTCCACCCTGGCTGCAGAGGTCTGGCTAGCTTTTCGGCCGCTTCTCAGGACTGTCGTTTACTCTGTACGACACCCAGCGCAAAGCGTAGGTCCTCTCATTACAGATTCATAGATTCCAAGGCCAGAAGGAACCACTGTGGTAGCCGGACCTAGTCGGACCTACTGTGTAACACAGCCCAGAGAGCTCCCCCAAAATAATTCCCAGAGCCGAGCTTTTTAGAGAAACATCCCATCTCGATTTAAACATTGTCAGTGATAGAGGATCCACCGCAACCCCCAAATCTTTTTCAGCGTCACTGCCTCCCAGTGACAGTCCCCCATCCTGTAAATATGGCCTGCATTCTTTGGTCCTAGATTCATAGATTCATAGATTCTAGGACTGGAAGGGACCTCGAGAGGTCATCGAGACCAGTCCCCTGCCCTCATTTGTATACATTTACATTTAGCAGTATGAAAATGTGTATCGTTTGCTTGCGCCCAGTTTACCAAATGATCCAGATCGCACTAAATCAGTGATCTGTCCTCTCTATTTACCACTCCCCTAATTTGTATCATCTGCAAACTTTATTAATATGATGATTTTATGTTTTCTTCCAAGTCATTGATAATAACGTTGAACAGCCTAGGGCCAAGAACCATCCCGTGGGACCTCAGTGGATACATATCCACTCAGTGATAATTCCCCACTTACAGTTACATTTGGAGATCTGTCACTTAGCCAGTTTTTAATCCATTTAATGTGGGCCTTGTTAAGTTTATAGAATTATAGTTTTTTTAATCAAAATGGCATGCAGTGTCAAGTCAAAGGCTTTACAGAAGTCTAAGTCTATTACATCAGCACGGTTACTTTTATCAACCAACTTGTAATCTCATAAAGAAAATCAAGTTAGTTAGATAGGATCTCTATTCTATAAACCCATGCTGAGTTGCATTAATTACATTACTCTCCTTGAATTCTTTATTAATCAAGTCTTGTATCAGCCACTCCATTATCTTGCTCAAGATCGATGTCAGGCTGACAGGCCGATTACTTGAGTTGTCCCATTTACTCTTTCTAAAAATTGGCACAACATTCACTTTCTTCCAGTCTTCCCCTGTGCTCCAAGACTTATTGAAAATCAACATTAACGGACCGGCAAGCTCCTCAGCCAGCTCTTTTAAAACTCTTGGATGCAAGTTATCTGGACCTGCTGATTTAAAAAGATCTAGCTTGAGTAGCTTGTTTAACATCCTCCAGATGGAGTGGAAAGAGTGTTAACATCACCATATGATGAGACTGCACCATCTGTTTTCCCTCCAAATACAGAACAGAAATATGTATTGAATGGCTTCTGCCTTTTCTGCATTATTATTGATAACTCTACCCTGTCCACCTAGTAATGGGCCAATTCCATGGTCAGGATTCCTTTTGTTTCTAGTATTTTTTAAAAACATACTTATTGTCCTTAACTCTGCTGGCCCTAGATTTCTCCTTAGTGGGGCAGCAGAACTAGTTGATGACATCAAGAAGGCAGAGGTGCTTAATGCCTGTTTTGCTTGAGTCTTCACTAAAAAGGTAAAAGGT
>NW_020664984.1:3323785-3340111 GCF_002925995.2 Terrapene triunguis | reverse complement strand
TATGTAAGACACAGGAGGTAATTGTCCCGCTCTGCTCGGCACTGGTGAGGCCTCAGCTGGAGCGCAGTGTCCAATTCCGGGTGTCACACTTGAGGAAAGATGTGGATAAATTGGAGGGAGTCCAGAGGAGAGCAAGAAAAATGAGAAAAGGTTTCGAAAACCTGACCGATGAGGAAAGGTTTAAAAAACTGGGCCTGTGGAGGCTTGAGAAAAGAAGAGTGGGAGGAACAGGGGGAACCTCGTAACAGTCTTCATGTTAAGGGCTGTTACAAAGCAGATGGTGATCAATTGTTCTTTATGTCCACGGAAGGTAGGACAAGAAGTAACGGGCTTAATCTGCAGCAAGGGAGACTTCGGTTAGATTGTAGGAAAAGCTTTCCAACTCTTAAGGGAGGTCAGCTCGGGATCAGGCGTCCGAGGGAGGTTGTGGAATCCCCATCACTGGAGGTTTTGAAGAACAGGTTGGACAAACCCGTCAGGGATGATCTAGGTGTACTTGGTCCTGCCTCAGCACACAGAGCTGGACTTGATGACCCCTTCCAGCCCTACCTGTCTATGATTCTATAATACTACCATCAGCAAGAGCATGCATTGTGAGGGGGGAGGGATAGCTAAGTGGTTTGAGCATTGGCCTGCTAAACCCAGGGTTGTGAGCTCAATCCTTGAGGGGGCCACTTAGGGATCTGAGGCAAAATCAGTATTTGCTAGTGAAGGCAGCGGGCTGGACTCGATGACCTTTCAGGATTCCTTCCAGCTCTATGAGATCTGGGTCAGACGCTGTGTTTCTGTGGAGGGAAGAATGGCCCAGGGGTAGGGCCCAGACCTGAATGTGGTTCAATTTCCTGCTCTGCCATGAACTTCCTGTGTGACCTTGGACAAGTCACTTAGCCCCTCAGTTCTCCATCGAGGATAATAATGCTTCTCTGCCTCACATGGAGGTTGTGAGGATAAATACATGCAAGATTATGAAGCGCTTTGATCTATAGAAGAAATAGGGGTTATGATGTTTATATTGTCAATGGCATTTTAATGCTTTAAGCTGTTTGAGGGACCACAACAAAGCTAAGATCTCATCTCCTCACGGTATGTCCACCCGGCAGGAGAAAGACCCAGGCTATGGGGTACCTTTTCTCGTGGCATTTTGGACCTAGTGCTGAGACATTAAAAACCTGTGAAAATGTAAATACAAATCAGTGAATCACAAAGCCCACGGCCCAACCCTGCACCCCAACTGCTGCCCTAGTGACATCCAAGCCATTGCTTTGGACTCAGATCCGGTCATGAGTGTGACTCCCCGATGTTAAAAATCCTCTAGATCGGGAGTTGTTCTAGCTCATTTGTGTAGGCAGCCAGAGGGAAGCCCTTAGAGCAGACCCTGCTGAGCTATTTGCCTACTTTCACCTGGGCTGCACTTGACTCTTTAGACTCACTACTCATTTTGCCCCCCTGCAACGCATTGCCCCTAGGGTGGAATGCAGCAGTTGCTTCCGAGCACAGGCTGACACGACCCGAGCGTTCAGGACAGGAATTGAACACTATGCCCCCAGGAAACCACAGGGGGAATTTTTAGGTAGGCAAAATATTAACGTGAGCTGGAATGTGGCCAGAACTCAGGACATTGAATTAACATTACATCTAAGGAAGAAGGCAGCTGCAGCATCACAGGGTCTTCTAGTAGCGTGTCATTCAGCACTGATTCAGAGGAAAGACCTCCCCCGACCAAATAACGTTTAGAAACCACCTGCCAGGCTTTCTGGCTCCTTAACACGTTTTAATCTAATATGACTGTTTAACCTAATATGACTGTTCTCAGTGGTGGCAGATGACAGAACAAGGAGCAATGGTCTCAAGTTGCAGTGGGGGAGGTCTAGGGTTGTATATTAGGAAAAACTATTTCAGTAGGAGGGTGGTGAAGCACTGGAATGGGTTACCTAGGGAGGCGGTGGAATCTCCTTCCTTAGAGGTTTTTAAGGCCCGGCTTGACAAAGCCCTGGCTGGGATGATTTAGTTGGGAATTGGTCCTGCTTTGAGCAGGGGGTTGGACTAGATGACCTCCTGAGGTCCCTTCCAACCCTGATCTTCTATGATTCTATGGCCTGGTCTGGGTGACAAATGTTCGATCTAATGACACAGGATTGACTTGGTTCTGTGTGTGTTTATTACAGAGGGAGCAGGAATTGTTGAATACAGTGGCATTTTCTAACTGGCTTAGAATGAAGCAGCAACAGCAGTTGCCTGACTCCGCTAAAAGGATGCATTTTCCCGAGGACAGAGCAAAGCTGGATGCTGTCCCCAAGAAGGAAGTGGCCAAAACACCTCCTGGAGAAAAAAAAAGCAGCGTACATGCCAAGCGTAGGGCTAAAGTTAAAGGGGAACCTCGTTTGTCTGCCCCTGCTCAGCCCCCCCCTGGGAAATCACAGCGCGCTTGGAATGCCAGCGTCAATCCATCCTCCCCTCTGGTGACAGACATATTCCGACCTACAACAGTCCGGCTGGGCACCGACCCCGAGGCCTGTGGGGATCATGACTTCAGCTCCTTCTTGTTTCTCTCCAAGGACTCGCACGGACAGCCGGTGATCGAAATGGCTTACAATGGCAGACTCTCCCCCATCCCCAACTTGCCCTATGAAGTGATCGAGAGGAGCCTGTATCCCCACGCTCGGCCCATCAGAGTAACGATGCCGCAGGGATTTAAACCCACGCATATCTTCGATGTGAAAAGGAAGCGCCTCCCGAGCCTGGAGCACAGGTGGACGGACGAAATGGCCATGAGCTTGCGGGAAACTCTGGATCCAGCGTTCAGAGCTACGCTAAAGGCTCACCTCTCTGCAATCAACTCCGGCGGCTAGAACTTCCATCTGCAAAACCAGGGCTTCGTCCTGCGAGGCGCTGAGCACCCTCCAACTCCCACTGATGTCAGTGAGGAGTGGAGGGTGCTCAGCGCCTCAATGGATCAGCCCTTATGCGGATACCCTCCCCCCACTTCCATGCTGCCTTTTTCTGACTCTTGGCTTTTTAATATTCTGCTTAAAAGGGCTTTGATTGGCATAATCCAGCTATGTGACTTACTGAGCTGGAGCAGATAAGGAGTCGGTATCACTAACACCTGAAGTGCCTTATGATCATAAGAGAACTAGCCAGGGAAAAACTAGCTCAAAGATATCAGCCTTGCCCTTTAAACTAGGACGTGCATTAAACCTACTGCTCTTCTGTGCTAAAGTCTTGTGTCCTTGCTCACTCATACAACAGAATTCGGGTGTTTTGGGATTACTGGGCTGTGGTCTCCAGAACCTCACTTCTTCCACCAGACCAGTAACTACGCCACAGCAGCACAGGACCTGATGGGGAAGACAGGCCACAGAGCACCAATGACTTGGTGCCCAACAAATTCTGAGCTCTCCTACAAACCCCAAGACCCATATGCGCTCTCTGCCTCTTGGCACCACGTTGGCAGTGGGGTACGGGCCCTGGCTAAGCCTTCCTTCGGAGTATCTATCATGCCCATGGATTAAAGAGAGCCCACGCAGACCTGGGCCCTGATTTCTCTGCATTTCTTTGGTGTCACCACCTCAGGTTTCATTTTCAAATGTAGTCTCTAACCCTTCTGGTTGCCAGCTGTGAGCTGATGCGGTACTGCCTGCCAGAGGGGGCGAACAGTTTGAAGCAGAGCTGGAAGCTGCACCGTTTGTCTTCACGCAGTGTTAACTCTGAAGCCTACCACTCACATCTCTGCATTGTTAATCTTAGTGTTAAACGTATTTGCAAAACCATCCAGCTGAGGTGCCTAATCCAGGGTTTGTTTGTTTTTTTAATAGTGGCAGATATTAGGGGGACAATCATAGGATTGTAGGACTGGAAGGGGCCTTGCGGGGGAATGGACTAGACCCCGCACTCATGCCAGGACTAAGTACGATGTAGATCAGTGGTGGACAACCTGTGGCCTGTCAGGGTAATCCGCTGGCGGGCCGCGAGAAGTTTGTTTACATTGACCGTCCACAGGCACGGCCGCCCACAGCTCCCACTGGCCGCGGTTTGCCGTTCCCGGCCAATGAGAGCTGTGGGAAGCAGCACGGGCCGCAGGGACATGCTAGCCGCCGCTTCCCACGGCTCCCATTGGCCAGTAACGGCAAACCGCAGCAACTGGGAGCTATGGGCAGCCGGGCCTGCGGACGGTCAATGTAAACAAACTGTCTCACGTGTCGCGTGCAGCCTGTGGGCTGAGGTTGCCCACCACTGATGTAGATCATCCCTGACAGGTGTTTGTCTAACCTGCTCTTAAAACCTCCAATGGCAGAGATTCCACAACCTCCCTGGGCAATTTATTCCAGGATGTCAAGGTGGAGAATAAAATTCAAGCACCACCGCACCTCCCAAAATGTTATATCAGCCCCTGCACCACAGAGGGAAGGAGGAAAGAGGGAGGTCCTACAGGACTTCGCTCATGACCATCCTGGTAACTATGATGGTATAACCAGGTCCTCACACAGGGTAGTTTTCACAGGGTAGACTGGACAGTTGGGCAAACACACTAGCCCGTTCTTGGCTTGTCAAAAAATTAGACGAGAGTCCCATCTTTCCCCCACCCTGTACTTCACTGCAAGCTGAACCTAGCTTCTGCAGTAAGATCCCTACAGCAGCTTCATCCAAATTAAACATGGAGGTTATTGAATAAATATGGAAAAATAGTCAGCAAATTGGAGATGGGTAAACTGAGGCAAAGAGCACATGTCTTGCTCAAGCCCCCGAGTCAAAGTCAGAACCCAGGAGTTCTTCACACCCGGTCCTGTAGAGGTGTTTCCTCATTTTGCTCTTCCGTGTTTAAGCTCTGCATTCGGGTGGCAGGGCTGATTCATGCATCTTTAACCATATGAGTTAAGAGACAAACAATTGAATCAATGCAACTCCCAAGTGCGGATGCAGATTAAAGGTGTTTATCAGTATAGCTGATTCTCGTAATTAGATCAGCACCTTTGTAGTGGTCTAACTCCATCCACTCTAAGGGCTTGCGCTGCTGAAACTGAATCAGTTTCTAAACCAGTAGTTAAATCAGCCCAAGAGCTGTACAGATCGGTCTGAATTAAGAACCTCAGCCTGCACTCCTCTGCACCTTTCCTCCTGCATTTTAGCTGCTTAGGGCCAGGTTTTGCAGGTGGATCCATGTAGATAGACCCTGTGCCCACATGAGCCCAGCTGAAGTCAATGGACCTTTACACACCATGTGAGTTCACCTGCTTGGATCCAGATAATAGATTTTAAGGCCAGAAGGAACCATTAGATCACCTAATCTGACCTCCTAATAACTCGTGCTTGGCTGAAGCATCTTGAAGAAAGCCCTCCAAGCTGGATTGAGACATCCATTGAGAGGTGGAGAATCCCCCACTTCCCTTGAGAGTTTATGGTTAATCACTTTCCCTCCCCCAGTTTGCACCTTATTTCCCATTGGAATTTGTCAGGCTCTAATTTCCAGGCATTGGTTCTTGTTCTGTCTTTCTCTGCTAGATTAACGAGCCTGTTAGTACCCAGTATTTTCTCCCCATGAAGGTACTTATACGCGGCGGGGTCCTGGTCTGTGGCTAGAGCTCCTAGGTCCTACAGTAATAAATAACTGTAATCAAGTCACCTCAATCTTTTTGATACACCCAACAGACGTGTTCCTTAAATCTCTTATCGTGAGGCATTCTCTCCAGCTCTCGAGTGATGCGTGGCCCTTCCCGGCACCCGCTCCAGTTCTTCACCATGCTTTTAAGTGTCACAGAATCTGGGCCTTACATGTTTAGCTCTTTGATGCAGGGTTAGCAAAGTACTGTATAGATCATATTTGGTGCTATACAAATCAGACAGACATCACCTGTAGCTCTCTTAAAAACAGGAGCATTGGACTGCTTCAGGGCTTGAAAAGCCTCCCCTTTACCCAGCAAACTATGATTCTGGTGAAGTGCCGAGAGGGAGACTGCAAATTTCAGCTCCTTTGATCATAAGGCAAACTGCAGCTAGAACCTTTATTAAAAGAGAGAATTGGTACTTGAACAGAAATCACGCTGCCATTAAATTAAGCATGAGAATGACAGATATTGTCAGAGGATCCCCCAGACAAAGCCTGCGGTTTCCAGGCTCTTCTCAATACACAGGATAGATTTCAACAGCTCTCAGTGGCCCTCATCCAGAGCTGGCCCACGAGAGAAGAGATTCATGTCTCACGGAATCTTCAGAAACCCTTTCAAAATGAGGAGGAGATGCTGCCTGGTGGCAGAACTCCCAATTCCAAGTGTGGCACCACCTTAATGAAAACATCTCTATTCCCGGCACAACAGTTAAAGGTGACCAGCAAAGGGGCAAAAATGAGGTTGGGCCCTGGTTTTGCTTCTTTATTATACATAAAAAACACCTACAAGTTTTTCCCCTTGCTCTCACTGAACATTCAGGGTTTGTCAAACTCTTTCCCCCCTCCCAGAAGACTGTACGGGTGGCTGGAGAACTGTATGGCATTGGAAACCTGACGGAGAAGGGAAGCGATTGTTATTCACAGTTCTGAACGCTGGGCTCTCTGGTTTTGTCAACACAAATTTAGCTCAACTGGCTAACCCAGCAAAGAGAAGAGCTCTTTTTGTGGAAGAGTCAACATCCTTAAATTAAAAGTTTAGGAAGCCTACAAGCCACTTCTGAGCCCTCCAACAAGACTTCTAGCAAACCCAGGGAAGACAAAAGTTGAAATGGCTTAGGTTAAAACAAGCAGGAAAAAAATGATATAAAAAACCCCCTTTAGGCCATCTTTAAATATCATCATAAAGCAGCAAAAGAGGCACATGTCCAATTTTTATCCCTGGCAAGTCACCTTTAAGAGCCACAGGAGCAGACTGCATCAGTGCTTGCCAGGCTCACAGACACACTGTGGTCTTGGCCTCTGTGTCCGGATCATGGATACGCATGTTGTAACGAGCGAGCGGCGTCACCAGCTCTCTCCATCAGTGGCAAGTTTCCAGACAGAAATGTTTTGAAATTCAAGAGTTTGGTTATTTTTTGAAATCACAGCTGTATGCAAACCCCGGTTAGACACTGCGTGTGTTCCTCCTGCCCTCGGACAAACTACGCCCTACAAAGGCTTTTGGCTTTAAATAAGAACTGATGGCAATGCCCCACATCATGGTCTCTGAACACAATCCATGGTTCGCGGAGGCTGCCGCCCTCCTTAAACTCAATTTGAACAGAATCACCTCCTTGTCAGCAAGTCCCAGGGGATGATCGGAGAGGTATAAAGAGGCAATCTCCTGCATTTGCACCACCAGAGGCGTCGAACGCGCGTGTTTGACACGGCAGCTGCCTCTGGCCGTTGCACAGATTATACATTCCTAACAAAATCCCTTGGAGAGAAGTGGGGGGGGTTCACTGGGGACCCAGGGACAGCGCTGACGTTCACACCCAGCTGGGGTCTTCCCTTCGGCTTCGTCACAGTTCATGTCGGCCGCGGCGGGGGGTCAATACATCTTTTGTCGACTGGGCAGGATGGCCTCTTTGATGAAGGAGAAGATGATGAGGATGCCGGAGCGCTTACCCCTCTTCCCCTTGGTGAAGTAGTTCGATACCACGTCATCTGTGGAGACAGGGAGCACGGGCCAATAAGATCAAATCCACCAAATATTGCACCACAAGCTCTATGAAAAATCATTCGGTCTTGGGAAAAGAAGAGTCCCTTTTAAAGTCTTAGGCCTGGTCTACAGTGGGGGGGGAGGGGGAATTGACCTAAGATGCGCAACTTCAGCTAGGAGAATAGCATATCTTAGGTCGACTTACCTCGCGTCCTCACGGGGCGGGGTCGACGGCCGTCGCTCCCCCGTCGACTCCACTTCCGCCTCTCGCCGCGGTGGAGTACAGGAGTCGACGGCAGAGCGATCGGGGATCAATTTATCGCGCCTACACGAGACGCGATAAATCGATCCCCGATAGATCGATCACTTAGATAGCTTCTGCTGGACGCCCAAGTTTTGCCCAACTGGAAGCAACAGCAGCTACTTGTTAGCTACCCAGGGGTATCTAATACAGCTACATTTCATAAGATGGAATAACCTTACAGAACTCTTCATCAGCAGATCTCAAAGCGCTCCACAGTCTCTGGTGTATTTATCCTCACAACGCCCCCGTGAGGCAGCGAAATAGCCCCATTTTACAGCTGGGGCACCCAGGCACAAGAGAAGCTAAGTGACTGGACAAGGTCACACGGGAAGTTTGTGAACATACAACTGAACCCAGGTCTCCCGAGTCCTAGGCTAGTGCCCTAACCACTGGGCAATCCTTCCTCATCTTTGACATGGGGGCCTAGTTCACAAAGACCACAAGGCCCCAGCAGGACTACCGGCATTGCCAGACTGCTCCTTAATAGGTATTCTAAGTATATATCCTGCCCGGTTTTAAATGCCTTCCACCCCACTATCTAGCCCTTCAGATCACGTGGGATGTGTGGTCTCCACAAGTCACACCCTCTGGGGTCGAAGGGAGGGTAACAGCTGAGCATTTGCTTGAGCTGGTTCCCAGAACATCAAACGCACGCACCTCCAGGCTGCACCGTAGAAGGTAGGACGTTCTCTCCGGCCGACAAGGACACAAAAAACGCAAAGGGAATTAACCACAAGCAGAACGTGAAGTAGGCAAGAACCTGCAGGTGAAACATGAGAGGCAGTGAGAGACCAAGCTACCATCAAATCACAACAGACTCACTGCAGCAGCTGCAGCTAACAATCCAGAATCGTCAGTTACCTAACCGCTAGGTTTCCACGTGGACATTTCTCCTGGGGCAGAAGCCCACAAACTAGCAGCGTCTTGGTAGTCAAATCTAAGGATGGCAAAAATGGCGTTTCAGACATTTTAGAGGGTAGGAAGGAAGGGGGAAGAAATGCTCTGAGTGCCAAACAGGCTGCATCCCATGGGCTCAGACAGGAACCTTTCCCTGCTTCTGTGTCATCTGACAACCTGCCATGCCCCGGGAGCTGGGGGGGTGGGAAGCAGATATGGAGAAAGCTGAAGTAAGACCAGACTAGAAGGTAACAGCTCTCCGAGGTGGAGCCTGGTTCTCCACTAGATCGCTACAATAACCCTCTGGTCAGACCTAGCACGCACACATCTTTATTTAGCTGTGTAGAAACCATTAGGTTAAATTCAGGTCTTGTCAACCCCAGAATACTCTAGGATGTCTGGTGAACCAGGAGGTTTCATGCAGGAGATGCCAAGATAGTGAAACCAGATTGCACCAGAGGGGAAGGGATTTTTATATGGACTGTTTAAAACTCTTCGGTTTGTCTTTTGTTAACCCCTATTCAACTCAAAACACTTGGGAGAAAGGCTCTGTGAAGAGTCAACCCCCCGCCCCTTTATTTAGGCTGAGGAAGCACGAAATCCACATTTCTGGATCCTCCAGAGAGTCCTCTGGCAAAAAACATCCCCCAAAGAACCCAAAAGTGAAGACTCGACATTCCTGATATGGAAAAAACAAGCAGAAAAAAATACTTGGAGAAGTCCTGAGAGAAAACACTGTCAGGGCATCTTTAATAGGGCCAACAAAGGAGGGGAAGCCCCCAAATTGGGGACAGCTATTTTTCCTTGGCAGGTCACCTCTGACCTCCCTTCTCTTCTCCTCTCCTCCCACCAGCACTCCACTCAGCTCAAAAGTCTATAAAGGCTTAAAGAGATGCTTCTCCCGAATGGGCTCTTACCTCTGAGAACGGGTAATACTCGTCAGCAAAGTACTGGAACGCTAAGTAGTGATTCAATATAACCAGCACTGCCAAAGGAAAGGAGAGAGTGAATTGCCAGATTGAAAGCAATACCCATCGCCCCGCTTATTTTGCAGGCTCATTGAAGTGAGGCACCTTCCCTGACCGCAGGGCCCTGGAAAACAGTACTATAAAAGCTCATCCTGGCTAATAGCCATTGATGGACCTGTCCTCCATTAATTTATCTAGTTCTTTTTTGAACCCTGTTATAGTCTTGGCCTTCACATCCTCTGGCAAAAAGTTCTACAGGTTGACTGTGCGTTGTGTGGAGAAATACTTCCTTTTATGTGTTTTAAACCTGCTGCCTATTATTTTCATTTGGTGACCCCTAGTTCTTGTGTTATGAGAAGGAGTAAATAACACTTCCCATTTACTTTCTCCATATAAGTCATGAATTTATAGACCTCAGTCATATCCCTCCCTTAGTTGTCCCTTTTCCAAGCTGAAAAGTCCCAGTCTTATTAATCTCTCCTCATACGGCAGCCGTTCCATACCACTAGTCATTTTTGATGTCCTTTTCTGACCTTTTCCAATTCCAGTATATCTTTTTTGAGATGGGGCGAACAGATCTGCACTCAGTATTCCAGATGTGGGCGTACCATGGATTTATATAGAGGCAGTATGATATTTTCTGTCGTCTTATCTATCCCTTTCTTAATGAGGCCCAGCATTCTATTCGCTTTTTTGACTGTTGCTGCACATTGAGTGTAAGCGACAGGACTTGAGGGTAAAACACAGGACTGAAAGCCAGTACATCTGTGTTCTGTTCCCAGCTTTGCCACTGGCTATCCACCTCTGCCTGTGCTTTATAATCCCCAGATGCAAGGTGCTGAACTAAGTTCAACATACTTGATTAGCACAGCACTTGCTAATGCCGCAGGATGTGTTGCAAAAGACTCAAATGTCTGGTACTAGCTGGCCCAGAGACACAGCTGAACCTGTGGTGGAGATAGCAGAAGCTCTTGAGGTGGTCTCCCGCCACCCTCTCAAATGCCTGTCCCCTCCCCAGCAAACCCCAGCGGCACACAATCCCCCTGCTCCCCAAAGGCAGCCACTCACCGCACGACAGTATAAAGTTTGGCGATGTCAGCATGATGAAAGGGAACGTCTGCAGCAGGCCGAAATAGACCAGGTTGGTGAAGAGGCCCACGCCCACCATGAAGCCAGGAAAGCGTTCGAAGAGGTACAGGCCTACAAGCACCGCTGTAGAGAACTGAAACAGAGAAACGCCCCAGCCCACAGTTAATCCAGCCTCTCTATCACGTACGCCCCCTGGCAAGCAGAGGAGTTGCAAGCACTCAGTTCATCCAAGGTCAGGCCCAGAGACAGCTGTGTGACCTGTGATTGCTCTACAACATGCCTGTGGATATCTGGGTGACATTTGATGGCCTATTACATACAGATCCGGCCACAGCTAATGGTCCATTCTGGCCTTAAACTCTATGGGACTATGAATGTCTCCAGGACGTCGCGTGGCATCTTCAGATCACACTAAGTTTCAGCTGCTGCAAGTATCAGTGGGGAGGGGACTTGCTGATGTTACCCCCCTCGCTGATCCCCACCTTGAAGGCCTTTTGGAGCGACTCTCTAAATCGTCCCTTTCCCCTCGGACATGCAGACTCCGCTCCTCCATTTAGGAGGTCAGGATGCATGGACTCAGATGTCCCTTTCGGTCCTGCCCTAGGGGATCAGCCAAGCAAAGGGTGTTTCTCTAGGGGCACAGTGCCTCAGAAGCACCTTCCCTGGAGGCAGGAGCCCTCCACCACTCATCTGTAAGGCAGTATCTGCTGAGCAGCATGGGCTAATGGCTAGAGCACCGACTGGGACCTCAGGAGACCTGAGTTCTAGTTCTGACTCTGCCGCTGGCCCACAGGTGATTCTAGGCAAGTCCTTTGCCCTCTCTGTGACTCTGTAAAATGGGGCTAATGACTCACCTCCTTTGTAAAGTGCTTTGAGATCTACGGTGAAAAGGGCTGCATAAGAGGTGTGATTTTTCATAGAATCATAGAACCACAGGGTGAGAAGGGACCGCAAGGGTCATCTAGTCTGACCCCCGGCAAGATGCAGGATTTGTTGTGTCTGACCCATCCCAGACAGATGGCTCCAGCCTCCTTTTGAAAACCTCCAGTGACGGAGCTTCCACAACCCCCCTAGGCATCTGTTCCATTGTCCTACTGTTCTTATAGTGAGGAAGTTTGTCCTGAGATTTAATCTCAATCTGCTGTGCTGGAGTTTGACCCCATCTCATCCTGCCATCTGTGGCAAGAGAGAACAACTATTCTCCATCTTTTTTATGGCAGCCTTTCAAGTAATTGAAGACTGCTATCATGTCCCTCCACAATCTCCTCTTTTCCAAACTAAACACACCAAGTTCCTTCAGCCTTTGCTGAGATGTCTGAAACAGGCTCAGCACCTGGGTTGCTTAACCATTTAAACCACGTACACGTCTGGCAACCCACCCTCCTACCTTCCATCCCAATCTAGCAGCACAATCATGGGACTGGGAGCCAGGAACTACCAAATTCTAATCCCAGCTCCTTGTGACACTTGGATGAGTCACTTGGCATCTGTGCCTCAGTTTCCCCATCTGGGGATCAAACCTGTCTTGCAGGGGGGTTGGGCGTGTTAGTGCCCTCCATCTCTCCAGGAGGAGTGGAGCTGGAGGCCATTGCTATTTTCTCCCCACGGCTAGCCCTAATGCAGAGGGCCCCCAAGTTTCTGTTCCCTCCCATGGCAGCCTGGAAAGCAGGGAGCACGGCCCCTCCCTCCCAACCACCTCAGCAGCCCCAGGAGGCGGGAGGAAGGCAGGGCTGTGCAGTTCTCTCCCTGAGGAGTTTGGCTGCAGTCCCCAGCTGGCTGTTCTGCAAGCCTGTGTATTGTGGCAGGCAGATCCCTGACCGCCCAGAGCCCCTTATTTTTATACATTCATGATCCTCTTTGCTTCCCCATTCTAGGCACTGACTGTGAACAGTTCGTTTTGTGGGCTGGTGCTTCCGAGAGCCATCGGCTTTGCCCTTTGCTAGATTATATGGGGCTGGTGGTTTTACCTGGGCTGTTGAGCCCTAAAATTGTAACATTCTGCATTGATTTTACTGCCTGGCCTTCACAGGCTAACTGAGAAGAGACTCGGGCTATAAAGGTTCATGGGCTAGTACATGTCTAAGTGGTCCTTCAAAGATAATCTAATCTACCTCCCCGCCACCGCAGGACTGTTATGAGCACTAACAGCCAGAGACTTACCCAGATCATGTATTTGATTATTCTGCTAGTAGCTACGGTGTATTCTTCTATTAGCTCCGCCAGATAGTAGAGGCCAGCGGCTAGAAGGGAAACAAAGGGGTTATTTCAGGCTCAGACTCTCACTGCAGCTCACAGCCAGAAAGTGCTCACGCCAATGAGACTGGTCATTTCGAGTGGGTTTCGGCCCCACAGATTCACGTTCACAAACTCCAAAAGCACTGGAAGCCTTGTAGCCGCTTCCAAGACATTGTGGCCTGGACTTTCAGAGCCAGGCGCTAATTGGAGGGGCCTCCATTTTTGGCCACCCAACTTGAGTAACATTGGCCTGGTTTTCACGGGTGCTGGGCAGTTGACTTCATTTGAAAAGCTGGATCTGCGTATCCAGGAAAAACAGCTACAACATTACTGCGGGGCAGATCAAGTGACTTGGACCGGATGGGCTGGAAGTCGGTAGTGATCAGCCCGTTGTGGGGTGCTGTGCAGATACAGAACAGCTGACAATCCCTGCCCTGAGAGCTTACATCCTAAAGGCGAGAAGCACCAGATGGGTGAAACAATTTACAAGCAGAGCAACTCAAATAGGATAAGACTAGGTGTGCCTGCGATCTGCAGCCAATCAATACCAATGATCATAGTTACAGCTGTTCTTGCAGTTTCAAATGGAGGTTCTTCAGACCCCCTCTAAACTGTTGGGTGATGTCATTGGGCACTGTTAAACAGCTGCTTGCCTTCCACTCCAGAGGTGGATGCATTTCAATGATGGGGGAGGCATGATCCAGCGTGGATAAAAATCAATGATTTTTTTTAAAAATAAATTTAAAAAAAAGGTTTTTTCGATTTAAATTGAATTTTTTTGATAAAATGCTTTTTGAAGGAAAAAAACTATCTAAAGCTAGTTTTAATTAAGATACATTATAGCTCAAAGATATCTCATCATGGAATAGGGATTATAAATTCTAATTCTATAGTATGAGACAATATATTCATGTAATGTTTAAGTAAAGTTTTGTAAACGAGTTCCAGTAGTTCATGGATTAGGGACCCAATCTTATGGGGTTCCAGGGGCTTCTGTACAGATTATTTAGGTTAATCTTTCTATCTACCCAGTGGGACTCAGTGCTCAGTCTAGAAGATACCATCAGAGATGCTTAGTTTTGCAGTTCTCAAACTGTGGATTTGTGTCTCCAGAGATAACATGCTTGTTAACAGCAAAAATGTTTTAAATAAATAAATATAGAGGTGGGAAATAACAGACCTCAACCCTATTGTCCCTCTGCAAATTTGTGTTCACAGAGTCAATCCCTTACCTCTCTCTAAAAGTGCAAAGTTTCAAAAAGTTCAATGAATAGAAGATTGTTGGGGGTGGAATAGGTCTGGACGAGGAGAAGAAGTCTGGAGATAAATGTGAGAAGGGTGGGACAAGCAGTAGAAACAAAAGTGAAACTGTTTGAGCAGCATATTCCAGAAGTTTTGAGCTCTTTCTGAGCGTAGCCTTCATTGATTTGAGATTTACCATACCATTCTCTCACTAGAAGGGAAAACCTATAAACTGGTGGAAGTCACTTAAGCACTTGGATTCAGAGACTGTTGAAGTGATAATCTCACTTTTAACAGCAGTAGCTTCTTCTGCCAGAAATTGAGAAATCGTTTGGACCTGAAAAAGCCAGAAAGCTTGTTTTCTTTTCCAGATTAGGAACAAACAGGAAAACGAAGGTGAAGATGACTGAGTTAGCTACAGAAGCCAATATTTTAAGTTTCTCATGTTGATGTGGCTGACATAGTCGATTTAATTTTTGTTTTTTTAAATATTTAACTATTTTAGTTAAAAACAATTTTAACAAAAACAAACCTGACTTTAAAAAACTTGAATGTTGAATTCAAAAATTCATATGCTTGTTTTGTTAAAATATTATATGTTTGCTGTTGAAGAAAAAAATCCAGAATACATAACGTTGTTGTTTTAGTTAAATAAATCAATTTAAATGTCTGTCTGGTGATGTTCTCCTCCTAATAAAACATGGCAAGAAAATCCTCCAAATATTAATGATTAACCTGTTGAATTGGAGATATTTATGAAGTCACTGAGAGGTGAACTATCTGCTTCAATTACCTTTGGTAAATGAAATAACCAATCATTCATTTTCTGATATAGCTGTAAAACTAATCTGAAAAGTTTTCAAAATAAATCACTGTTTAAAAATGTCTAGTGTGTACCTTCTAAAAATGAAACCTACATCTATCTCTGAGTTGTGAAGAATATGGTTATAACAGTTAAGGTTATAACCACCACCAAGAATGCACTTCTATGTAGAAAACCATGATTAAATCGAGTCTTCCTGACTAGTGATTTAAATCAAATCCACCCTGGCATGATCCCTAAACTCTTTCAGATGAGAGGTCCTAGAGAGCTATTAGTGTCATTATTTAGTATGGTCGTAATCACGGGCCACAATCCGAATGGGGCCCACTTACGGCAGGCACAGGACAAACACATAAGCAGAAAAAGTCCCTGCTCCAGAGATCTTACAATCTATGGGGAACAAAACATGGGGCCAACACATCAGATAATCACAGAGATGAGAGATGGAAACAGCCCGTTGTAGCAGCCAGTTCCACCCCGACCAGGGCAGGGCTGGTCCCATCAATAAAATTCCTGTTACTTTGTCCAGTCTTCTGCGTCCCATATTTTTGCTGGTTCCTTTAGCGACCCTGTGGCCTGTTGCTATTTTTCAGCTCCGCTTTGAACCAGATGGTTTGCAGACAAAGCTGCAGCTGGGAGAAAAGCGCATCCCCGGGCCCTTGGACATAGTCAGCGAAATTGTTCCTGTCTCGAGGTGGCCTTGGGAAACGTCTGTCCTAACACTATGGCTCCCTGGAATTCGCTCCGAGTTGCCCCCTTGGGTTTCATTTGAGCTGGGCGAAGGGGCCAAGCCCTGAACACAGGAGTGGCTGCAGTACCAGTACAGCAAGCGTAGCACAGGTGTCCCATCGCACTGTGCCAACTTGCCTCGCGGCTGGCACGGGGAACCACTCAGGGGGCGAGAGGGCGTTTACCCTGCACCGCAGTATAAAGGGGCTGCTCAGAGGGGTGCGGCCAGAGGCACAGGGGGTCGTGATGGGGGAGCTGCCCTCGGGGAACAGGAGCAATCGCCCCAAAGGCAGGGCACAGCGCAGGCGACCTGGAACCGGGTCACCCACTGCCCTGACCACCTGCAGGGGACAGGCTGGGCACCCTATTCCCCCTCCCCCCAGCTGCACCTACCCTGGTTCCCCACCCCAGCATCGGGGGCCTTTCCAGACCCCCCAGAACAAAGGCAGCCCCAGG